>NC_134411.1:92387872-92753497 GCF_038048845.1 Mixophyes fleayi
ACTTCTGCCTATCAGCACTGGGGTCATGAGTTCAATTCCCGACCATGACCTTATCTGTGTGGAGTTTGTATGTTCTCCCCGTGTTTGCGTGGGTTTCCTCCAGGTGCTCCAGTTTCCTCCTACACTCCTAAAACATACTGGTAGGTTAATTTGCTGCTATCAAATTGACCCTGATTTTCTGTGTCTGTGTTAGTGAATTTAGACTGTAAGCTCCAATGGGGCAGGGACTGATTTGAGTGAGTTCTCTGTACAGCGCTGCGGAATTAGTGGCGCTATAAAAATAAATGACGATGAAGTTAGAGAATTAAGAATGTTAACAGGATTCCTAGCCACATAGTTTTGCCAAATGTAAACTTAATGGGGTAAATGTATAAAATATTGTTTTTATACTCCCCTGTGTTGTATTTGCGATGGTGCTAGATTACAGAGACTGCTTGCGGAGCTCACTATTCAGGGGGAGGGGCCATTGTTTGCCTTCTCTGCCCCATAATACTTTTATCTTCGCCCAGAGCTGCTCCTGCATACCTACCTACTGAACCGGGAACATCCGGGAGTCTCATGGATCCTGCTTCACTTCCTTGTAAAGTAGGCAGAGCAGGGGCCTTGGCATTTATCAAACTCTGAAAAGCCCCCAAAATGAGCTGGTGAAAATTGGAATTTTTCGCCAAAGATTGGGCTGCTCCCTATCTACCAAACGGGCACTGCCAGCGATAGCAACAATAGAAAATGAATGACAAAAAAAAAAAACACTTTATTCTTAGGCATTGAAAAAAATGCTTTCTTCTAACATTCCTTAATATTTTTGTAAAACATATTTGATTCTACTTTTAACTATAGATAAAAAAATATCTATTGTTCCACTAGTTCCTCTGCGCATGTGTTAGGTTAACCGGGTCACATCTGGTAAATTGAGCTTCACTGTGCACTGTGCACTGAGCAATGGCATTCAAGGAGTGGACCAGAGAGAGGCTAAGAGGGGTCCAAGGTGAGGCTATGAACAGGTCGCTGATCTATGGCACATAGGTGGCTGACCTTGGGAAAGACCAGCCACCAGGAATCACAGCAATGGCTTAAGATGTGCAGACAGATATAGAGTTGTGAGTACATCCTAGCTCAACTCTAAAAAGTGTAAAAATTAATCTGCCCAGTGTTTAAAAAGCAGTCAGTATTTTTTGCATGCAAAATAAAAAATTGCATTGGCACCTCTCGAATAACAACATGGTTTGTAAGGCCCTATATCTGCTATACTCTAAATTGCTATAACAGTGTAGCACATTTATAATCCTATATAGATATGGAGGGAACCTGGGGAGGGGTAATAGGGGTAAGTGATGAGTTAATGTATTTACAACAGAGTTTACACTCCAGGTGGGTGAAACGGTTAAAGAGAATGGGCACTTCCTGGCTGCATTGCATTGTTTATGGCAATTGGCTGGGAATCTTGGCAGCCGTTGGGCGTACCTGACCGAAGATTAATTAATGTTTACTTCCTGCAACATAACCGCACATCTGCCTAATCATCAGGGGTTCAGCTCCTCAATTTGATGAACCAAGATCTCTCACAATCAGAGCCCTTCTCTTTTGTCACTTGGATTATACATAGTTTTGTCCGTGAGTCTGATTTTGTTGCCTATTCAGTATTATGTTTTATACTTTATGCTGTATTATATTATATAATGTGATTTTTTTGCTATTTTGTCTTGAAAGTTTCAGGGGATGTGTGCAGTGTGTGTATTCAGTACATGTATTGTTTTGTTGTGGATCTTGTAAGTGTTTGATGTGGATCTTATAAGTAATCGAATGTCATTGCTTAGTAGCACAAATCAATCGTTCATGGCTAAACACGGTTCCTTGTTGTTTGATTCCATTTTGCTGCTCTAAGTCCTTAATTTACTCTTTATTTCGGCTTTAATTAAACACAATAGATCAATTTCCCATCATGTTATATTTAATGAGACGATATGTTTCTCCCCAATTGTTAACGTTTATTTTATTGATTCGCTGAAAACAATTTTAGCCATTAAGGCTAAAATTAAAGCAACAAATATGAGGATATTTTTTAAATGTAAAGTTACTCATTGCCCTCGCCTATATAAATATGATAAATGCTGATATTCTTTATTCAGTTATCTAACATTACCCATTGGTGATTTGTTAAGCTGGGTACACACTACAGAAATTTCGACCAACTTTTTATGCGGAGCGATTTTACATGCGATCGATGTTCCGATCGCTCGGTCCATGGACTGCATACACACTAGCCTTGTTTAGGACGATAAAGGGAAAAGTGGACGTCCCTTTAGCGACTTTTTACAGCCATGTTGTCGTGAGCAATGACTGTAATTTCATACTCACTGTTGTGGATCGGTCGGAAGTTTATACACACTACACAACGGAAACAAGATTGGAACGAAAATATTAAACGGTACGACCAACCAAATGAGGCGACAATCGTCCATTTGGGCAGACTTTCGACCATCACACACACTGACCCGACCTTTTGAACGAGAGGTCGTATGTCGGCTGATTTAGCCGATTTATTGGATGAAAACTGTGTAGTGTGTACCCAGCTTTACAATTAATGTTTACAGTCATAATGATTGCAGGTGCTAAATATAGTAGTTCAATCACTGGTTGATTTTGTTTAATTTGAATGATATATTGGGAAACGTTCTATATTATAAAGCTGTATCTATCATGTAGGATTATGGAGATACATGCCTAGCACACCAGATATAGTGTTTGATTTACATATGTTAGATTTTATTTGTATAGTGTTAGCAAATGTATAACAGGTACTCATTTATTCAGTGAGAACCAAGAATCGCGCATTGTAACACCGGCATGCACCCTCTATAAGGTGGCATCACTGCCAAACTGTAAATACAGCTGTGTATGTAATACTGCTAATTACATCATTAAGGTTTGTCACCAAGAAGGATATTTATAATAGAATATATGCTGGAATAAACACAAAGCAAAAAGAATATAGTGACCTTCATCATCATCATCATCATCATCATCATCATTTATTTATATAGCGCCACTAATTCCGCAGCGCTGTACAGAGAACTCATTTACATCAGTCCCTGCCCCATTGGAGCTTACAGTCTAAATTCCCTAATATATACACACACTCACACAAAGACAGACAGAGAGGGAGACAGACAGAGACTAGGGTCAATTTTTGATTGCAGCCAATTAACCTACCAGTATGTTTTTGGAGTGTGGGAGGAAACCGGAGCACCCGGAGGAAACCCACGCAAACACAGGGAGAACATACAAACTCCACACAGATAAGGCCATGGTCGGGAATCGAACTCATGACCCCAGTGCTGTGAGGCAGATGTGCTAACCACTAGGCCACTGTGCTGACCTTTCTCTGACTACCCTTCTTCTTGGAGAGCGATTGTAATGCAGGGTAGCCAATATGTTAATATCGTGATTTAATTTTCACTACTTAGCACAGTGCAGCCGCAGCCTGGAGGCGGCAGAGCGCAGCCGCAGCCTGGAGGCATCCCAGAGCGCAGCCTGGAGTCGGCAGAGCGCAGCCTGGAGGCGGCAGAGCGCAGCCGCAGCCTGGAGGCATCCCAGAGCGCAGCCTGAAGGCGGCAGAGCGCAGGCTGGAGGCAGCAGAGCGCAGCCGCAGCCTGGAGGCGGCAGAGCGCAGCAAGGAGGCAGCACAGTGCAGCCGCAGCCTTCTGAAGATGGCATTAGTCATTCTACCCTATGGGGAGAGCATTGCAGCAGAGGGATCTTCAGCTCCCTCTCCTCAGCCTTCCTGCTCTCCCTTCTTGTAACTATCGCAAAATGGATGTGCTACCTAAGGGCGCACCCGCGTAGTAAAGACTCAGAGTCACAGCCCAGAGTTGAGAGGTAAGTAAAGTGATTGCCAGGACAGCCTCCTGCATGCGCAGTCCCGGGATGATTTTTTAATAAATTACTGCAAAATATCATCCTTTATCATGGCGATAAGGGATGATATTTAACGGGAGGCATATGCGTCTATTAATAAATAGGTGTAATAGCTAGTTACACCAATGAGACACAAAATTACCATGATGGAAGAAACAGAACTCTGATATCACAAATAGCAACCAGCCATTCAGTAGCCTCTTCCATCGAATCTGCACTACACTCCTGAAAGCTGAAGTGTGATTGGTTGCCTAGACCATTCCTCCTTCCACTCGAAACACAGCACAACAAGGGTGGTACTTCCGGAGAGATGTTCTGGACAAGAGGGACGGATCCCCCAACAATGGGAAAAATGTTGGGGGTAGGCTTTATTCTTCTGTGCCATGGATACCCTATTTAGCCATATATATGTAGGTCTTCTTATTTATTTGAGATTTTTTTTGCCAGGGGTATGCTTAAACTGTGCCCCCATTTACATAAAGTACCATTAACATTTTTATCGTGTACATTGTTAAGTGCAAATATTGCCACGTTTATCATTATTAGATCTACTAATAAAGTTAAATGCAGCAATTAAGACTTTTGCAGAAAGGAAATTAGTCTTCTTTAAGTCCGTTACATTTTACTACTCATCCAAAACCAGGCATAGCTTTAGTCAAAATCTTTCAGTGTGCTCCTCCTGTAAAGATCTCAGTGTTTGAAGTGTGTAATCATTGTAAATTCATACACACATATATAACATAAATAACAAAAATATCACTTCGTTAACAAGTATGTTTTGCCGCTTTGCTTGTTCTTTACAGAAGCCAAGTTCTCGCACAGAAAGAGGAGATAACTACTTTGGCAGGAACTGTATTGTTTTTTTTATTCTCAGATTCTGTCTCGCTAATTGCCTTGTCATTATATGCCTAATGGTTTGAATATTAGATATTGGTTGGTTTAATTAGTGCAGTCACACTTCTTACGAGGAACAGAATGGATAAGATATGGGTAGGTAGGTCTGATAATAGCTGCCAAATAAAACAGCCTGGTGGTAATGGGCTATTTTCTTATACTGGACGAAGCAGGAAGACACAGCTGAAGCGTAAGCTTCATTTTTGTAAAATAGCTACATGCAGCATAGAAATATAAATGTATAGATACATAAAATTAAGACATTTTAAATAAAATTCCTTACGCTGGGAAAACTGGCACTTTTTGTTTTCCTGTTATATGCTTCAAAAGGTAATTGACAATCGAAAGGTGATAGGGTCAGAGGTGCAAAGGAAAATTATGTGAATGGAATGGACGGTCATTCAGAATTCTATTTTTTTTTATTTAAAATCACTGAAAGTTATAGAACTTAAGTTTAGCTACAAGTCACAATGTCCTTGGACAATATTTTTTTATATGTTAATAAGGTTAAAACATCTTGTCACTCATATAGTTTGATGGTCACTTTGGTGGCTCGGAGAGACTAAACAACCTCCTCTTAGGTCAGGAAGTGAGGCTGGCCCTCACCCAGCGAGATCACAGGCAATATTGCAGACAGACTTAACATTAGGTGCGAAGCCCAAGAATAATCCAAACGCACCCAGTCTGGAGATAATCCGTCTCTGTGTAGAATCATCTGTTGGTGGCACAATAATTGGTTCTGGCCAAATTGGAAACTGATCCTTTTGCTTGTTGCTTTGGCTGAGTGGCACAATTGACCTTCGTGTGGACATTTCTAATGACATAGACTCATCTAATGTCTGTGGTACTTGGTTCACTTGAAGACATACATTACTGTCTTATTAGACCTGCAGTTCTTATTCGTAGTTTTTCTTCTCTTGTCCTGCATACAGTTTATAGATCATGTCGAACCTTTTTCCACCTGTAACGTGACCTTGCAACCGACAACATTGAAGTGAAAAACAGATACACAATTTTTAGGAGAGAGAACTGAAAATGAAAACCCGATTGCACAAGAGCGCATACCCTTTCATAACTTTGTTGGTTGCAAGGTCACATTGAAGGCGGTAAAAGGTCCTACATGATTTATCTTGACTTCAGACTTTACATCACAAACCCAATAAGAGTGTTTACACTTTTTATATCCACTGTATAATATGCAATTACCATTTCATATTGCTATGCTCTTGAATTTATCAATTTTGTTTTATAATGAGCATTTAAAACATAAGACGCATCATTATACCCATGTTCATTAAACATATCATCGAGGGGATTGTAATGTACCAAAGTCCACCTAGACCGCATTGTCTCCATGGAAATTCTATTTATATCTTGGCAACGATATGGGACATGTATGGCCATTGTTCTACAGGTAACGGTTTACAAGGTGTTTCTAACAGCCAATTGGAATGTACGCAAGCTTCTTATTGGATGTTGTGAGTTATGGTACAGTTTCTACAAAGATCTAAGTAGAACAGTTGCCATAAATGCCCTTTTATGTGTATTGTTGGTTCTGATAAGTGTCGATTATGTTTGATTTGTGTTTTTGTATCCAAGATGCCAGAATTTTTCAGGTTGTTGGAGAATAAAGTGCCATCTGGTTATTTTAACTAAATTGTTTTGTGTTAACCACAGGAAATGAGCAAAGTAAATGCATTGACGTCAACTTGTTACAGACGTCTGGTTAAAACCATCATTTTGTATCTCTCTTCCTCACAGTGCAGTTTGACGACTGCCAAGGTAATGAAGAGGTTGTCTATGAGGTTTCCAACCCGGATTTTAAAGTGGAACCGGACGGGTCATTAATTGCACTGAGACATGTGAAGGAAAACATCCGGGCCTTGTTCATCCACGGCCGCTCTACTCACTCCGACGACATGGCAGAAGTAAAGATTCTCGGGAGAAGGGACAGACGCGACTCAAAGGTAAAGCATGTGGTAAATATTCGCATTACTAAATGTCACTTGCGTTATCATTTCCATCCCACTGGAACTGCTTTGATATAAAGAGGACTTGACTCTGGGTATGGTATTTTATTTATTGTACAATGGACTGTGGATTAAGCATTTCTAAATAAAAAGAGAGCCTGTAATATATATCCCCAGGCGTACGCTAATAGTAGGACAGGTGTGGATCCCTGTTCTGACTGCCTGGTGCTTAAGTGTCTTCAATTTTTTAAATTTTTTACGTGCGGCAAAAACAAATTTGCCATTTTCAAAGCATGTCCGACTAAAAATACCTGGATAATAGGTGTTATTCTTGTACTCCTGTAATTGCAGTATGATGAAATTCCCCTTTATTAAATGATGTTTTACAATTCCTTTTGGTACTAAGAGGCTAAAGATGTTTCATTATTTTACGCGATTAGAATAATTCTGCAGATCCAATAATTAACGTTTCACCCCAGGCCATCACAAATGTTATATGCATTATGTAGCAGGATCGGAAATCTCTACAGGAGACTTAAAAGTGCAGCTCAGCAGCGTAAACCTTACTTGTGTTTGACCCGTTCTCCAGAAAACATAAACTGCTAATGCTCGCACATTTTTGAAGGCGCAAGTTTGTAATAATATAGACTTTTAGTTACCTACATACACGCATTGTGTGGATGGATACATTATTCAGCCTATCAATTTACCTGATCTATTATATCAGTTCAGCCCCATCCATTATTCAGCCTTTAAGTTCACCAGGAACTATTGACAGTAGGGATGTATGAGGCATTGATAGGCTGCAGTCACATTAATAATGTCTGCCTCCATTGTGTGTAGGTGACAGATTATTATTATTATTATTATTATTTTCTTTAATTTATAAGGTGCCACAAAGGGTCCGCAGCGCCGAACATGACATTTACAGAAAACAGTGACCCATGGCACAAAATGATACAGAAAGAACAAAAATGAAGAACAAAAAACGCAAAACACCAAAAAACAAGCCCGCGCTCGGTATATTCCATATTGTATATGGTACAAGTTGCGTGGCAAAGCCAGCTATCTAGCAAAGTGAAAACATCAGGTATTAGTTCATATTTTGATGAAAACATTTAAGCCAGCATCAAGGGCACCTCTTTATATGCAGGTCCTACACTGACCTATATGCTTTAAACACCA
The DNA here is from genome assembly GCF_038048845.1 of Mixophyes fleayi. Taxonomy (NCBI): domain Eukaryota; kingdom Metazoa; phylum Chordata; class Amphibia; order Anura; family Limnodynastidae; genus Mixophyes; species Mixophyes fleayi. The sequence continues at coordinate 92,395,837 of NC_134411.1, forward strand.
CTAAAATGCAGTTGGAATCAGATGCACTCACCTCCCAGGTATAGAGGCTTACATCCAGCAAGGGCTGGCTTGTGAGCCACACCCAAATGTGCCTTAAATAGGCTTGATGGACAGCTGCTATGACAATAAGGCAATATTTTGAAACAAAACCAGAGAAAAATATATATGTGCGTGTGTGTATACATGTATGTGTGTGTATATGTATATATGTATATATATGTATGTATATATATAATATATAATGTGTGTATGTATATATATGTGTGTATGTATGTAGTTTTTTTTTATTATTTTTTTACACTTTTAACTATTTTTTAAAGCCTGTTTTATTTTTTGGATGCAGAACTGAAAGCCCAAAACAAGCCAGCTCAAACATGTGCATCTGCAGGGACTGGCTCGACAAGTATAACCCTTACTGCTATGTCCGGACATCGCTCACCTGCCCCTCTGATGTTTTGTTTTATAAAACCGTGATGACGAGGGATATTTTGCTGTTGTTGTTGTTGCCGTGATGAGCACTGATGGCAAAAGTCAGCCTTATTGCGGTAATCAGGGCTCTGTTAGTAGATAGGACCGGAAGTCCTATATTCATTTAATCTATACCAGCGCTATCTGGGATGGATTACTCTGCAACGGCGGAGATCTCTGACATGGAATCCCTATAGTTTTGCCACTAGATATAAAGGGTGCTAGTTCCTAAAATAATAAAACCCATTTATCCAACTAGCTGACATGATTAAGGCAATATACCATTAGTGCTCGGAAAATCGCCAAAATCACAAGGACGGATTAGCCCAATTTTGCTGTCAAGTTGATTAATTTGCGTATCCCATGCGATGTGGTTTTCACAAATTGATTTATATCAAAATGGCTGCTTGTATCAAAACATTACTGATTAGCAAATCGTTGAAACCACGGCCAGCGACTGCACTCGCTAAGGAGTCTTGGAGTTGAAATTTAGCATAATCACTGTTCTCAACAAAGCTTTTTTTTAAAAAAAATTTCATTGCAGTCTTGTTCCTCTGTTTCCGGACATCTGGTTCTGCCCAAATGACAGAGCCGGTATTTAAATCATTTAATGATAGGATGTGTGTGACCATCCACGAACAGAATTTAAGACCCTTTTCTTTCTTCGTTTATATGACTATAAAGTCTCTGTTTACGTGTTAAGCACTCGCCAACCACTGGGAATATACTGCAAGGTAGTTAACAGACCACTGAGTACCACCTAGTAGACATGTTGTTATAACGGGATTTAAATACTCTGCAGTGCAGACACCACAGGGTATTGATACTTTTGGCAGCTTAAGAGTGGCAACGACAGGGAGTGAAACGTCACGCCAATGATCATGATCTTGGCATCTCATAGCGATCACTCTTTCATGTGAACAATAACACACAAAAAAAGGATAAGGATAAGAGACGGCACGCTGCCCGGCAGCAGAATCTGTGTGTTGTTCACTTTCTGCACAACAGTGTGAGCTGAAGTGATTAAATGGAATCTACCAGGCCCTTAAGATACTTTGGGGGGCTCCAGATGGAAACGGTTTAAGCGATGATTAGAAGGAAAGAGAGCACCTTGGGATGGCGTGTTGCTGCGGCTAAGTTCACTGGCACAAAACAAGCGATTTTTACAGGTGGTAAGTGAGGAAGAGGGGGGGAGATAACGGCTCAGGGACAGAACGTTGCTCTACTTTCTCTCACCGTTCTGGAACTCCTGTGGAGAACTGTTTGAAGTCTCTCTAGGTTGGTTTTTTACTGTCGCTGCTTATGCAGCTGTTGTGCCTGCCTACTGAGATGGAACATTGCAAAGGAAACCCATTGAGACCTGTGTAATAAAGTAACTTGTCTTGAGGAACTTTTACAAGTCTCGGGAGCAATAACATCCATGTTATTAGCAGATAGGCCTCTAACATTTCTGTGCTTAGAAGCAGCTTGCTCTGTCTGTGTGCCCGTATCAAGTCTGCGCCGTTCTTCTCTTAGAACTTTGCATTTCTTTATTATTGTATATATAGCGCCACCATATTCCGCAGCGATGTACAGAGAAATTGTAATCGTTTACACCAATCCCTGCCCCATTGGCGCTTACGGTCTAAGGGGCCTATTTATGGCAGCAGGGCGGCTAGAGACTCTGCTCCCCTGCGCTATTGTCTGGTTAGTATAAGAGGACTCTTACTACGCCAAACAGACTTTGGTCCATTTGCGTATTGGTGACCTGGCTTGCCAGCTCGCACATGTGCCTGGACTTTGGTTTCCAGATCCTTTAAAATATAATAAAACAATAAAATGAAAAAAATGTAAGAAATTAAATGTAATTGAATTGGACCATTCCAATTCAAAGAAAGCTTTCACTTGCCCCAGAGTGAAGAATTTTCTGCCTTTATTAAATAGGCCCCTTGTTTTTGAAGAGCTTTGCTCACCCAGATTGGGCCACTGCCCTTTAAAAGAGGCAACACAACATCAACGGATTTAAAGGATACTCTAACATTATTTATTTTTTCAAAGTTTACCATATGAGTATCAACTTATATTTTCCTGACTGCACCATTCCTAATTTTCATCGGCCTTGATATGGCTTCTGCAGTTACCACTTGAGCTTAAACAACTCTTCACATCCGTCAGTCATGTGAAGGTTGTTGTCTCTTCCCGTCGTCTTGGATTTATTGACACCAGCATGAAGTGTTAGGTTGAACAAAACAACACCAGGCTGTCAGGTGCCGTCTCCGCACTGACACCTTCTCAGCAGCCGCGTCCTGTTGCCTAGCAGCGGGACGCTATCTCCGCTCACTTGTGGCAGTCAGCATGTCTGACCGCCAAAATCTCACTAGCCCAATCAGGAGGCACCTTAGGGTATATAAAGCAGCTTCTGACACATGTCTAGTGCCAAAGTATTGGTTTACTCCTGCCCCAGCGCTTCCTGAACTAATGATCCAGTGTTCTTCGGTTCTGACTCTGCTTCCTGTTACTATTCTCCTGTGTTTCGATTTGGTACCTCGCTGCCCGTCTGGTTTGACTATTTGGCTTAACCTGACTTCTCCCTGTGTACTGCACCGCTCGGTTGGCTCTGACCTGCATTGCCTGACTACTACTGTCGCTGCACCGGCGACTGTCTTGGAGAACCGCGACTTGTGTACCCTCTGCAGTTAAGCCCAAACTCTCTTGCGGGGGTCCCTGGTGAATACCGGGGGTACGTTAGACTCCGCGCCTCCCTGGTCAGTTGCGCCAATACCGGTTAGCGGCCATCTCTCCAATTCCGTGACACAGGCACTGGATCGAGACTTGATGGAACAGGTGAGAGCATGGAAAATTAAACTCACCGGCCAGGCTCCTGCATTGCCAACCATTAAATACAGCCATTTGCAAACAAAACACGAATGAGGAACCTATGATGGGAACCTCTCCCCTCCAGAATTGTATCCTCTGCAGCTCTGCAAGTTCTATGTACATTCTGCATATATTATACACATACAGCTACTTCTGGTGCTGTACAAACCATGATACAACTCGGTATAAGTTTTAATTTGAAGAGAATATAGAGAGCCTGAAACATTGCCTGAGCCCAGAAGTTTGCAGCATATGTGTGTGGGCTTGCTGCCTGCACATTTCCACTTCCCAAAATATACAATATTAATACGGTAATTTATTTCCTTTAATTTTAATGGGCATTGAAAGATGTGAAAATAGTTCATTATCTGAGGCACAATCTGCACATTATGTATATAGATACAGATGGAGCAATGATTTCACAGACTATCAGAGATAGTTATTTATTGGACTTGGGGATGAGCAATGTTTATCAAAACTGTTCCCAGGAATTTCTCAAGTTTCTCTGGTAGTATTTGAGCTCCCCAAACCTCTATCTGAACCACACCGCAGGCTAGAATAAATTGACCTCATTGTCGTCCCAGCACAATTCATAGACTATGAATTCTGTACATATGCCGTGTGGAGCGGCAATGCAAAAGCCAAACATTGGCATAACTTCGCTCATCTCTGTGTGGAGTCTTTCGCTAAAATGTATTACCCGTTGTCTATCAGAGTAAGATGTCTTTAGAAAAGGTGAACTTTTTGGGGAATTACTAGAATTTAAGGTTCCTTTAAAGTAGACCAACCATCTCCATACATCTCAGCTTTATCCAATTTTTTTCGTTCTATGACTGAACATCCCCTTTGAAGAGTTTGAGTTTAATTGTCCAAATCAATGAGGATATGTCCATGTTTTTTTTTTTTTTTTTGTTAACAATAAATGTCTATAAATTGGAATTGTTAAAGAAAAGTCCTAAGTGCTCAAGGCCAGGTACACACACCAGGGAGTAGGGTTTACTAAAGCTTCTAAAAAGGAGAAGTGTTGGGTGTTGCCCATAACAACCAATCAGATTGGTTTTTTGCAGTTCGCGGCACCCTTAGAGTCTCAAAAATTTTTCAAGGCACCCCTCCAAAATAATTACTGAGCAGTCCTGTTTTACAAGTAGTTGGGTCAAAAAATTGTAATAAGTATTTAGGTCACGACAGAAATACTTATTTAGTTGTATGCAAAAATGCCCCTCTGCATCCAGACACTCTGCCCCCTCTGCATCCAGGCACTCTGCCCCCTCTGCATCCAGGCACTCTGCCCCCTCTGCAACCAGGCACACTGCCCCCTCTGCAACCAGGCACAATGCCCCCTCTGCAACCAGGCACACTGCCCCCTCTCACACTGCCCCCTCTGCAACCAGGCACACTGCCCTCTCTCACGTTGCCCCCTCTGCCCTCTGTCCTCTGTCACGCTGTCCCCCTCCTCTGCCCTCTCTCACCCTCCTCTGCCCTCTCTCACCCTCCTCTGCCCTCTCTCACCCTCCTCTGCCCTCTCTCACCCTCCTCTGCCCTCTCTCACCCTCCTCTGCCCTCTCTCACCCTCCTCTGCCCTCTCTCACTCTCCTCTGCCCTCTCTCATCCTCCTCTGCCCTCTCTCACCCTCCTCTGCCCTCTCTCACCCTGCTCTGCCCTCTCTCACGCTGTCACCCTCCTCTGCCCTCTCTCACGCTGTCACCCTCCTCTGCCCTCTCTCACGCTGTCACCCTCCTCTGCCCTCTCTCACGCTGTCACCCTCCTCTGCCCTCTCTCACGCTGTCACCCTCCTCTGCCCTCTCTCACGCTGTCACCCTCCTCTGCCCTCTCTCACGCTGTCACCCTCCTCTGCCCTCTCTCACGCTGTCACCCTCCTCTGCCCTCTCTCACGCTGTCACCCTCCTCTGCCCTCTCTCACGCTGTCACCCTCCTCTACCATCTGCCCTCCTCCTCTGCCATCTGTCCCCCTCCTCTGCCCTCTTTCCTCTGTCCCCCTCCTCTGCCCTCTGTCCCCCTTCCGCTGCCCAACCCTCTCCGCTGCCCTCTGTCCCCCTCCGCTGCCCTCTGCCCTCCTCCTCTGCCCTCTGCCCTCCTCGTCTGCCATCTGTCCCCCTCCTCTGCCATCTGTCCCCCTCCTCTGCCCTCTGTCCCCCTCCTCTGCCCTCTGTCCCCCTCCTCTGCCCTCTGTCCCCCTCCTCTGCCCTCTGTCCCCCTCCTCTGCCCTCTGTCCCCCTCCTCTGCCCTCTGTCGTCCTCCTCTGCCCTCTGTCGTCCTCCTCTGCCCTCTGTCGTCCTCCTCTGCCCTCTGTCGTCCTCCTCTGCTCTCTGTCCCCCTCCTCTGCCCTCTGTCCCCCTCCTCTGCCCTCCTCCTCTGCTCTCTGTCCGCCTCCTCTGCAATCTGACCCCCTCCTCTGCCATCTGACCCCCTCCTCTGCTCTCTGTCCCCCTCCTCTGCCATCTGCCCTCCTCCTCTGCTCTCTGCCCTCCTCCTCTGCCATCTGACCCCCTCCTCTGCTCTCTGCCCTCCTCCTCTGCCATCTGACCCCCTCCTCAGCTCTCTGTCCCCCTCCTCTGCCATCTGTCCCCCTCCTCTGCCATCTGCCCTCCTCCTCTGCCCTGCGTCAGGTGCTAGCTATAGAAAAAAAGAAAACAAACAGAAACTTACCAATCCGCGCGGCGCTAGGACCCTGCAGCCTCCTCCCAGGCGCAGCTGTCACTGACGTAGATATTCAGTGACAGCTGCGGGAGAGAGGAGGCTGCTGGGTCCTAGCGCTGCGCGGATTGGTAAGTTTCTGTTTGCTTTCTTTTTTCAAGGGCTGGCCCGCGGCACCCCAGTGACAGCGCCGCGGCACCCCTGGGAGCCGCGGCGCACACTTTGGGAACCGCCGTTCTAGAATGCACAAGATAAATGATAGCTAGAACCTGATTGGTTGCTATGGGCAACACCACCTCCTTTTAATTTTTAGAAGTTTTAGTAAATCTACTCCACAGGTACAGAAGTGAAAAATAAGGATCTGCCATTTTTATGTCCTACTGCATGTAAATGTATCTTGTCTTGTGCTATTCGTCCTTCCAAAAAGGGTCAGTTGTAACTGTACTACACCCCCACAAACTATATATCTCAGACCTGAATGAATGCTATTGCTGGGCCTTTGGTTTGACTCCTTAATTACCAGGTATCTCTGATTTATTTGTATGCTGCAGCGATACAGGACAATGATGCAGCAGACCAAATGACCATTAAGCCCCTGTTATGATTACAAGGAAAGCAATCAGTCATTCTGCACCTAGATAATTTTCCTCTTCTCTATGTAATTGCTGTAACAAGAGTCATACAACAGCCTTTGGTATTCAAACGACCCGTCCCCACTTCCCATTATGTTTCCAATCAAAGAACTTAATGCTTAATTTTATAGAGACAAATGCATTTTAAATAACTGAAATAAAGGCACTAGGACTCCATAAATATTTCATAAGTAGATGTTTTCACTGATTAGGCTGCAACTGATGAGGATTGTTTCACAGACCCCTAATGTAGATAATCTCACGAACTGCGCATCCTGGAAATTATGTTGTTAAAAATTGAACTTGATAAAAAATAATCCTGCACATAGGTAATAGAAGTCTGCGGGGTGAGGTCTTCATTTGTTCTGTTCCGTTTTGTGGATCGAATAAAATCTTCTACAATCTTTATTTTTTAAAGGGTACCTGTTGCTTAGCGGAAACAGTCATTGTATTCATAAAATTCTTCTAAATGCAGCCTATAAACTAGCTATGCTTGCAAGATGTACTGACATGATTACATTAGGCATCAAGAATGTGATGTAACATAATTAAGAATTATTCATTTATATAGGTCACAGAATTGTGAGGTGACTGCTAATAGTATTAATAATTCATGGCAGGTAGTGTGCTATTTCCTATAATATACAGTGCTGATGAATGCTAAATTTCAGTAAACTTGACAATTGTAACTTGAAAATGTATATCAATTATTATTATTATTATTTACGTGATTTGTAAGGTGCCACAATGCTCCATACAGTAGGGTTAACAGGACATACATAAAACAGGGACATACAAGGTAGATAAAATAAACGCAAACATGACAACAAAGGGTATGGAGGACCCTGCTCATTAGAGATCTTACATTCTAAGTGGGAGAGGTCACAGCTGGAACAAGAGGAGTGAGAGTGGTTCAGAGTGGAGATTGGGACAGTTGTGAGGGTGTATTAGTGTGAGTAGTGTTATCAGGGATAAGGTCACCTCTATAATAAAGAGATAGGTTTTCAGAAGGATTTGAAGGCTGTGGGAAAGTCTGATTGAGCGTGGTAAGGAGGTAAGGAATTCCATAAGTGGGGAGCAGCACGGAGAAGTCTTGTAGGCGGGAGTGAGAGGTGGTTACCAGAGACGAGACAAGGCTCAGATCAGAGGTAGATCTAAGTGAGTGGGCGGGAGGGAGAGTATTTTTGATGTAAGATGCATGCAGAGGTAGTGTTGTTGAGGGCTTTCTAGGTAAGGGTGAGTAATTTGAATTTGATTCTGGAGGCCACATGGAGCCAGCATAGGGATTTGCAAAGTGGTGCAGCAGATGTGGAGCAGTGAGAGAGGAAGATCAGTCTTGCAGCAGCATTTAGGATGGATTGAAGTGTAGATGCATGGGTGTCAGGAATACCAGATAGCAGGAGGTTGCAGTAGTCAAGACGGGAGATGTTGATAGAATGGATAAAAGTTTTGGTAGCATGTTGAGTAAGAAAAGGGCGTATTATAGTAATGTCTTTTAAGGTGGAGTCGACAGGACATGAGTCTGGATGAGAGGAATAAAGCAGAGGGTGGAGTCAAGTGTGACACCAAGGCAGCGGGCTTGGGAGACTAAGGCGTTTGTGGTGGTGTTGAAAGTGAGGGAGATCTGAGGGGAGGTGGTGACTCTGACAGTCACTAAGACAATAAGGTTCATTAACATTTAGTTACTCATAGGGACCTCAAAGACAAAGATACAAACAAACCTCACCTTAAAACAGCTGCAGATGGCGTTAGCCATTGGGTCCTATGTGTCTTTGGATCCCTCTCTAGCAGCCTTCTTGCTCTCCCTGCATTAATTAACGTAAATAACCTCTGCACAGGTCATAGGTCGGGCACAGCATCCAAGTCAGAGCCCAGAGTTATCTTAGTAAAGTCATCGCAGGGAGACCCTCTTATCGGATACGCTGTCCCAACATGCCTTAATAGTAAATTACCCTGTTAATTCATCTGTCATCGCTGCAATGACAGATGACAATGAACGGAGCAAAAGTGTGATTATTAGTAAATAGGCTCTTATAGTTTAACATAAAAGATAAACAAAACTATTTTTTAAAAAAAACATCAGGTGGATTAGGGCGTATATCGGACCACGTTCTGAATATAGAGTCTACGTTCTGTGTAACATAGGATTCATAAGAGAATGTCTATTGATATAGTTCTATGTGTTAAGATATCTTGATTTGTTTTTGAACAAGCCGTCTGATGTGTTATAATTTATAGACGTGAGGATTCTCTCTTGCCTGCGGATTTCTATAAGATTAAAATGTAATTCACAGTGTGAGATTTATTACCAGTAGATGTTTTCATTTTTTTCAATGTTGTGGTGACTTACTGTGCTAATGGTATTTTCCTCCTGTACGAGAGAGAGAAACAGTATGTTTATGTTGCAGTGTTTACATTAATAACAATATGGTGCTGAGTAGTTTGAATGATGGGATTTGAGTGGCTGCTAACCATTTACTTTATGTAGTTATATATGAACCATTGTTCACATCGGATTAGTCATTGGCCGGCCCACGTCATGTGATGGGTTCATGTGGATTGTGTTCTTTTGTGTATTTACTTTATTTATGTTTTTGTTTATATTTTTATAATTTTCCTGTAGATGTGAAATTTGGTTAGTTCAGGAACGGCAGCATTTTACTTATTAGTTTGGATGGAGTGACCGCAAGTCCGACAACATTGCAAGCTGACGCTATACATGATATAAACCCAAGTGTCTTATATGAAACTGGTCAAACAGCGGCCATAATCAAAGTGTCTGCCCTAACCAAGCTCTCTCTGCCTTAGAAACCTTACAAAAACAAAACACAGAACTCTCAAAATAAAACAATTGAATTGTGCAAATACAAAAAGGCACTTAATATAATTTAATACACTTCCCTGGGCGCCGCGGCTGCTTTGAATGATGCGCGCATCAATGGTTAGTTACTTAAATATATTTAAAATGAAAACTGTGTGTTATGTGTGTGATAACTTGTAAAGCTGCCTCAGGAAAAGTTTTAATTGAAAACCATTATAGTTGTCCTTAACATAAAAGACTTTTTAATTAATCCCATGGCTGCCAGAGAGACTGTGGAATGCATTGCGTGTCCCCTTTAGAAGTCGATAGGTTAAAGACTCTTTGTGAGCTGATATATGGCTCCCAGGAGAGACCGAATTTGTGAGTTATCTTTGTTGCATTGTGGTTGGAGTACTGATGTGGCCAAACTGATTCTGCATAGTAAACTTTTGTCATTGAAAGGTGATTACAATACTGAATTAAACCATTTTCTGCTATTGAACTGCACCTACCAACCAAATGTGGAGTGAGTACTTTGCACCCACTCTCGCACACACCATACCAGAACATGGCTTCACAACCTAGTTCCAATACTCCTTCCTGGCTTGTGCCTTGTGCACAAGAAGCTGTAACCCACCACCAACGTAAGGGGCTCCCCAGTAACTTAGCACCTAGCACCTCCTCCTAGTGACTCCTGCAGATCACCCAGACAAATTTGGATGCCACTATTAAATATATCAATCCTGATGTCATACAGATGTACCCCTGTCCATCATGTCGTGGCATAACTAGAACTTTGGGGGCCCCATATTAAAATTTAGGGTCTTTTAGGCATAGGGCCCCTCACCTGCTGTGCAGTGTTAGTTACACCCTTGATAGTCCCTCTACAAACCCTTACAGCTGATTTGTATTTAGTTATGGACACCACTGAGATGCCCAATGGGATGATGAAAGCCACCAACACCACCATGCTGACTTTTCTCAATTGACTTTTTGACCTGTTTGTGGATTGGCACCTTGACCTGTGAATGAAGAGGTACCGCTCCAGGACATCCTAGGCATTATGGGTGACCAAAGTGGCTTTATACCTGGCCAGAGGGCAAGCATTCCACTAAGGTATGCAAAGTAGCACAAAGAGTATCCTATCTTTTTATTTGCTATCCCCTTTATAGAAACACTGCCCTTATTATTTTTTCACCAATAGCTAAGTAGCTAATTCAATTCAAACACCGGGCACCACAGTGAGGGGCTGCAGCCACTCTGGTGCCCGGAAGTGGGGGGGGTGCAGCCATTCTGTGGCCTGAAAGTGGGCGGGGGCGGTGCAGCTATTCTGGGCTTCGGAAGTGGGGGGTACAGCCACTCTGTGGCCCCGAAGGGAGGGGGTGCAGCCCCCTCTCTGCTCTGAAAAAGTATAGCATAATATTCTGCGATGGCGCAGTGGGTGCATGCGCTGGGCTGCCCATGCTCGAATAAGGCACCCTCTCAGGAGGTTACAGCGGTATCATTGGGCCCCTGCCCAAGTTTTGCTATGGAGTCCAGCAATGTATTTGTTCGCCCCTATCTAACCTCCTGCACTTATAGCAACTTTGCTTTCATTAAAATAACCTTTTCAGTTTTGTTCCTTAAATATTGCTTGATCTAGCCTTAATTATGGCTTAAATTAATCAGAAGAACAAGAGCCATGCGTGGACTGTACTTCTAATAGAAGGACAGACAAAGTTATTTAAGTGCAGCATTTACCCAGACTGTGCTGTCAGACAGATGCTACAATCAGTTACTTTTACTTTAATTAGCAGCACTGGAAATCTTTAGTTCAATTTTTGCACTGGATCTCTTCTTTATTATCAATCAAAACATGACAGCTAAGGACATATGCATGGCTTCCCAATTGATAAGTGTTTCTGGTTGAGCGACATTAAGTGGAACATTTTATCATCTGTCTGTTACACCAATTGAACAATAAACATACAATAAAGTAAAATTGCCATTTTCAAGCATTCTATTCTGTAGATAAGTTTGATGCTTTTTTAATAAAGTAATCTTTCATCATGTGCTATTATGCTTATAATCATACTCGTCTATGGCTCTGGAATAAACTTAATTAGCTTGGGGCAAGGAAATCAGTGGTCTTTTGGGAAATCTAGTTTTAGTCCCACTTCTAACACCAACCGGGTCACGCCAGGTTTTCCAGTCCTCCTGCTCGGTGAAAGTGTACAGCAATAAGTTCACTTTCCAACTTGCTCCTTATGACTTGTTCGCTTCAGGACAGGGGCGCAACCTTCAATCGTCAACCCCGATAGCAAAATTTTTGTGGGGTTCTGGGTGATGCTTATCCATTCTCTTCTGTAAGCTGACACTTTGCTCTTCTGGGAATGAGTGGTGGCCAGCATAGGCACAGAGAAGTCCCATTTGGGCTTTCAGCTCTTTAGGTCTAATATTTACCAACCATATTGACATACAAATGAATGTAGGAAATGCTTGTAGTCATGATGATAAACTTTTTTGTGCATTCTTTTCATGCTGTTACGAGTGGATGGCAGTAACGAATCTGAGTGTTTTGCATTGATGCACACAGTGTAAGGATGTATTTATAGACCCAGAAAGAGACACATGTCTGAGACTTCATTGTTCAGGAGACGGCAATGGCCCCGTGTTCATTTCTGTTTTGTATTTACACTCTGTGCCAGTTGGCCTTTATCCAGCCAAAACCACAAAGAAATGTTAGGCGGACTGGCATGAAACCGCTGCATGCACAGATATTAATTCATTGCAGATTTATTCAAAGTTACCTAGGCAGCACAATATCTAAATACAACCTTGACCCTGTGTATAAGCACATTATCATACAAACATTTTAAATGTGCATTTAAGTGTCATTTACACTCATTTAAGGGTCCTTTTTTTGTTTCAGCTTGCCAGAGACTGTACATTGTCCAATTCCCAGGTAATGTGTCTATTTACTCAAGGACAAAATGTAATTGAAATTGAAGCACTTGTATATCTCACAGAACTCTAGGAACAATCATCATTGGCGATTTTAAAGTTTTTAGTGTCCTTAACTCATTTACGACGGGAAGGTGACCAAGCCTGTTTTCACATCTTTGCTCTGCATCAGTTTTGCTGGGAAAAACGAGATTCCCACATGTCTTCTCTTTTTTTGGCACTAATAGTGTAGATGCAATGTAAACTTTTTCAAGGTTCTGCTACTTTTCCAATACATATAGATAATCTCGCTTTTCCAGTAGGTATCCATAGGCGGATTACGTAGTGATGTCACAAAACTAGCCTTTGAAATTGCCTAAACAGCTTTAGTTTGGGCGTGCATCTTAAAGTATTCAGCTTTGGCACTGCATAATAAATGAACCAAGCATCATTGTCATTGACAGTGCGGCGGAAGTTGCGCTTAGGTGCGTCGGTTAGCATGACTTGCAATTAACATTTTCAATTAACATGAATTTTAGAGGAGAGGTACTGTCCACACTATATAACATGTACCACCCTACTCTATTTCATTCAGTTACCAACAGATATTCTGGATGATGTTTATATAGTTGTGATTATATTTATGTGGCAGGCCGATTTTAATGGGCTTTTATTATCGAAGACTAATTCAATTCGTCTTAGAAGTGGATGTATGAAATGTTCTAAAAAGGAAAAGTGGAGGTGTTGCCCATAGCAACCAATCAGATTCTAGCTATCTTTTGTGTACTACATAGATGAGAGCTAGAATCTGATTGGCTGCTATGGGGACCTCCACTTTTCCTTTTAGAAGGACCCCCTAGTCTCCAACCAATGCCACGAGCCCCCTTTTAGCGGCGAATGTGCATTCTAGGCACAGTCGAGCTGGGAAATTTATTGATCAGAAATAAAGTACTTGTTTTACATTCTTTTTGTGGGCAAGTCTTTTTTTTTATCACACCGCAGGGTTACAGCTTTACTAAAATAAAACAAGAGAAAGGCTGTCCTAAATCCCCAAAGTGACTGAAATCAATTTTCAAATGCAAATTAAGGTGACATAGGTGAAGTTGTTTTATACGCAATAAATTGCCTGTCTATGGTTTGATCTTATAGTCGCATAAACAAGAAGGATTGGTAGCTGAGAACTGCATTATAGTCACGCCAATGTTTTATGTTTCGGGAGAAGCTTATAACAAGTCCAAATTAAAAATGCAAATGTTGCCATGGCTTACGCAGTGTTTCAGCCATGTTGTCAACTTAACTTGGATTTAAGAGAATACAGTTCAGCAAAAACTTATGACATCACCATGAGCCTTATCATAAAGTACCATGGTAAACGTCCAAAAGGATCATGGAAATCCTCACGATTTAGTGATGTCACTAGTTCTTAGCGAATATTTACTCTGTATTCTTATAAATCTTTGTCTAGGCAAACAAAATGGCTGCCTCAACTTTATCTTCATAACCAGGGACATGACTGAAGGGTGAGTCACACATGGCAGAGGCAGCCATTTTGTGTACTGAGCCAATAGTCATGCTGATGAATGCAGGAAACCAATTCAACAGGTACAGTGTCTGTGAACTCACAGTGGCCATGCGGCTCATTACCTCAATAATAACTCTAGCGCTCAGAGAATTGTTAAAAGCGTTGTTTTCAGGAATATTGGTTCAGTCTACAAGATGGCCGCTACCGCTGTCTCCAGTTAAGGTGATGGGTCCTCTTTGAAGAATGGGGCAGTTTACTTTCACTTGCTTCTTGCAGATCTGTCTTTCCCTCCCCTCATGGATGCTTCTTTTCAATTAGTTCCAGTCACATACTTTGGTTGAAGCAATTTTGTGTGACACGGCGCTCCTCCGGAGGGAAATCTACATGACGATCTGCCCTTCTGTCTGCTGAAAAATCTGGGGAGCTTCTGCCATCATAATACCCAGCTAGAAATGACAAGTGCTAACCTGCTTATGTGCGCCGTCCCCAGAGTGTGCTTTCATGATCTGTGGTGACGCTTTGTTCGGCTTACACCATCAAGCATGGCTTTTTTTATTATTCATCTGCAGAGGTTTTAGTCTAAGTGTCACAGCTGCAACCTGAAAAGACTGAGCAGTAATGCAGTGCATATTATACGGCTGTGGCAGGTGTATGCGCTGTGTACATGTCTCAGCTGGAAGCCGGGGACTGAGTGAGTCTATTGCAGCTTTAAACACAGTGTATAATTTCAAAGGAAAATAAAAAGTACATTTATATTTTTTCAAGCTGGTATGACAGCCTTCCTCGGCACTAAGTAATCCATTCCTCTGTATCTAATGTGCCAGCAGTTTACACACTCATGTCGTGGTGCTATATAGGCCCTGATTATGAACACACTATAGAAACGTCTACATTAAGTACGGAGAGATTTTCCTTTCAATGAGTCCAAGCTTGCTGCTCCCGTAGAGCTGCTCAGTTTTCTAGCTCTCGATTCAGTTTGTAGCACAGGAAAATAACTAGAGATGCTCATTGACCCCGATGAACTGGTTTTGGTTTTGGTTTTGGATCAGGATTAGCTTCATGTTTTGGTTTTGTATTTTTTTAGAAAAAAATCCTAAAATATGCTAAAATCACATACTTTTGCTCTTTTTTGTTCCTACATTGTTATTAACCTCAATAACACTAATTTCAAGTCATTTGCAGTAAATTTTGACCACCTCACGGGTCACAATATTATTTTTAATACACTTTCAAAGAAAGACTGCAGCGACCTGGCTGGATGGTAAGCGACAGAGCAATGACACAAACACACGGCAGTTCCTAGCACATCTAGGACACATTGGCACACAGCAGTGGCAGTAAAAAAAAATGGTGCAAGATGGAATTGTACTTGGGGCCGCCCTCCCTCCCAAGATGGAATTGTCCTTGGGGCCCGCCCTCCCTCCCAAGATAGAAATGTACTTGGGGCCCGCCCTCCCTCCCAAGATCAGTGGCGGATCCAGGGGGGGGCGATCGGGGCGATTGACCCCCCTAGCAGACACTTGCTGCCGACGGCTGCACAGTATGTGCAGGTCCGGCCAGCCGTGACAGGCAGGGCCAGTGTGCTGCCCGGCTGCTCTGAAACACAATCAGAGCAGCCGGGCAGCACACTGTCCCTGCCTGTCACGGCTGGACGGACCTGCACATACTGTGCAGCCGTCGGCAGCCTAAACTGTTAGAAAGGGGCGGGGCCTAAATCGCCCCCCCCTAAATCGCCCCGGGATCAGTAGTTTTCTAGATCCGCCCCTGCCCAAGATGGAAATGTCCTTGGGACCGCCCTCCCTCCCAAGATGGAAATGTCCTTGGGACCGCCCTCCCTCCCAAGATGGAAATGTCCTTGGGACCGCCCTCCCTCCCAAGATGGAAATGTCCTTGGGACCGGCCTCCCTCCCAAGATGGAATTGTCCTTGGGACCGCCCTCCCTCCCAAGATGGAATTGTCCTTGGGACTGACCTCCCTCCCACCCACCGTTATGTTGCATCTTAAAAAGGAATCAAAAACTCCCGAGATCCTGCGACGGAACAATAAAGTTTTACCTTGTTTTCAAATCCGAGGGCGCGCGAAAGTACCGAGCCGGCTCGGCACTCGGATCCCCTAAGTTCTGGTATGTTCGGTTCTCGGGGAACCCAGCTTGAGCATCTCTTAAAATAATAGATGAATAGATGGATAGAGGGATAGTTTTTATACTGACTGAGTGAGAGAAAATGCTGTATTCATCAATGTACTTTATTTCGGGTCAAATAGGTGACTAGAATAAGAAGTTAACCTATTAATTGGACATTGTTGTTAATTTTTGTTGTTAATTTTTGTTGTTGATTTGTAAAGGCGCCACACTTTTTTTTGCTGCGCCAGTGGGGAAAACCAGTCATACATAGAACAGGGCCCTGAAAGTGTCGGAAGGACCCCGAGAATGAGAGAGCTTACAATCTAGTGGGAAAAGGGCACAGCTGAAAAAAAAAAAGAGGAGCCAGTGTGGCTCTGAGTGGAGATTGGGGCAGTACTGAGTATGTACCAGTGTGGGTGGTGATATTAGAGGTATAGTGTGTAAGAGCAGATTACCTAAGTAATGTACTACAACTGTGACCAACAACTATCGACCAGCGAGCCACACGTCAGTAGAGTGAAACTGATGGAAACACTTAAAATATAGAGTTGTAGGATATCCCAAACAGCATGGATTTACTGGGGGAGATCATGTCAGACAAATCTAGTTGACTTTTTTGACTGGGTTACTGAAGTAATAGATCCAGGGGAGCCATAGATGTAGCTTATCTGGATTTTAGTAAGGCTTTTGACACTGTCCCACATTTTTGACACTTAAACTGGAAAGCTTGGGATTGGATTCTAAGATGATTGAATGGATAAGATCTTGATTGCAGGATAGAAAACGGAGAGTTGTAGTAAATGGAGTACATTCACTGGAGGGAAAGGTTACCAGTGGAGTACCCCAAGGATCTGTACTTGGACCAGTGCTTTTGAATATCTTTATTGGTGACATTGCAGATGGTATTGAAGGGAAAGTATGCCTTTTTGCGGATGACTCAAAGATATGCAACAGGGTAGACACACCAGAAGGGGTAAAACAAATGATCAATGATCTAGGCAGACTAGAGGAATGGTCAAGCGAGTGGCAACTACAGTGTAATGCCAAAAAATGCAAAATCATGCACTTTGGTCTCAAAAACCCAAAGGCTAAATACAGTATTAATGGCACTGTAATGGAAACTACTGAGGAGGAAAGGGATCTAGGAGTCAATATGTCAGGTGACCTAAAGGCAGGTAAGCAATGAGGAAGGTAAGTCAGATGCTTGGTTGCATAGGGAGAGGAATCAGTAGCAGAAAGAAAGAAGTAATAATACCACTGTATAGGTCATGGGTACGGCCTCATCTAGAATACAGTGTTCAGTTCTGGAGGCCATATCTCCAGAAGGATATAAATACATTAGAGACTCTACAAAGAAGGGAAACTAACATAGTGCATGGTCTACAGCACAAAACTTACCCGGAAACACTAAAATATCTCAATATGTATAGTTTGGAGCAAAGAAGTAAAAGGGGGACATGATAGAAACTTTCATATATATCAAGGGATTTTAACGAGGTACATGAGGGAAACATTCTATAAAGGAAGAGAAGTATTAGAACACGAGGACATGCACTGACACTGGGAAGAAGAGAAGTATTAGAACACGAGGACATGCACTGACACTGGGGTGAAGAGAAGTATTAGAACACGAGGACATGTACTGACACTGGGGGGGGAAGAGAAGTATTAGAACACGAGGACATGCACTGACACTGGGGGGGGAAGAGAAGTATTAGAACACGAGGACATGCACTGACACTGGAGGGAAGAGAAGTATTAGAACACGAGGACATGCACTGACACTGGGGGGAAGAGAAGTATTAGAACACGAGGACATGTACTGACACTGGGGGGGGGAGAGAAGTATTAGAACACGAGGACATGTACTGACACTGGGGGGGAAGAGAAGTATTAGAACACAAGGACATGCACTGACACTGGGGGGGAAGAGAAGTATTAGAACACAAGGACATGCACTGACACTGGGGGGAAGAGAAGTATTAGAACACGAGGACATGCACTGACACTGGAGGGAAGAGAAGTATTAGAACAGGAGGACATGAACTGACACTGGGGGGAAGAGAAGTATTAGAACACGAGGACATGTACTGACACTGGGGGGAAGAGAAGTATTAGAACACGAGGACATGCACTGACACTGGGGGGAAGAGAAGTATTAGAACACGAGGACATGTACTGACACTGGGGGGGGAAGAGAAGTATTAGAACACGAGGACATGCACTGACACTGGGGGGAAGAGAAGTATTAGAACACGAGGACATGTACTAACACTGGAGGGAAGAGAAGTATTAGAACACGAGGACATGCACTGACACTGGGGGGAAGAGAAGTATTAGAACATGAGGACATGCACTGACACTGGGGGGAAGAGAAGTGTTAGAACACGAGGACATGCACTGACACTGGGGGGGAAGAGAAGTATTAGAACACAAGGACATGTACTGACACTGGGGGGGAAGAGAAGTATTAGAACACGAGGACATGTACTGACACTGGAGGGAAGAGAAGTATTAGAACACGAGGACATGCACCAACACTGGGGGGGAAGAGAAGTGTTAGAACACGAGGACATGCACTGACACTGGGGGGGAAGAGAAGTATTAGAACACAAGGACATGTACTGACACTGGGGGGGAAGAGAAGTATTAGAACACGAGGACATGCACTGACACTGGAGGGAAGAGAATTATTAGAACACGAGGGCATGTACTGACACTGGGGGGAAGAGAAGTATTAGAACACGAGGACATGTACTGACACTGGGGGGAAGAGAAGTATTAGAACACAAGGACATGTACTGACACTGGGGGGAAGAGAAGTATTAGAACACGAGGACATGTACTGACACTGGAGGGAAGAGAAGTATTAGAACACAAGGACATGTACTGACACTGGAGGGAAGAGAAGTATTAGAACACAAGGACATGTACTGACACTGGGGGGAAGAGAAGTATTAGAACACGAGGACATGTACTGACACTGGGGGGGGAAGAGAAGTATTAGAACACAAGGACATGCACTGGAAAGAAGTAGGTTCAGAGGAAATCTTAGGATAGAATTGCTTCACAGAAAGGGTAGTGGATAAGTGGAACATCTCTCATGAGAGGTGGTAGAGGATAATACAGTAGTGCAGTTTAAACATGCTTGGGATAGACATAATGATATCCTTACAAAGAACTAAAGATCAAATAGGGTTTGAGGTTACCATAGGTTAAAAAATGGGCAGACTAGATGGGCCAAGCGGTTTCTATGTTTCTATGTTACCCTGACTAAGGCCTATTGGTGACATCCACAATGCAATAAAGCCACAAACAGTAGAAAATCACCAGGAACACACCAAAAAGCCTAGCTTTATTATGGCCTGACTAATGGATTCTATTTAAATGATGGTCCAAGGAGATTTTTGGGAAGTACATATTATACCTCTTATTCGCCATGAATTATTGTTAAGGATGGTGTATCGCTTAGAGCATCTCTCCTATGTGACATATGTTTGTTGTGCTGACAGACTACCTACAAGAAGCCCTTGCACCTGTCAGTCAAGTCCAGCTGTGGTTCAATGGTGCAGTTTTAATGTGAGTCTTCTAAAACAGCTGATCCTTGCAAAGCGAATCTCTTCATTCAGCTTCAATCTGTGACACAGTCGTCATCTTCAGTCCTCTTAACCCAGAACAGTGCTGAGCTGATCGTTCCGCAGCTCTCCGCTGACCTTCGGCCAACGTTTTTAGTCAAAAGTACACTCTGGTAATTAAATTTGTTTCTGAACTTGTAGAATTTTCCAAGGGTGAGCGAGTAATAGAAGGTAATATCTCACAGACTAGCTTCTAGACTTCGTGCTTAGACAGAAAAAAAAACATTTGAAAAGGAAAGAAGACTCTTTGCTTTTTTATTCCGCAAACTCTCATCCTATAATATTAAAGCTGACAATAACAGTAGAAGGATTGCAGGAGAAGCCTCTGGCAATAGGGGTGCCAGCATTAACCCCTCGATAGATAGGACTTTTCTTAATTTCTTAATCTTCAATGAAAACACCCATTTTCAACAGAGAGAGGGCTTTTCACTGTTTGATACATGGGGGCATATTTACTAAACTGCGGGATTGAAAAAGTAGAGATGTTGCCTATAGCAACCAGTCAGATTCTAGCTGTCAATTTGTAGAATGTACTAAATAAATGAAAACTAGAATCTGATTGGTTGCTATAGGCAACATCTCCACTTTTTCAATCCCGCAGTTTAGTAAATATACCCCATAAACTCTTTAGGGAGTCTATTAAGTGTCGATGAGCCAAAAATCTGGAGAAAACCGCTGTTTCCTCCGGAGAATGGCCGTCAAAGCCCCTCTTTCAATTTATCAAGGGGTATTTATCAAGCAGGAGAAGTCAGTTTTCTCTTGCCTTAACCTGGTTACTGCAGTTCTTATAGACTTCTATGGGGCCTGGGATGTGACCCAATTCAACAGGCTGTGAAAAACTTTGAAGAAGTCACTAAAAATGGTATACCAGCACCTGCTTTTAAACATGGCGCTGGCTTAACTTTTCAGGGGACTCCGTAGGACTCTATCACCACCGGAGAAGATGCTGTGGATCCATCGCGGCTTTAGCCAGGCATGGCCAACAGCCACACGGGGGTCAGTTTCTCCATTTGCGGCAGCGTTGAATGATTAGTTTGCTTGGCGGGTAATCCGGCTTCTGCCATAAATATACCATAAAAGAGTGATGGCGAGACATCTGATCAATGTACCACGCTGGTTTTATTTTCTACATGTTCATCTATTGTTTTTCAGAGCTCATAATATACCCCCAACGAATATAAAATCGCATCTAAGCACATTTCTTGGCTCCTGTTTATGTATTTCCATAAGTCTGCTGCCTCGTTTGGCGTGTTTATTTCTGTGCATCCACTGTAAAGTGTAATCATGGCTGCTGAGAATCCTATTTACTTATGCAGTATTGACTCCACCAGTTAGCAAGAGCACAATATTTACCTGCGGATGCAAAGCGAGTCTATGATTACAACCAGGCAGGTGTTGGGGACATCTCCGAGTTTGTTTCCTTATTTTTACTAGGATGCATTATCTTGTCGGCACTAATGTATCTTTTCTTTTTTTCTTGTTGCCTCCCAAAAAAAGGAAGAAATTGCATGCAAATAAATATTGGCACTTGAACGCCGCTGCCGGGCTAAAACAGGAGATATCAAGTTTAGATGAGTCGGATTAGAACAGGCGATTTCTTCAAAGTGCACAATATCATTTCTCTGTGTTCTCGGAAGACTCCGGGAATAGAATCCCCGGCATGTTGGTTATAGTATAATGAGGTGCGCCGGTTATTGTTTCAAATCTCGCCATTTGGCAGACTTTTAAAATCCATTCCATTTATTTTGGCTGTGAGTGAGAAATGTGTATTTGAGAGATAAAATGTTCCCACTTCACATAGGCTGAAGAACGCATTGTAAACAGGGAACATGCTCTTATAAATACAATATTATATAGTTAGAGTGCTTGTTTTATTTTGTCGAATTAGGACAAAAAGTACAAAATTGCCACAATAAATGGATGTTTCAGGATATGACATATTTTGTAAAATAAAAGTCTGTCAGGCTATTTTGAAGGATAAGTTCAATTTTGTGGAATTTTCAGGGAGGGTGGCGGGGGGGGGGGCTGTGGGTGTATATTGACTCCATCTTATTTTCAACTTGGTTAGATGCACTCTATTGTACAATGTATTTAACTAGTACTATTTTGTGGACCGTCTAAATTTTCTCCACTCTGCATCCGTCTGACCTCCACCTCTGTGTCGGTTACCCAACATCACCGGATTTTAATGGACTACAGTGAAAAGCTTTAAAAGCTCTGCCCCTTCCCCCCCCCCCCTTCCCCGTCACCATCAAAAGTCCACAATTATGTACTTATCTTGCAATAATGTGGTGTAGAAAGTACAGATATGATGAAACCCGTCAGATATTACCTTTCAATAATGAAGGGACAGGTCTGATCTGTTGCTATGGTTTACATATTTGGGCTAAATTTTGGCTTTGTTAAAGAACATCTGACACCTACATAACGTGGAGTCAGCCATATTGTGGGATGAAACATTAATCACAAGTAGGCAGTCTATTAATTCAATATTCTTGAGGCACAACCAAAATTTGGGAGGTACCCATTCCTGGGGAATCCAGTAGGGCACCTGTGTACATAATATTGGCATCCTGTGCTTAGGATGTTGGAACTCTACACCGTATGATTGTTTCAGGGAAACTGTCTCCATGGCGCTTCACATAATTAACACAAATCAAACATCCTGCACTGATGAGCCTCAATAAGGGTCAAAGTTCGTAGCTGAGTTTCTATCTGTGTACTGGCCCCGAATACTCCATGAATAAAGTTGTTTCTAAATGCTTCAATGCAAATGGAATTTCCCAAAAGTCTATTCTCCTGAATATTTGTTGAATTATCCACAGGGAGAAGGTTTCAGTGAAAGCCATTTAGTTTTTTTAAAAAAATTTCATTAATAAAATGTAGCAACAATTTAGTGCGCAGATGACACACACTTGATTGAACTGACGTAGAATTGAAAATAATACTTTCATTCTCATCATCATCATTTATTTATATAGCGCCACTGATTCCGCAGCGCTGTACAGAGAACTCATTCACATCAGTCCCTGCCCCATTGGAGCTTACAGTGTAAACACACACTCAGACAGAGAGAGACTAGGGTCAATTTTGACAGCAGCCAATTAACCTACTAGTATTTTTTTGGAGTGTGGGAGGAAACAGGAGCACCCGGAGGAAACCCACGCAAACACGGGGAGAACATACAAACTCCACACAGATAAGACCATGGTCGGGAATTGAACTCATGAGACAGATGTGCTAACCACGGAGCTACCCTGCTGCCCATTCTGAGCTATAGCGCTTACATTTTACAGTTTAAAGTGTTTAGTATATAGATATCGCAGTGTAGTGTATAGATTCTGTCCCCAAAAACAGTGTTTAGAAAAGATCTTACTGGTTGCTTTAAGAATCCTTTAAATCAAATCTCCGAGTCAGCAAATCCCAGTAAATGTTGTAACATATGTTTGGAGGTGTTTTGTCTTCCCATACCATACTGATCAAACCACATTAGCTACATTTTAAAGCACGGTTTACGAGATTGCATACTGAAAACTGGCTTTAGGTTGGTCTCCTGGCGGGAAATAAAAATACACACATAAAGATGTTGTATACTTTTATCTGGTAGGGTTATCGCTCCCGTCCTGCCAGAGAGCCCCCCCCCCTGCAGGCAGTACGCGCACACTGGACTCCTGACTCATCAATATAACTTAGAGAGGTGATTAATGTACAGTCTTATCCTGTACACTACACCTGCTCCCAGCTCCTCGTCTTCTTCCCATATCTTCATACTTTACCCAAGGTTTAGTTCTCTTGGGAGGATATATGCTGAACAAGTAAAGCTATATTTATACAATATTAATTATTGCTTCTATGAAAGGCGCAGACGGGTCCGAACACAAATGTATATTCCGCAGAAACATAATGTTGGAAGCTATCATTAAAATAGAATAATGTCTATTCAAATGAAACCATACTCTCACAATCACGGAAGTCTTGAGCAGTTGTTGCATTTGCTGGGCCTGTATTACGTCTCGTCCCTCCATCGTCTTTGGTACGAGAACCTACATTATCCCATCTTTATAAAGTAACTGGAAATCATTATAGCTGATTCTATTTCTTTCAAATGTTGGTAGTAAGCAAATAGAAGGATGTCAAAGCAAATAAAAATAACGTCGAGTGTCAACCCTGCACCTTGCCGATTCGAGATCCGACCTCTCTGGCATTTCCACATATCCAGACCTAAACCTATGTCTCTTTATAAGTGAGGTAGATGCTTTACTGTATGTGGACTCGGGCAACCAACGCCTCCCCAGGTGCTGTAGAACTACAATTCCCATGGAACTAGAGTCCCACACAACAGCTGGGGTGTTGACGGCGGCCTTCCTCTACTTTATGCATACCTCCGTACTGCCCCAATTTCAGCGGGACAGTCCCAATATTAGGGCACTGGCCCGCCCGTGGAAATATTTGTCCGGCGGATGGGAATGTTGGAGGATGGGAGGTTTGTAATGGGCAGCCTACTGCTTTAATGCACTAGGCAGCCCACTGGGGGTGTGGCCACACCCTCACTTTACTGTAGCCACGTCTCCTGCGCTGTTGACGGGGACACACATATTGGGAGGTACTTTGTAAATATGTTCGGGATGGAAGGTATGTGATGGGCAGCCTATTGCTTTAATACGCTAGGCAGCCCACTGGGGGTGTGGCCAAACCCTCACTTTACAGTAGCCACGCCTCCTGCTCCACTGGCGGGGACAGAACCTTCTTCTCCTAATCTGTAGATGAATGTGCATTTTTGGGGATTAGTCAAATGTGTTTGAGGTTGTACTGCAAGGGGCATGGTCTACAATGTCTTGATTTTCAGGACGTAAATGTTGGGAGTGATGCCATGATAACCTAGTGGTATTTTGTCATAAGCCATGCTTAAATGAAGTAATAATTTGATTTAGCAAAAAAGTGGTATTTAAGAAAATTCTTTTTTAATGGTTTAAGCACATTTCAGGAGCCATTTATACTGTACACAGGGCAGGCAGTGGAAGAAGCCATTTTGTGGGCTGGACTAATATTCTGCCTATTAATTGGCTAGTAGCCTCTGACATCACTGATCCATTCTTGCCTTGTGTCTCAGTTATGTTGCTAGATCCTAATGAGTTCTTAGGCTTCATTCTCATGTCCACAGAATGGCTGCTTCCAGACTGGCATACTTGCGTGACTCAGCGATTTGTGTCATTTGGTCCCACCCCCTGCGGTGCTAAGCTGCAGGGGGCGGGGACAAAAGATGCACTTTGCTGTGAATCACATCATTGAGGCCCCCTGTACCTCCCACTTCATTAGGAAGTGGAGAGGTTGTGGGAAGGTGACCTGCTTTCCCGGGAGTTCGAGATGTACCCCAAATTCACGAGTATTCCTGATATTCTGGGATAGTAGCCAGTGTGAGACTGGTCCACTTTAGAACCAACCTGTGTCTTTACAGTTCTTATTGCATCAAAATTTCTGCATGTTGTACAGCTGTCAAGAACAGTAATTTAGTTGTGTCAAGTCATTTAAACCTGTTAATTAACAAGACCATCTTTCCTGGATTTCAGATTGAAATCAACCAACCATTCCCTTATTTAATACGTTCTCTACATTTACAAGGGTTAACAAACAACCGCTGAAAGATGTCTGTCGGAAACTGAGACTCCATCTTATAAACAGAATTATTTAAAGTTTCATAGCTTTTACCATATAGGAAAAAAAATCTAATTTAATATTTATTGCTGCCGAGAAGAATCCCAAAGCAGGCAGGTTCATTAGTAAGCAACCGTTTCAAAGATATTTTTTTTAAGTTATTGGAAATTCAGATTTCACACAGTGAGAGAAGATTGTCTTGTGTTCTCATTCCGTACAAGATCCAAATAGATATCCTATGTACAGGGTATCCCTCAATATCTATTTTTGTTTTACAATGTAATTGCATCTTATTTTACATATTGACATATATATTTAGGGGTTAGCAGTGGTGAAATATAAAACGGGCAGGGTTCCTGTATGTAAGTATTAGCAAGAACAGAGTCCCTTTTAGTGCTGAATGTGATTTGTAGAGGCTCAAAATATATTTAAATCATTCCTAGATTTTGCATATGGGACGTTCTGCAGAATACATTCATATGAATGTTGTGAATATATAAGTCCTGTCTCTTGTGTTTCTGCCACCTCAATATTCTTAAATATCTACAAACAGTTCAAATATTCATTGGCGCTGTCGCTTATCTTGTAGAGTTCTGAGCCAGCCAGGAACGTATCTGACACCTCAAGATCAAAAATACATGAGAGCGCAAAATAGTGTAGTAAATTAAGTCTTATTTGGTAAAGACTAGTAAAATACTGCATACAAAATAACAGTGTGACACCTGTGATTATCCCATAAGGATTCTATCATCATATAGTGGTAGATACAGGATACTCAGTGTAACGATCAAAAAGTTTCCTATCGCTTTTTCTTTGTAAAATGACATCCTCTCGTGTGACTTGAGACAATCCTACTAATAGATTTAAGTTTAAAACAATAGAAAGGAGAAGTAAGATTGTCTCAAGTTATGTGGCGTGGACTGATCAGAGCATCTAGGCATATTGGTGGAAACCTAATGCATTTTGTCTTGTGTACCAACGCGTTTCATTAATTTGGTAATCTGTGTATTAGTCAAGTGACTACCAGGGATTTAGTGCTGGAATTTTGAGTTATGTTTTGATTACCATTGCATTGACTGATATTTAAAAAGACATCCTAACAGTCCTATTTAATCCTTTTTTTTTCTTTTTTTTTTATCAATCGTTTTTATGGGAAGAAATTATGCAGTCTTCTGTGGCCCAGTTGGAAATTGAAAGGGTTGGTTGGCTTCACGTGGGTAAAATTAAAATAAAGTTTGTTGGGGGGGGGTCAGAAGACATGGACGCCATATTTCTGTTGTTTTCAGCAGGAATCGAGACACTAAGTCATGACAGCCGAACCATAGTGTCAGTATTCATTCTATACATCACCAGGAACTTAATTGAATATTTGTTTAGCCGCCAAAATCGCTGCCTTCAGGATCTGTAGATAAAAGGCCAGTTTTAAAGGGTCAATGTCTTTTCTAGTAATAAATAGTTTATTATCACAAACTTAGAAGAAGAGTGGAACCCCCTTCATGTCTAGTTGAGGCTACGCCAATTATTAGCATGGTATCATTCAATGGGGGGGATAATGTCCATGAACACTTACTATTAACTGGGACACTGAATTCCTGTTCTAAAGTTACACTTGGTTTATATACATCCGGGGACAAGCCCATTTGAAAAAGACGTTCTAGAAGAGTGGACTTTACACCTGAACCATATCAATATTCACTTTTGTAAAAATGAATCCTCTAGATTGAAATATTCCACTTACAAACTTTGGGCTTTGTACGATAATAACTTTTATTAGTTTACTTTAAAGCAATCTATTGGTTACATCTTTATAAGCCGTTTGACATTAAATTTCATTGAAGCAGGGACGCTGTTTTGTAGCAGTCGTTGAAAGCTTTTCAAACAAACTCTTAAAAATACTTAACCCAGATCAATATTGTGCCGGGGAGTAATTCAACTTTATTTTTTCATATCCACCGCTAGACAGGATTGACACAATCAAGACTAATTTATCGAAGCCTCTAAATGACGAGGAAAGCGGCAGCCACTTTCGTAACTAATAATGAGGTCCGGAAGGGCCCGCCTTTCAGATGCTTTTAAATGTTTCTTGTGACAGATCAATATGTTTCCAGCATTCTGGCTTATTCCCATGACAAGTTGTAATGAAGTTTCCCAGCCAAGAGTAATGTAACCAGTTTTCAGATACAAGCCGGGTCATTTATTTAAATTTTACAAATATGCAGAATTCCCCAAAGATGTGTAGACACTACAAAAATTATTTATTGAAGAGAATTTAGCCAAGATGAGTTAACTTGTTCATTTCTAGGGTTCTTCTAGCTCAGAGATGAGCAATTCTAGATGTTAGAATTACTGACGAGTCAATCTAGAGCACAGAACTGGAAATGTGTAGACCAGTGATGGACAGCAGGAGGCCTTAGGGCAGTATTGGCAAACCTGTGGCACTCCAGGTGTTGTGAAACTGGGACTTGTAGTTTCACAACACCTGGAGTGTCACAGGTTAGCCAACACTGCCCTAGGGTTACATGTGGCCCTCCGAGTCTTCACCTACGGGCCCCAGCTCCTTCCTGCTTTATAGTTAGATTTGTTTGTTAAAGCTTATAACACTTGTTTAAAATGCCTGCTTGAGATGTTATTACTAATCGGTTTCTCTCTCTTTGGTTAAATATATTAATTTATGTTATTAATGAGATTAAGGATATTGTACAGCTCTTTTCACAGTTAGAGCGCCACCCTTGTGGCCACTGAAGTATATCAGGTTGCCTATTAGTGGTGTAAATGGTCTAATTCTATTGCTTATCACAGCAATAATATAGGGCAGTGGTTCCCAAAGTGTGCGCCGCGGCTCCCAGGGGTGCCGCGGCGCTGTCACTGGGGTGCCGCGAGCCAGACATAAAAAAAAGAACACAGAAACTTACCAATCAGCGCGGCGCCGGGACCCAGCAGCCTCCTCTCTCCCGCAGCAGCTGTCACTGACGTCTATATTCAGTGACAGCTGCGGGAGAGAGGAGGCTGCTGGGTCCCGGCGCCGCGTTGATTGGTAAGTTTCTGTCTTCTCTTTTTTTTTATGTCTGGCGTGGGGCAGAGTGAAAAGGATGGTGGCAGCGGAGGGGGACAGGGTGACAGTGGAGGGGGACAGGGTGACAGTGGAGGGGGACAGGGTGGCAGCGGAGGGGGACAGGGTGACAGCGGAGGGGGACAGGGTGGCAGCGGAGGGGGACAGGGTGACAGCGGAGGGGGACAGGGTGGCAGCGGAGGGGGACAGGGTGGCAGCGGAGGGGGACAGGGTGGCAGCGGAGGGGGACAGTGGGCAGCAGAGGGGGACAGTGTGACACCGGAGGGGGACAGTGGGCAGCAGAGGGGGACAGTGTGACACCGGAGGGGGACAGTGTGACAGTGGAGGGGGACAGCGGGCAGCAGAGGGGGCAGCGTGACAGAGGGCTGCAGATGGGGCAGCGTGACAGAGGGCTGCAGAGGGGGCAGCGTGCCTGGGGGCAGAGGAGAAGGGCAGAGGAGGGGACAGCGTGACAGAGGGCAGAGGAGGGGACAGTGTGACAGGGCAGAGGAGGGGGACAGCGTGACAGAGGGCAGAGGAGGGGACAGCGTGACAGAGGGGGCAGAGTGCCTGGATACAGAGGGGGCAGAGTGCCTGGATGCAGAGGGGGCAGAGTGCCTGGATGCAGAGGGGGCAGAGTGCCTGGATGCAGAGGGGGCAGAGTGCCTGGATGCAGAGGGGCATTTTTGCATACAACTAAATAAGTATTTTGTCGTGACCTAAATACTTATTACAATTTTTTGACCCAACTACTTCTAAAACAGGACTGCTCAGTAATTATTTTGGAGGGGTGCCTTGAAAAAATTTGGAGACTCTAAGGGTGCCGTGAACTGCAAAAGTTTGGGAACCACTGATATAGGGTATTATTATATAAAAGTGGAATAGGGATAAGTTGTTGTGAAAAAGTAGTTTTTTTTCAGAATACCTCTATTAACTAAATAAATATAATTATAATTGCTATCTATCTATACTTTCAACCACCAGCTTTCCCCAGCAAACTCTTTCATTTTAAGGTATCCTGTAATTAGAACAGTTCTGTGTATGGTGTTAAATGATTGGTCAGCGCGATAGATGAATATAGACTGTGTATTTCTCCCTGTGGCTGCATGTATAGTGGTGGTCAATGTAATAGCATCACATCACAGTCCTTCCCCTATGACATTAGGACCTCCTGCTTCATTTATGTTAATGTTTAGATGTTGTTCCTAAAAATACTTCTCATTCAGGACCCCCAACTGTCCCAGTTTAGGTGCGACAGTCCTGATACAAAGGGACTATCCCGTGGCCCTGCGGGTCGGGAGTTTCTCCCGATTTCATTAACGTTGGATGTCCCGCGTACCGGCAGCAGGTGTGCGCGGCACTTATGGGGTGGTTAGGGGGGGGGCTGGGGCGGCCCAGTGCTTCTAAAGTTCCAAATACGCCCTAGGGGGCATGGCACGCCCCAACATGGCATAGTCATGCCTCTTCACAACGGGTTGGGAGGTGTGTTAATTGAAGCCCCTCATCAGATGGAGGGGTCACTGATAATGTCTTTCTTTCACGTGTCACGTTTGTCATACCTCCCAACATGTCTGTTCCCGGCACTATGACAGGGGGTGTGGCCACGGCACGACAGGGGGTGTGGCCACGGCATTGGCAGTGGAGTGGCCACGCCCCCAGAGGGCTGCCTAGTGCTGTAAAATGCTAGACTGCCCATTACATATTATCCTTCCTCCAATATTCCCACCCACGGGACTAACCTGTCACTGAGCGGGACAGAACCCTAAAATCGGGACTGTTCCACTAAAGTTGGGACAGTTTAGAGATGTATGCATTTGTATACAATCATTTTTTCTTACATTGGTATTGGTGCATATAAAATGTATAGAGCTAAAGGCAACTTGATTAATGGCTCCTTAGAGGCACATGTGAAAAGCAGAATATATTAGCACAGCGCTGTCAATTAAACAGTGTGTATGAAACAAACAAAATGTTCCATGTTTTTGTTGA
Source organism: Mixophyes fleayi (assembly GCF_038048845.1). Classification (NCBI taxonomy): domain Eukaryota; kingdom Metazoa; phylum Chordata; class Amphibia; order Anura; family Limnodynastidae; genus Mixophyes; species Mixophyes fleayi. Next base: position 92,426,139 of record NC_134411.1, read on the forward strand.
ATTTGCTGTGCTACAACGGAGCAATCGCCACTTGACCCAGATTTGAATTTGAGCATCCAAACTTGCGACTGGTGATCTAGGTTTGCCATTTGCAGTTCCAGCTGGAGCTGATTGACACATGGTAGAACTCACTCGGACAAGGTCAAAACTGTTCAACCTTTGTTTTTTGCTTTTTAATTGGTCAAAAAATTGAGATATTCTGTTGGACGTTCAAATTTTTGTGCAAATTTTGTTGGATTGGTTCGAGAAACGATACACGGCTGGTCTGAGCATCTCTAATTACCACATAGGAGAATATTTAAGGTGGCCCCTACACTTACCAGGGGCCCCATGCATCCGTTATTTCTATGGGCTGCTGGCTGAAAACTGGGGACAAAGCATTTAATACATTCTATATTCTTGTGATGTTTCCTGCTGGGTGTCTTTCAGCTGCACACTGCACTTTGTGTAGTTTGTGTAGCGATGAAGTACACAAAATCGTCTGTCTACAGTACAAGGAACACAAGCTGTTTCTAATATTATACCTTGTCAGACTTTTAGCAAAATAGAAACATTTGTCAGTATAAAAAACAACAATGGGTACGTTGTTATGAATTTATTGTATGTCGATTATAACCTTATTATTATTGACACTTTACAAGTTATATGTTGATTTGTTTTCTCCTCAGAACAAAGTATCGAGACATCATGCACTATTGAGACACAGAAGAGCTATTGTGGCCCCCACCGTCTCTATTCCTGAGAATCAGAGAATACCTTTTCCCAAGATTGTGGGCAGGGTAAGTCTTCGTTCTGTTACCGGCTGTTACTAATACTACCAATACAAAATATTGTGTTATTTATGAATTGTAATAAAGATGCATTCAGTACGGTCTTAAAGCATTATAGGGTCTGAGCAAACACAACTTTATAACCACACCACTAGTCCACCACAGTCCACCGTAAATTGCACTGGGGGAGGAACAGTGCATTGATGGGCGCTAATGCAATATTTGGGTAGGGTCCCAGTCATGCCATACTCAGCCCCTGGGTCACCCGCCCTGATCTCAATAGTGAGCACGTTATTTTGACAGCAGAGTGCGGGACTTGGGGGGGGGGGGGTGCAGGGGCCTTGGATGTAGGGAGGTGGGGTGACCTGCTGTACCCCAAGCTTGCAGTAGTATAAAAGAACTAGAGTGATGTAAAGTTTTACAAATTAGCGCTACAACAGAAAACTAGTTGAGCTGCCTCTGTAGTTCTGGGAAATATGGGAGATTGGTTATCAGGCATCAAGTTGTTTAAAAACAAAACATGCAGGTTGCCCAAAATCACTTTTTTAGGACTAGGAATAGGTTTAGAATTTGAGTCATTAAGTTAGTTAGGAGGAGCTGAGATTAGTGTTCAGGTTACTTCAACTACTGCTTAATCAGATAGTTTGCAGGTTAAAGTTTGGTGCAGGTCAAGGTATTATAGGAAACATGACTCATGCCAAGGTCTAATGGCACAAACCAGGGTCCAATTTAGCCCCACGCGCAAGTAGCCAAATTTAATAAATATTCCGTTTGTTCAGCCGGAGCCTGATTCCTTTTGGCGTTACAAGGGCCATTTTGAAGAAGGCCACACACACAGGTCGACATAGGTCATCTTCTAAATTGAATTTGCCAACATGCCTGCCAATGATCTGATTGATCAGACTTAGAGTCCTTTTAAAACAAGACCTGCAGGATGCGCGATATCGCAGCAGATATCTGAGCATCTCTGTAATCCCTTGGCTGAAAGAGAAGACTCCCTTATTTTATACTGGATTCCCCTTGTCTCCCTATAGTACAAGAGTGCCGAGGTGAAGGCTATTTTTCGACTTCTGCCTATTGAGGCTTCATGCCTAGGTAGTATAACGGAGCGACACTGTTTTTACTCATTTATTAAAATGGCCCTGGATGAACTAGTAAAAGTTAGATTTGATTGGCTAAAGAATTTGTACTATCTTTTTGTGTTAAGGACATTCTGCTGATTTTGTATTTTGTGTTGGGTTTACTTAAAATACGGTGTAGTTGTGCTGGATTTATATCTTCCTGGAAGAATTACATTTTCACTGATTATGTTGTATCTGATTATGTTGTATCTTGTAGAGTACATAATCAAAGCTGTGTCCAGGTCAATTTTCTCATACTGTTACCTACTATCACTTTCAACAAAATCATGGACACGAAAAAATGAACTTTGTTGCAGCATAAATGGCAGAATATCTGTTTCGTTTGCTGTAATTTTGTCGAGTTTCTTGTTCTGAAGTTACAATCATAAACTTCTAACCTGGCAACATAGATTTATATTGTGAAAATAGAGATTTAAATATTGAATATAAATTAAACTCCTCAGAAGAAGGGCTTGTGCACAGTCCCCCGTAATTATCTTGACCACCGTGTAGTAAATAGAAGGAAATCCCCTCTGTAGGTTTGTAATACAGAGCTACAGTGACCCTGCAACAATAATGAATTGATGGTAAATAAGATGACCTTTATTTGGTGTACCAGAGAGACTGGCTTTATATTAAGCGGTTGGTGCATAAGTAAACTACACCTTTAATTGTATAGTTATTTCTTCCGCTAACCTTCCACCGTGACACGCACAGCGCCAGTCGTGTGGGATAAGCTAAATCAGCACTGCAGGGTGCAGCCATGTTGATTTATGGCAGACGTCAGTACCTCTTGTCACTTGTACGGCATTGAGCAGGGAAATTAAATCAATTACAAGAAGTGAAAGGGAGCCCTGCCAGCACACAAGATGGTTGCTCAGCGCAGCGGTGGCGTATATCAGTTATTTTCTGCAGTTACAGCCTCCTGAACACTGATTTAAGTCATTTCCTAATGTATATTAAGTGGTGTACACTAAACATTACATAAAGTTTGCATTAATTACGTTGATACTGAAGTGTGGTGCTGCAGATTTGTACAAGATATATTAGGGTGCATCTGTTAAACACAGTGTTTTATTTGTTACTTAAGGCTCTAACCTAAAAAAGAAAATGTGGAGGAGTTGCCCACAGCAACCAATCAGATTCTAGCTACCATATTCTAGAATGTAGTAGATAAATGACAGCAGGAATCTGATTGGTTGCTGTGGGTCTTATAAATCTCCCCCTTATACTGTATGATGCTGAATGTATCACAATATACGGTCCTGTCCTCAGGGTTCTATTCTCTTCCCATATGTCTTTCTCTTTATTCCTTTTTATATGGTCTGGTTTATTGGGCTGAGTTTCCCGTTTTTTGCCTGTGTGTCATTGGCTTCAGCTGTTCAGTTCTGTTTGTGCTCTGAAGTCAGATGTTTAACTATCCTTGTCTTCCATTAATTGAACTGTGTACAGATGGAGTAGGCTGTATTGTATCACCACCATTAGCCATTAACAGCATACCCCCCCCCCCCAACTTGTCTGATTTAGGGGACTGTCCTGATGCTCCTCTGGTCCATGCATCTGTACTAACTATCAGGAAATTGGGCATACCTTTCAATTAGCACAGCGAGTGGTGACCTCACTTTGGTCAATTATAAAAAATAAAATAAGGACAAAACAAACATTTCCATGGGCTGCGCACATTGTAATAAATCATATGAATGTGTTGGTCAGTCTGGGGAAAAGTTATTGTAATCGGACAATAGGGACATCACCTTTCACCTGTGGGTTCCAGTGTTTACTCACTGCTGTGAAAAGTCAATCAATGTATTACTTTAGTTATGGTTAGTAATATATAACATACAGTACTGCAGAACTCCCAACTTTTAAAAGCATAATTGGGACACACATAAGCCTCGCCCACATCACATCCAGTCCTGCCCATTTCTGTCTAATCACTCCCACGTTATTCTAAGGCCACACCCCAATCAGGTTCCACAAATCGGGACAGTCCCACCAATATAGGGACTGTTGGGATGTATTAGGGAAAAAAATTAAAAACTTTATTTTATTGTAACCCCTAGCAACCAATACACTTGTTCTACAGTTTAGAAATAAAAAATAATGTCTGATTGCTATGAGTTACAATTCCATTACTTTGTGCCCCAGTTTACATAAACATTCCCAAATGTCTCCAACCATTGGCAAACACGACACAACATATATACAAGTAACCCGGGATAGAGAACTGGCCTTTCAAAGTTCCACAGTTTTATACTGTGTGCTAAACCTGAGAAATATAGATACTACAGGAATTTTTTACTATACAAAGATCAATTCTTATTTGTAATCCCGTTATTTGCTTTTCTAATGATGAAGTCCAATTTTGGCTCAATATGGCGGGGGATTCATTGCTGAACAGCTTTCAAATCAACGTTGCCCGGTCGTACGGTTATAATATAAGTCGCTGTAATTGACACGACGATCATGGGAATGGATCGCCTTGTTGCAGCAAAGCTGTGTTAAGCCACTTAACGACGTGTCCGAACATTTCATTAAATAGCGATTGCTCCAGCTCTGCCTCGTGGAGGATGCACAGAGAACTGTGATCTGACAAATCATATAGGATATGCAATCTTAAGGGATGACCATGAAATTAAAATGTTTAATAACACTCTTGGCAGCTTCCGGCCTTGTGCCTAGATGGTTCTGGTGACAAATGGCAAATTATGGCATTATTGATGCAACTCCAGCAGTGGAATATTATATTCCGTTTTTTTTATTTTATTTTTTTGGCCCCTGATCATACGCTTATCTTCCAATATCCTTGTCCTCATGAAGTGAGATGAAATAGAAAGCAGCAGGTTATATACAATTCTGATTTAATTACAATGATGGGCTCTTTGTCGGGGATCCATTAAGAGTGATAGATATATAGTGGATTCCTATGACAAACAGAGAGCAATACAGATATTTACTTATTGGCGGTAGTCTATGGATCTTTCTCAATTCTGGTCCTACCTGGATTTTTTTTTTCTACATCTAGGTCAAACGCTTTGTCAGAAAAGTAATATTCTACAAAAGAACAAATGGAGCCGTTTCTATGAATGTATTTTATTACACTTCAGATCTGGTTCCAGAGACCTGTTCCTTAGAGGCTCTTGAAATTCACTTACTGAAGTTCTACACTTATAATTTACAGTCTGATTCTGCTGGGTTGGGAGGAAAACTATCTTTTTACTGCAGAATTTTTATTTTAGATTTCTGTCGACTGCTTTAACAACTACATTTATTTGTATGCGTTATAAGGTATATATTTTGAAATTATAATGTATCTCTGGATGGGACTCCTTATGTTGAGTATATATATACGTGTGTGTGTTATATATATATATATATATATATATATATATATATATATATATATATATATATATATATATATTTATAAAAGCCTAGTGGCGTGTGTTAGTCTCTGTGTGTGTTGAAAAAAAAAACCAAGCTGCAGCGCCACCTGCTGGGCAGAGTTATACACTGACCTACTAAATTCTTAGTGTGTGTGTGTGTGTGTGTGTGAAAAAAACTCAGAAAGGGCTGAAATTTGGTATACTAAGATGTTTTTAATTTGTTAATTTAATTTGTTAATTGTTAAAAGTGTTTATAAAGATTTAAAAAAAATATGTATATATTTCTTGAAGGAGAAGTGACAGTTGGGAGTGGTTGGTGGTTGCCGGGGGTGACAGTTAGGAGTGGTTGGTGGTTGCCGGGGGTGACAGTGGGGAGTGGTTGGTGGTTGCCGGGGGTGACAGTTGGGAGTGGTTGGTGGTTGCCGGGGGTGACAGAGCGAGAGGAGTGTGATACTTAGGACCGCTGAGAGAGATCCCTGTGTCTGGATAGACATCTGGATAGATGTGTGTGTGTGTATATATATATATATATATATATATATATATATATATATGTATGTGTATATATATATATGTATATATGTATATCTATAATATAAAAGCCTAGTGGCGTGTGTCTGTGTGTGAAAAAAAAACCAAGCTGCAGCGCCACCTGCTGGGCGGAGTTATACACTGACCTACTAAATTCTTAGTGTGTGTGGGGAAAAAAAACTCAGAAAGGGCTGAAATTTGGTATACTAAAATGTTTTTAATTTGTTAATTTAATTTGTTAATTGTTAAAAGTGTTTATAAAGATTTTTAAAAAATATATATTTCTTGAAGGAGAAGTGACAGTTGGGAGTGGTTGGTGGTTGCCGGGGGTGACAGTTGGGAGTGGTTGGTGGTTGCCAGGGGTGACAGTGGGGAGTGGTTGCCGGGGGTGACAGAGCAAGAGGAGTGTGATACTCAGGACCGCTGAGAGAGATCCCTGTGTCTGGATAGACATCTGGATAGATGTGGCGATAAAGATGAAGGATGAGGTGGTGACATGTGGACAAAACCACGTTAAAAAAGGGCGCTTGCATCGGGAAGTAACGCTCTTCCCCTGAGGAGGCCTGGGCTATGGCCCAAATGCATGACAAGAACCTTTTTAACACCTTAAGTAGCTTGATTTGGCTAAAATGCATGAGTATCATGCACGGGTTAACTTGTGTGTGAGTGTTTGTATGTATGTATGTATGTATGTATGTATGAATGTATATATATATATATATATATATATATATATATATATATATATATATATATATATATATATATATATATATATTAGTGTTCACTGACCCCCGTGTTTTGGTTTTGGTTTTGGATCTGGATTAACTTTGTGTTTTGGTTTTGGCAAAATCGCACTTGCATGTTTTGGTTTTTGTTTTCAATCCCAATTTTTTTTCTAAAATCACATATTTTTGCTTTTTTTTCCCCTTACATTATTATTAACCTCGATAACACAAATGTCAAGTCATTTGCAGTCAATGTTGACCACCTCACAGGTCACAATATTAATTTCATACACTTTCAAACAAATACTGCAGTTACCTGGCTGGATGCTAAGCGACAGAGCAATGACTCAAACACATGGCAGTTCCTAGCACATCTATGAAACATTGCCACACAGCAGTGGCAGAAAAGAAAAGTGGTGCAAGATGGAATTGTCTTTGGATCATGAAATCCGTTATGGTTCATTTGATCGCTCCACCGGTTCCTTGGATAACTGTGGTAATTCTACAGCTAATACATGGTGATGCAACAAGATAGGGGGGGGTGGGCTACCGCGCTCCCTTTAGGCTGTGTAAATATGTATTGCTGCCTGGGGGACACGGAGCAAAAGAGCAGTCCCAACCCTTGATAGTAACTTAATAAATAGAAAGGATGGTCCCCTATGGTGCAGAAAGGGCAAGTGAGAGTGCCCTTTCTGCGCCATAGGGGACCATCCTTTCTATTTAATACATGGTGACGAGAGCTGCCCCCCCCAGGGATGCGTGCTTTTATCTGACCCAGACCAATCCATGGTGCCAGACAATGCACTAAAAAGAGCCATTGTAATTCACAGCAAAAGGTAGTTCATCACTGAGCTTGGAATCGGCCCCAATTCTCAAAAGGTACCTTTGATGTAAAGTGCAGATTACAAACACTTTGTGCAATACTGATGAAACAGCAGCAATGTGGAAGGTAATACATATACACGTCTATTTAGACATCCATGCTTCTGCAAGCAACTTTGTTCTTTGTTAATAAAACTGTTGTCTTTTTACTGTTCCAAAAAATTATAAATAATCCTCCACCATTCTTTGGATATTGATAGTAGGATCAAGTGGAGTTACAGCAGAAGTGTCACTAATTCTGGTCAATTCTTTTACAGTAGACAAGATCAGATGTCAAAATATTCTGCCGAGTCATCTGCATTATCAATGGGTGTCTAAGATTTTTGCAAAGCGCACAACAGTATATAGCACATGTAGGTAACATTGGCACACAGCGGTAGCTGAAAGGAAAAGCGGTACAAGATAAAATTGTCCTTGGGCCCTCCCAGACACCCTTATGTTGAATCTTAAAACGAACATGCACACTTTAACAAACCAAGCACTTCAGCGACAAGGAGTGCCACTTTTGAGGCTGATGTGCTTGGTTTGTCTGGGCCCCCACAAAACAAGGAAACAATGGGCTTAAGGCACCTAAGGTAACAGTGCTGTTAATGAACTGTACTGTGGCAAGATGTTGTTGTCATCATCCTCAGCCTCATCCTCACCCTCATCAGTTTGTACATTATCCTCACACATTATTAATTCATCACCGCTGGAATCCACCATTACAGAAGTCTCAGTATTTTGATGTAATTGGCGGGAAAGGCCTTCCTCGTGGAACTTGAAGTTCATTTTTATAAACATCATCTTTTCCACATTTTGAGGAAGTAGCCTCCTACGCCGATCACTGACAAGGTTCCCGGCTGTGCTGAAAACTCTTTCCGAATAAGCATTGGAGGGTGGGCAGCTTAGGCAGTGCAAAGCGAGTTGGTACATGGGTCTCTAGAAACCCTTTTTTTCCTCCCAGTATGTAAAAGGACTGTTTGATATGTCTATTTCTATGCTGTTGTGAAAATAATCCTCCACCATCCTATGGTTGTTGATAGTAAGATCAGGTGGAGTTACGGCAGAGGTGTCACGTTTTTTGGTCAATTCTTTTAGACCAGACCAGATGTCAAAATGTTGTGCTGAGTCATCTGCATCATCCCTGGGTCTCTTGGGAAAGCTAAGTTTTTTCCTAGCAGCAGTTGACTGAGAAACTGAAGGAGGGGACGCAGTCCTGGCATGTAACACTTGAGCTGTCATCTTGCTCACCAGGAGCTGCTTGCATCTCTTCAGGTCTGGGTCAGTTGGAAACAGAAAGAAGACATAGCACTTAATCCAAAAATCAAGCACAGTCGCCAAAATGTAATGATCCGATTTCAAGATTTTGATTATTCTTGGATCCTGATGAAGCGAATAAAGTACTTGATCTACAAGTCCGACATGCTTGGCTTAATTGCTTTGTTTAATCTCCTCCTTCAGTTTCTCAAGCTGCTTTTCCAAAAGTCTAAATAAGGGAATCACTTGACTCAAGCTAGCACTGTGTGAACTCGCTTCAAAGGTGACTACTTCGAATGGTTTCAGCACCTTGCACAACCTGGAAAGTATTCTCCACTCTGCTTGAGTAAAATACATCCCCCCTCCTTTCCCAATGTCATGGCTTGTGGAGTAAGCGTGGATGGCTTTTCGCTGTTCCTCCATCCGCAGAAGCATATACAGGGTGGAATTCCACCTCGTCACCACCTCTTGCTTCAGTTGGTGGCACGGCAAATTAAATTGCTCTTGTAGCTGCTGCAATTTCCTACATGCTGTTGCAGAATGCCGGAAATGCCCAGATATTTTACGGGCTACAGACAGCATCTCCTGCAAGTCCCTGTCATTTTTTAAAAATTTCTGTACCACCAAGTTGATTGTGTGAGCAAAACAGGAAATGTGATGGAATTCATCCAGCTGTAATGCTCTCACAATATTGGTGGCATTATCAGAAATGACATATCCTGAGGAGAGTCCATGCAGGATAAGCCATGTTGCAATGACATCCCTTAGTTTGTCAGTTGTATGCCTCTTAGTGAAGCAAGTGATACACAGAGTAGCCTGCCTCTGACAAATGTGACATGCTGCTGCTGTTCCTGCTGGTGAAGACGAATCACCAACCCAGTGGGCTGTCACAGTCATATAATATTTAGTTTGCCCAGTTCCGCTTGTCCACATATCTGTGGTTAACTGTACAGCGGGTAGAATGCCATTTTGTAGCCAAATAATTACATTTTTACGAACCATCTGTTAGAGGTGAGGAATAGCTTTTCTAGTGAAATGGTGTCGTGATGGAATTTAGTAACGGGTGCACAAGACCTCAAGCAACTGTCTATAATTAACTGCATTAATAGTGGATATTGGACGCAGATCTAATACTAGCATAGTCGCCATGGCGTCTGTGATCCCCTTTGCGACTGACTGGGTGACAGCTTTCATACTTGCTTCCTCTTGCAAAGGATTGTTTAACAGTCAATTGTTGTAAACTACTAGTAGTCTTCTTCTTGGTCTGCTTCTAGGATGAAGATTCACTCCCAGCAGCAGTGGGACTAATGCTCAAGAATTATTCGGTGCAATCCAGGATAGTGGAGGTGTCATCTAGCCTTAGCAACTTGGATGCAGGACTAACCCCGATAGTATAAGTTTCCAATTTTCCCAACAGCTTGCCATGAACTCGCTTCAAATGGCGTAACATGGATGGAGGTTCCTAGATGGTTGAGGTCCCCCTCTTGACTGACTGTGGCTTGACATACGCTACAAATAGCTAGACAACTGTTGTCAGGATTTGGGTAAAAATAATACCACACATAAGAGGGAGATTTTTTGGTCTTATGTCCAGGCATGACAGTGGCCTTCTTCTTATCATGTGCAAGATCTTCTTCCACCGGTGCAGGACTTACACAAGCAACATCATCCTCATCAACATCCTCATTGACTCCAAATTCAAATGTTCCTTTATGTTGTCAGTGGGGAGTTAAGTGCATAGAGATACTTTAACATTTCAAACCTGTTCAAAATTGGATAGAATCTCACCAGTTCCAGGGTCCAGAATATTCTTGTGGCACAATCTTCAATAGATCCCGATTCTAATTGTCTATATTCAAACGTTGGCCCACATTCCAAGTTTGCTTTGAAAATAAGAGCTTTTCACTTTTTTTGCTTAACATAGATAATACCTTTTCAATAATTTTTTTTCAACGGTTGGGGCTATGGTTTTCTGTCTACGTATTGAGAGGGGGGGGGGGGGCACATGAAATTAAATCCAGGACAGCGTGTGCCCGAAGAGCGAAGTTGCTTCATTACAAAACTTACTATATACCACGTGCGCTGTTTCCTTGCAAGGATATAACCTATAATACAGCTGTTTGTGGAATCTTATTTATAGCACTGCATTGTGGAACCTAGTTGTTGAGTATAATTGTTGAAAAACTATTTTTTTTGCAGACCAGAAATATATATTGAACTTGTCTGTAGCTGTTCCTTCTTACCATTCCTGTAATCTGAAAGCCCAGCTAATTAAGCAAACTGGGCATCGTTTCTGGGTGATATTCGCAGGATTAGAGTAGTTCTGCTGGGCATGAAATTAACTTGGCATTACATCAGAGTAAACAAGTTCTTTACTGAAATGTAAATCTGCTGGTCGGATCCTAGTGGGATTATACATTTGTGCATCCTATTTTATATATATATATATATATATATATATATATTTGTAAGTTAGAGGTTGTAAATAACTTTCAGGTATAGCTAAAAAATCTACCTTTGAAACAGGTATATTCAACTGTGTGGAGTTTGTATGTTCTCCCCGTGTTTGCGTGGGTTCCCTCCGGGTGCTCTGGTTTACTCCCACACTCCAAAAACCTGGTAGGTCGGTCAATTGGCTACTATTTAATTGACCTTTGCGTCTGTGTGTGTGTGTTTGGGAATTTAGATTGTAAGCTCCAATGGGGCAGGGACTGATGTGAGTGTGTTCTCTGTACAGCGCTGCGGAATTAGTGGCGCTACATAAACAGCTCATGATGATCAACTCCACCCTCCAAATGTCCGTGGAATAGACAGATCCCTCAAATCAAGACTGTACCACTTAAAGTGGGACAGTTGGACGGTATGATCTGATACAACTGCAAACAGTTCTAGCCCTTTTTAGTAAAGTATTTAATTTGCTCAATATAGAGCACCAAAGTTCAGCATTCTACGTAATAAGTGACTGAGGAGAAGTGTGTCTACGTTTTGTAGCTGAAACACAAAGCTCTTCTAAGAATGCTTTTCTACTGGTAGACGTTGACAGAAGACTGTAATAGAATCTGGTGTCTACACTTTCCCAGGTCAGAAAGGACAATCAAGCCACTCATTTGAAATAAACAGGAAAAGTTCAACTGAATGCGATGGAAGTCTGAACATGGAAGTAGTAATTACTTTGAACTAACTTTCTTTTTATTTGCGCACCGTTGGCACAGAGGATGGGCTGTAATACGAGGGCACAAAAGCATCTGAATAAAATGGACAGTTCAATCTGTGTGGTAGGGAATTTACACTAAGCTCCAATAAGGCAGTGGCCGATGGGAATGATTATACATTCTCTGTAAAGCTCTACATAGTTTATTTATGTAGCACCGCCATATTATGTAAAGAGGATAATCATAATAAAAATAATAATCCCAACAGAAAATGTACTACAAACCACATCTAGCCAGCTGGCCATTATTATGGTTTAATAATTTTATCATAGAAAACAAAGAATGATAAGTCTATGGTCAGGTGATAAGAACTTATCTTTTATATAATAATCATTGGTCTGCTTGTCTGTTTGTTTGTCTGTCTGGTTATTCATTCAGACACCCCTGCACCGATTTTGATGAAACCAATGCGTGGTGGTCCAGTTGGATCCTGGCCAGGATTTAGGGGAGTCAGCGTCCCAGTCGGACCTCCCGTTGCTGTACATTGGGCAGGACTTGATCCTGGGGGTCTGTTCTGACTCTTCCACTGGATGGATTTGGATGACATCTTGGCTGCTAATTTATTTTTAAAATGTTGTCAGTTACATCCAACTCATTGACAACTTAATAACTTGAAGATTATTCAAGTTGGTTATCTTATATACAGGGAGGGAGGTGGGGGGGGGGGCTATGGGGCCTGGAGATGAGGTGGAGTTCCCCTTCACCTTATGAAGCCCCCACTATACCTCCAATCACTGAGACATGGAGAATCGGGACACAATAGGTCCACCCTCCATATCCTCCCAAATACCCCCCCCCCCCTTGATTATCCCCAAAACACCCGGTGGAAGTTCACTCAGTTCTGCAGAAAGGTCTGCGATTCAGGATTGTCCTGATTGGTAAAATCAGGATAATTTTGAGATGCCCCCGAAGGCCCACACCATGCATGTGCACCACTAGAGCCCCCCTCACCCGACGCATTTTACTTATATCTATTTTTGTCACAAGTCAACAACAAATGTCTCAAAGATTTTTCATTTCTGGCATAATAATTCAGCAGATCTCTGTGGGGGCTATTTTCTAAAACCAGGTAAAATGGGCTAAACTGGGATTGAAGGTTCCACACTTGGAATTGTCCTGAGAATTCCACACATCGATGGCTGATAAATCTCAATGTATTGTGTGTGTATTTGTACAATTAAATAAAGATTTATGAGGTTGACCAGATAGAGATGGAGTGTTCTCAAGTATCGGAATCTTCAAAGTAGGTGTGGCAATACTGACATGAAACACTGTATGAAGTTATGCACGATCAGGTTATGGGGAGAAGTGAGAGATTCAAACAGCTGAAAAATAGTCACATTTTAATTTTGTTTACTGTCGATAAGACCCAGTCAGCAGAATAAATAAGTTCTAGTGTAGGTTTGGCTAATAAGATTGCATTTCAGTACATTTGTACTGAACCACATCAATCAATCAGACACATGCAGTCACTCATTAACTTGCAATACATAGATAAAAGCTAATTGCTGATTGGTTGCTGTGGTTTAGTGCGCTAAAGGCAATATTAGTGAATGAGTCCTTCTAACTGCAAAGTGACCCAAGCAGCATCTTGCAGTAGACAGGCGTACGAGCTCCAGTGCAGAAACTAAGGAGTCGGTGTATTTTAATACATTTGTTTCTGTTTTGCTTTTTAAGTGTGTGAGCGACTGTATAAGGCAGGCTTCATTATGTATCCATAATCTGTAACAGAATTAAAATGATGCAGCATTAAGAACTGTCTTTTTGCTTGAACTCAGAAATGATTCTATGAGCACCACTATTTAAAAAGTTTGCAAATTGCAACAAAGTGGTTATAGAAAAAGTTTACAATAAATGATTTAATAGTTTGCAATTAATAGTCTATATACAGTTTAATAGTCAGATGCTCGACTAACTCCGCCAAGGACTGATAAATTCGCCGTTTTGCAAACCGCAAAGAACGTAGTACAAGTTTACTATCCACTTAGCATACAAGTTGACATACATCAGCAATACTTTATCCAAGTTTGAAAACGTTCTTTTTGAAAGTCACTTGTTATGATGCGGATCGGTCAGCAGTTAAATCGGAGATTTTGAAACGTTGCCACTACAGGCAGAAATAAGAAAAGGAAAAAGACTATTTTCTGACCTTTTTTTTTCTTTCACTAAAATTATACACAGTACATCAAGCACCGTTTGCTTTCAGTAAGCTCTACGGGACGGAAATTAATTATCTCTGTGATTTTTCTTTTCTTTTTTTTTTCATCTGCATTCCCTGTCAGCACTTTCACACAGGCTGGGTGCAGAATAATATGACAAATATGCAAACAAGAGATGAGATTAAATCATATTTGCTTCATCTGCGATTCCGGTAAAAAAAAAAATAGTGAAACTATTTAATGATTGATTGTATCAGCAAAATCCAAACTTCACCAGCAGTCTATGGAGCGGTGATAGCGGCATTTAAAGAAACAGGTATTATTAATGCACAATCGATAACGATTGTAAAAGTACAATTACTTTTAAGTTTTTTTTTCTTCTTCTTTTAAAGTGGCATTAATATGCTGCAATTGATAAGCTTTTGCCGGTGAAATCTTTTGGGGTTTTTGGGGTTACAATGATGAACACACAACACAAACAATTTATTTTTCAAATGTTCGCTTTATTACAGATAATCAAAGATGGAATTACCCTCGATTTCCCTAATAATCAATAGGGAACAATCAATGGGTTCATTTTATCTTGCATTATTTAATCATACCTGCATAAGGTCAGTATGATTAGGTTTATAGTGCAATTAGGTTCCCTTTTAATGCTATTCCAAACATACACACCAGTGATGATTAATCTTATGAGCAAGGCTAATTCTAATTGCTTCCATTCCAATGATAACACTTCAACAACTCTTAAATGTTCACTTGTACTAATTAACAGCGCACGGGCCAAATACACGTGCCAAGAAATATTGAGCGCCTGATACAATGTATCTGTGAATTTGCCAGGGACAAGCATGAACGCAGCCAAAATAATGCAATATCCGTGCACCTGTCAGAGCAGCGAAATCCTGTATTTTGTGTTATTGTCTTACTTTACAATATAAAGTGGTTTTTCTGCCTTACTGCTGTTCCTGTAAAGTGGAAAACATATTTACCACTGCCTCTTCGTTCCCGAAGCAGCATGCGATGAACGGGGCTCCTCTTCTGACTCCAGAGCACATGCGCTGAGTGAAACCCTCGGGCATGCGCACAGACATCTCCGCTCTGTCTCTGCAACTATAGTTGCAGAGAGCGAGCGGTGAGTGACAGGGAAGGATCATGTGATCCCTCCACACATGCTCTGTCCAGCTCTGCTCTTCGGAGCAGAGCTGACAGCACTGAAATATTTCAATTATGATAATATACGCCAGCTTCAGCAGGCGTACATTATCATGACAAGTTACCGTCAAATTATTTTTTTTTCGGAACTTGTTAGATTGCGGTTGGGAACAGTCACCATGCTGTAGAATGGTGACTGCTCCCAAAAACGAAAAGGAATGCAAAGCAGCAGATATCCACGATATCTGCTGCGATGCACCCTTCTTAAATATGCGGGACACACAGAGGTCCATGGATTTTATGGTAAGTGCACGATAGTGCACTATCATTATTTGTTAAATATGCCCCATAAACTGATGAAGCAAAACTCTTCCAATGGTATGGTAAACGCTAATGTGTCTGGCTTTCACTGGCACATACCTTATTAATGAACATATGACTTATTTTACAGTTGCACTTTTTTTTGCTCAGGATAATGCGCGTAGTTGGCCACTGTTTATGGATAAGGAGTCCCGATACCGAGATGAACTTATGGCATTGTGCGTATATTCGCACTGTGCATGCTTACAGAGAGAATGGATGCCAATGCATGTATCTGGTGTCAAAAGGGGGCAGAAAACCTTCTTTATTTTGCAGTTTGTCACGGACCCAATTTTTACACTAACCTACAATTTTCTGTTAATTTCTTCTCTTTCCTTTACTCTGTCTAGGGGCGTTTGTATTTGCTGTTCACGTAAATCAATGTACTTTAAATCTTAATATGAAAAATTCTAATACTTGAAAATAAGGCAGCTCTGATGTTCCCTTTCTGGAGTTACACATATGTAGTATGATTGGAGATCAATGAGCAGTACTTTTAGGAGATTAAAAAAAAAGTTCATATCAATAATGGTGGGAGGCCAAAAGTTGAATTAGGTAGTGTGTGTACGTGGGGAGACTTTACCTAGAGCTGATCTTGCTCTGTGGGGATGAACAGTGTACTGGCACCTCTCCCACATCGTCTGCTCCATAGTAATGTGACTGGCAGACCCAAGTTCTGGATTGGTGCTACCACTAGTCGAACCTAGGGAGCCAATGGTTAAGGGGCACCTAAAACACTGAATGAGGGACATAATGTTACATGGAGCACAGTGGGGATATTATGTCAGCTTCTACTCCTTAATGTCAGTGAGAGGCTGGGAGTGTGGCGCAGGGCTATGATGTCACTAACCAGCGCCACTCTCCCAGACTCAAGGGAACAGGAGATGGCGCTTCCAGTCTGCTAGGGTAAGAAGTAGCAGGGGGGCATTGCATCTGATGGGGTGGTTTCTCTTATTAATGTAATAATTTTGGATTCAGTCTTTGGTTGTGCTTTGACTTCAGATGGATATCCGTGTGTTAATAAAACAGACCTAAAAACGTAACCCATAGTACCACTGCACCTTCTAACGTTTTATAAAGCAAAATTGGGTCAAAATAAGTCACACACATGACCTGCCTCCGAAAAAAACTCCCCTCATCCTCCCAAACCATGGTCACTTTACAGTCGCATCCATAGTGTGATGGGCTGAAAATTGGGACTATTCGTGGGTAAATGCAACTGTTACATAATAGCTAAAATTATTTGTCAATCCCTATAATATAGAATGTTAAATATTGTGCCATGATATTTATACATCAGTAGTTTACATAAATTGGTTGGGATATTGTATACAACGCAGCTATTGCAGAATGCTGAAAAAATGGATTTTTGCAATGTAGTAACATTGATTTTTTTGAAAATAAAATCAATATAGTGTAATAGCTCTGGTAAACTGCACATCAAGTCCTATGGATAATTCCACAATTTAATAATACAACATATATAATTTGCTGATAGCGCATTTACCTGTGAGGGATTGAATAGGCTGTGTGAATACATGCTTGAACAGCTATTTAGCAGTGCATGACAGGAAGTGATGTCACATAAATCTATGGCATCACCATATCACTGTAAGCTCCAATGGGGCAGGGACTGATGTCAAGTGAGTGTACAGCGCTGTGGAATCAGTGGCGCTATATAAATAAATGATGATGATGATGTCCCTTGTCCATAAAATATACAGAGGATAATTAACTGCCTACTGTAAAATATATGCATATTAACCGCCAACCCTTCACATGCCAACTAGCATACTACAATCCCACAGCCGAAGGATTGGCAAACTGCACTCTGGCAGGTAAATGGTTACCACTCAAACAGAAGTTGTTTTTTTATGTAAGGTTGGTGAATATGATTACAGCATCAATTGCACCTTTTCTTAAAATGTATAACTTTCATATAAGAGTTAAAGTGATTGTGCTAAAATGTATACCCCAAGCTCCCCATTCCCACCCACCATAACATAAGTTTAATTGTATTTATTTTTGCTAAAGAATTTTAGGTCCATCCTTAGTAACACTTTTCATTTATTCCATTAAATGTCACACCTTTTCTTCTTCTGTTCCAACATCTTTTGATGTGCACAAATAACATTTCCTATTTATCGGCAAACCCACTGAATTGAAGCGGCTTGGGGCGGCTGTTTTATTTGTCTACCCAGTTCCTTGGAACAGGTATAATTATATTTGTCAGTTGTAAACAGGGACATTGTAAATAAATATTGCAGAAGTCATCGTTTCTTTGATTTAGTTTTAAGCAGTTACATCAATCATACAAACTTTTTGTTTCTGTTAAAATATTTTATGCATTGAAAAGCATTTTATTGATCTTTAACATATAGTCAATATAGAATATAGAAAACTGCAATCGGGGGGAAGCACTGTAGGTAATTTCAGGTATGCTTCCACCACTTCCTTCCATTCAACAGAGAGAGAGGTAATTTATTTTTTATCAGATTTATTTAGACTGGAGAAGGAGGTGTGACGTATGGGGGGGGGGGCAGGGCCATCTGCTGTGGGTAAACAAACTATCTATCACAAAAATGTCTTTTCCAAATACGGGAACTAAACAAAGACACTATATTTTTTACTTTTATTTTTCAGCACACAGCACAACTAGATAAATAAAACCTTTGAGGTTAGTAATCCTTTACCAGTCTTTATGGTTATTACTCCCCAGCATCTTCACTGTGCTGGTTAGGAGAAGGGCCAATTAGCTGGGGTATTCAGAGACACACCATGACCATCCAAGCTGCTTTTTCCTGAGAGGATGGTTCATGAGGGACAGAGCTGAAGTCGTTGATTTGGTGATTGTAGAGTCATGAGGGACGAAGCTGAAGTTGTTGGTTTGGTGATTGTAGAGTCATAGGGGATGCAGCTGAAGTAATTGGGTTGGAGATTGTAGAGTCGTGAGGGACGTAACTGAAGTCATTGGGTTGGAGATTGTACAATCGTGAGGGACGAAGCTGAAGTCGTTAGTTTGGTGATTGTAGAGTCATGAGTGACGTAACTGAAGTCGTTGGTTTGGTGATTGTAGAGTCATGAGGGACGAAGCTGAAGTTGTTGGTTTGGTGATTGTAGAGTCATAGGGGACGCAGCTGAAGTAATTGGGTTGGAGATTGTAGAGTCGTGAGGGACGTAACTGAAGTCATTGGGTTGGAGATTGTAGAATCGTGAGGGACGAAGCTGAAGTCGTTGGTTTGGTGATTGTAGAGTCATGAGGGACGTAACTGAAGTCATTGGTTTGGTGATTGTAGAGTCGTGAGGGACGTAACTGAAGTCGTTGGTTTGGAGATTGTAGAGTCGTGAGGGATGAAGCCGAAGTTAATAAACAGAAAATCAAAACAAGACCCTTGAAGCACCAGCAGAACGCTATATCTGAGTTTGGATTGGATGGATTGTAGGTGGAGTTTTAGCAGGTCATTGGCGTACTTACTTGCCTAGTTTCCCAGAATGTCCTCCCAGACACCCAACAGTGTAGGCACACTCATGGATACCATCTGAAGTAAATGTGGCCTTGATGATATGATCTGATGTGAGTTACCTCATTATGGCCACGAACCCAACCGCACGATGATGCAAGTTACATTGTTGCGCATTGGGGGGTCGGCCTGTGATGGCGTGAATCACAACATCGTGCTCTCGCACTCTGCCCTTGGACCTCTGCCCCCGGGGTCTTCAAGTATGTTCATTGCGTGAGGCTTGTGTCTCAGAGATGGCGCTAGATCCCATATATTTTCTATATTGATATCTCAAAGATACTGCTCACCCACAAAATAGCTGCCTCCATCATTTGCGGGTGTCAGAGGCTCTTAAATGCTGTCTAACTCTCTTTATTCTCAGATTCCCTGCTGCTTCACTGTACTGAGCCTTGGCCGCAACAGTTTGATTCATGACCGTCTCTTCTAGTTACTTCATGCAGTGTTTCAGATCTTAGTTTAAGACTAATCCTTTTCCCCTTATAATATTGTTTGTGTAAATTATTGCTGCCCACAGGCAGTAGACTAGCCGCTGGTGTGACCGGGAACCGCGCTGAGCTGATTCTCATCAATTTCCAGCTCAGTGACCTGGAGCTAACAGAGTTTGATCCCTTCCGAAGTAGAAACACTAATGGACAGGTTTGACTTTGAATCATGAGCATTGCACTTTATGCCTGAAAACCCCATCCTGGCCTTTTACTGATAAATCTCAGATATATGTCCATGCTTTTCCGAACACTCATTTTACAGCCAGAATGATTTATAGCCAATATAATATTTTCTGCAGTTGTTTTAAATGAACACAGTTAAAGAAAAACCAATAGGTGCTGAAAATGTGCATAAAAGTTTATTTAAGTGGACATTTTTCTCCAAAGTGTAATAAAAATCATAACTTTGGAATGATAATACTGTAACTAAAAATGTTAATTTGTTTAAATAGCAGTTTAGCACCAATGTAAATTCTGACAATTTATGATATTTTATTTGGTAATAATACATTAGAAAATTACCATACCATGCTTTGTATATATTATTTTTTTAATGTTACTCCTCTTTGTATTCCCCGCTGGAAGCTCCTCCTAGATCCTGTGGCATTCTGTACAAATGAGTTGCAGAAGGTATTCTAACAGTTTAATAAGGAAAAGATCCTGTTGGTTGTCTTTCTTTTAAATACATAAATATTAAAATTTAAATCAACTCATATCTATACAAATGTACCCATAGAGGTAGCTATTTTATGGGTTGAACATACTGTATATTCATGCAAATCAGGCCTAAAATTACTGAGGCATAACGTTCATAAGAATCCAAAGTATCAATTCACTTAGAACCATTGAGATATATTGTTTTAGCCAAATGAGAAAAGGGAGGTAGATAGATGGCAGAGCTTAAGCATGATGCTCTGTGAGTCTAGCCACACCCCCTATGAATATAGCCACACCCCCTCCAGTGGGATAGGGGGGCTTTGCAATAGAGTGCTGATTTTGCAAAAGTTGGCCCTACACAAGGTAGATTCTTTGGCTACCCCCAAGATAAAGCACATGATTTATATATTAAACAGCCAGACTGTCATGTAATTCCCTGGTAATTCCATACTAATTTGGCAGTTTTTCCCCCATCTTGAAAAAAGGCACTATATTGTAAATGACAAAATTCCCATTTTATAATAAGTTTGTTGTTTACAATGGTTCTTATGCTGTAGTTGTTGAGTCGTTCATTAAAACGTTAGCAGCATTTCTTTCTTTACTCATTGACAAAAGTTGATTTAAATATCAATCTAGTGGGTAAAGCGAGTTCGATTAAGACACTATACAGAAGGAACAGGTGTTTGTGTGTTCAAAATTCCATGTACAACATTTTTGGATCATCCCTACTATAACCAATGATAATTATATTGTTCTAAAGTAATGTCCAGCTCTGTACAATATTGACATGTACAAATACAAGCTGATATAGAACAAAAGATATTATTATCAGTGGTGGGCTGGGGTCCAGGAGGGCATCTTCCCCCCCAGGCCATTCCCATAGTGGGCTACTTGGTATAACCGTAAAATACAGTAAACAACACTACAACTCTCTCCACAGCTACTGGGGTACAAGAGGTATATTCAGTGCAGACTGAAACCTGTGCCCATTAGCGTGGGCGCAACTAACAGGTTTAGAGCCACTGAAAGAGGTGCAAAGACAATGGAGGAGTGGAGTCAATGGGCAGAGAGCCCAAGGAGGAGCTGCGCAGTGTAGCTGGTGAGCAAAAGTTAAAGGTAATGTGAGCAGAAGGGAAGAGGGCCCACCAGAGCTTACAATCTAAAGGGAAAGGGGCAGACAAACGGATGACACATGGGGGTGAGTCAAAGTAAGGGGATCTGAGGGCAAGAAGCAAGAGTGGGAGAGCTGGAGGATGAAAGAGGGAAAGGTATACTACATGCTGAAAGGTTAAGTGGAGGACTGGGTGGCTTTTCTAAACATGTGGGCTCTCAATGACCGTTTGTAGCTATAGAGGCTAGGGGATAGACTGATAGAATAATGGGGATTGTTCCAGTGGTGGGGGCAGCACAGGAGAAATCTTAGATAAGGGAGTGAGATGTGGTGTCCAGAGGAGCGGAAAGACGATGGTCATTGGCCGACTGGAGAAGGTGGGATGAAGTATGTTTGGAAAGGAGGTTGGAGATGTAGGGTGCAGTGGAGTTGGAGAGGACCTTGTATGCGAGGGTGACGATTTTGAAGAGGATTCTGTAGGAGAAGGGGAGCCATTGTAAGGTTTGGCGGAGAGGGGAGGCAGATTTGGAGAGGTGGAGGAGCAGAGTTGGAAACAGAGAAGGAGCAGTTGGTGAGGTAGGAGGTGAACCACGAAAGGACAGTGTAACAAATGATGTGAAGGCTGTGGAGTAGGAGAGGGTGATTAACGGTGTCAAAGACCACATAGAGGTCCAGAAGGATAAGCAGGGAGAAGTGGTCCCTAAATTTGGCCGAGGGAAGATCATTGGTGACTTTGGTCAAATCATATAATAGTAATAAGATAGACTTGCTGTTAAAAGCTAACAATCATGAAAACACATAGCTCTTTGTTTTGTCATCGCTTGAAGATGTGATACTAAAAAGATTTGTCATAGGTTATAGTTTAACACAGTTTCCCCCTGTAATCTTTCCCGAGAAGCCACTTCTAAAGCCTTTATTGTACGTTTCAAATGATACACCATCTTACAAGTCAAACTGTTCCAGTAAAGGGCTTTGCTAAATTTGGAAAAAATCCACTGTAGAGTTTTAAAGACCCAAAACTCAGACAAAGGGGACACAGAAATCTTCTTTTACTCCTTTGTGCGGAGAGAAAATATCACAGGCAGTGTTGCTAATTCACCACATATTCCCAACGGTGCTCCTGCTGTAAATGAGGCGAGTGTGCACCCGATCATTGGGCTTTTCACAGTCACTAACACAATTACAACTTTTGAAGTTAAAAAAAAAGAAAATCCGTTTATTGGCATTCTAAAGCTTCCTGTGAGTAGCAAGAAAAGTAGTCCTAAACTCTATGTGTTTTATATATATATATATATATATATATATATATATATATATATATATATATATGTTAACCCGTGCATGATACTCATGCATTCTAGTCAAATCAAGCTACTTAAGGTGTTAAAAAGGTTCTTGTCATGCATTTGGGCCTAGCCCAGGCCTCCTCAGGGGAAGAGCGTTACTTCCAGACGCAAGCGCCCTTTTTTAACGTGGTTTTGTCCACATGTCACCACCTCATCATTTTTCTCCATCACCTCATCCTTCATCTTCATCGCCACATTCTTCATCAAGCTACTTAAGGTGTTAAAAACTCCCCACTGTCACCCCCGGCAACCACCAACCACTCCCAACTGTCACTTCTCCTTCAAGAAATATATAGGTCAGTGTATAACTCTGCCCAGCAGGTGGCGCTGCAGCTTGTTTGTTTTTTTTTTCACACACGCCACTAGGCATTTATATAGTAGATCACAGTAAAATTTACCAATTTTAAAATTTTTAGTTTCATATCCAAGATCCACCTTACTCGTCTGCACCTCTTTTTTGCCATTTCCATTTTCACAAGTTCCTTATTCAACTTCATGTAAGGATGCCACAGGTAAAATCTTGAAAAGGTGTCAATGACTCTCCAGCGTGATATTTGAGCTGTTTTTTATTTCCAGTTCTGTGGGAGAAGTTATGGATAACTCTACAGATTAACAAATTTCTGCAGCTTTGACTCGCCTTCCTGAGAATTAAGATTATTTATATTCATCCAAATTCCATAAATTGAGTGATCATTACTGATCTACTTCAACACTGTCGAGTTCTCCACAGTGATCTGCAGGGGAGGACTGGCAAATTTTAGCCCGAGGAGCAATACTCGACTCAGCTGCCTATTAGGGACATTTTCAAGGGAAAAAAAAAGCAGGTGGCTCAGTGACTCAGCCCAAGGTAGCCCACAATAGGACTAGCCCCCCCGCCCAAAAGCCCCCTGGTGGTCTGTCTGTGACTCCTTTTATAATATCCATAAATGTATCAGAAGATTCTTACACCACTTACCAATCACAGGATGCTTCCTATTGGTTGTTCTAACAGTACCTTTGGCCCTATAACTGGGGGAGCTTGAAGCAGATAAGGAGGCGATTGGTCACAAATAAATGTACTTAGCACATTGTATTATACAGCGTGTTCTCAATTTTCTGTGGATGTCTATCTGGGTTTTGAGGAGTTGGATGCTGTGTATTAGAGTATGTGCAAGAGAATCTGAGTGTTCTATACTGGAAAATGGGGAGTTGTAAACAGTAGATTGGGAATATCTATATAGTGGAGAGCTTTGTACATGGGCTGGACTGTATTCTAGAGATTGGAAAGTGGTGCAATGGAGGTTTGCTGAGGAGATAATATAATTAGGCTTCCCATATGTCCCTGTCTTCTGAGTACAGTTTTGTTTGTGGGAGTTCTACCTAAACTGGGGGTGTATTTTGGAGAATGGGAGCTGTGTTCTGAAAAGTTGTATACTGGACTGAATGCGGCTACAAATATTGCAGTGATGCGCTTTGCTCAGTGCAATCTGCCCTCTTTTTCTTACTTAAGAAATTGGTAACCAAACACAGGTGTCTAGGAAGGTGCTTTAGGTGCCTAGTTATAGTTCTGGCATTAGCTATGGCAACAATCACTGTGACAAACGTGCTTTCTTGTAAAGTGTGTTCAAGCACATACACAATGGCCGCTGAATGTAATTATACACAAGTAATACTTTTAGCACATGTGGCTCTTTTTAATATACATTTTCTTTTTATATATTAGTAGTACTTTGTGAGCTGGAGAAGCCAGTCTGTTGGGTACTTTAATTTAATTTTCTTTATACAAATACAAGCGGGGTCACCCGGCTTTGCGCTGGTCCGATTTGTAATATGTAGCAGTTTTTATATATTAGCAAATTATTTAGTAAATAGGCCAAAAATGCTATTTAGAAAATGTACAAAAACTCTGATTAGAGAAATAAAATAACATTTTAACTAAACAAAATTTTATTTCAGTAAAATTAAATAAATTTTATTGCGACTATGATTTAATAATTAACTAAATTAATTAGTTTATACTTTCCTTATTACAATAATTATTTTATAAGAAAGTAAGTGTTCTCGTTATGTCGTGTTGTCGTGAGGTTCCCTCCCAGCAGTCACACAATTGTTTGCAACCCAAAAAATGTTTTCAATATCGGTCGCTCTGTCGCTTCCTCGCGTTGTCGCTATGTGGTCTAACAGCTTAGTTTTTTTTTTATACTAAATAACTATGTTAGATTTGGCAGCTTTAGCTTTGAGAGCTGTGGAAGATATTCGCCAACAAACAAAGAAGCAAAACAACTTCTTCTTTTATATATAGAGAGAGAAGATGTGTTGTAGGTTGGGGTATTGGCTCTCCGCAGCTATGGGGTGGGGGGAGAGGGAGACAAAGACAGCACAACATTTATATCCAGGACTGAATATTACGGAATGTGAAAATGAATTAGAAGTTCCACAAAAGGAGAATCTTAAATACAGAAACTATGCCTTGCAGAAAAGAAGACTGCTATAGTTTTGAATGTAAACACCTGCATTAATCCGAATAACCATAAAATCTGATTTCTCAGCACCCAGTATTCTGTTTTTGTAATGTGAATGATTGCACAGAGTAAGGAGGGCTGGCGTTTAAATCTTTCACTTCAAATACTTTCCTACCAACCCCATTAAACTACTACCGTGAACGTTTTTTTACATAAACGCCAGGAGTTTTATTTAATTTCCGCATGACAAGTACAGATAGGCCAAATCACGATTTTGATAGATAGTAGCCTGGTTGAATAGAACAACAAGATAAAATGATGGATCAGACCCTGCCGGAGGCTGACGCAGCTTTTAAATAATATATGGGATAAAATTCCCACATATTTATTTTTGGCTATTTTCTACTTTTTTTTTTTTTTTATTTTTTGTTACTAGTCCCTATATTTATTCCTAAAGATATTCAACCTTTGTGTTTCGGGAGTCATTGCTCAGTCTGAAAGTGGATGAATGAAACAAATAATAACCTCAAATGATCGATAGATGCACAATGTAAGATGCTAACATTTTGCTTCCTTACTGCACAGTTATCTGGATATATAGATCTGAGGATATGGCAGTCAGATTAACACAATCCTAATTAAGATATTTCACTTTCAGCTGTGTTTGCTCCAACTCACATTCAAAATTCTCCAGGCTGGTGCACTTGTAAAATACTACAAGATACAGCAATAAGGGTAGTTGTTGTATACATATGTTCTGAATAGTGACGGTCATGGGAAGTGACCACCGGAAGGGGGATGGTTCTGTTACACAAAAAATGGAGATTGGAATTCCCAATTAAGTTTAGAAGAATGTAGTCAATCCCTGACTGGTAGGAATGTTCCAGCCACAAAAGTAATATTTATCACACAGAGGTCAGTAACGGGGCACACCTGGACAAACAGGTAGGATGTAAGCCAATAAACATGATGCTCACATGCTGCCAGATAAATGTCCTTACTGCCAAATCCTTCATCAAATCTTTCTAAATATTCCTAGTCCTGACATAGTTTGGTAAACCATGTAACATAGCTTTTGTCTATGCCATTTGTGACCTAGTAAGGGTTATTCCTTTAGAAAGCAAGTCAGGCGAAGTTGCACGCTAGGAAGGCGCTTTCAAAGAGTATAAAAGTCATTATCAGGGCAGTGGACGATCTCTGTATCTGTACAAAGATCTGAATGACCAAAAGGAAAGAGAAAATAATGAGGAGTATGACAGCGGGGTTTGTTGTGATCACAAAATGTTTTCTGCACGATGCAAGATCAATACAAGTCTTGCAATTTTGCAAAATCGTCTTGTGAAAAACAACTGTAAAATGACTTGTTGTGGTAATTGGCACAGCTGTCAGACTGGGGAGTTCGGTGCTGTGATCCGACCTGGTCTGAAATTGCCAGTTACAATGAGACAATCGGAAAACTTGTTGTTAACTTTAAAGGGGGTTTGTTCTATACACCGTCCCTCAGCCCTTCTCAGAAATAGTCGGAAACTAGATAATTACTCAGTCCTCTTTTTGTAATTTATGGCAGCCATGTTGACTGTAGAATAGTGTAGTATTCTCCCTGTTGTCAAGCTTTGTAACGCGTTTCACCAACAGAGTATAGAAATCTGCTTAGTTTATACTTTTGAAGAATGATTCTTTAATTGTAGTTGTTGTATTCAAAAGTTTGGGCCCCCTGGTGCAATGACATATTTCACAAAGTCTCTGACTGACTTCTGCAGAGAACTAACTTAAACATTTTGTATTTCTGTACACATTAGTTACTACTCTTTTTTTTTTTTTTTTACTTAACAGATTAAAAAAATAAAACTGTGAATGTGGCATGTTCAAAAGTTTGGGCACACTTCCAGTTGATACTTTCTTAAAGACCTCAAAACGTAGGAGACTTGTAGGTCCATAAATGATGTTGTGTCTACTCTCAACAACCATGATAATCGGTAAGTAATATGAAGACCTGAAAAGAAAGATACTTTGGTGTTACAAAGCCTGGGAAGACTATCAAAATGCTTAGTACATCCTCAAAAACCTCTGATAGAACTGCTCGTAAATTGGTCAGATATGCAAAACAGAAACCACACATCACAGTAAAGGTTTTGCAGAAAGCTTTATCTGGTAATGAAGCGATGGGCCACAGGTCCACAGTAAGAGTTGTCAGAAGCAAACCTTACTTATGATCAGATCATAAGTCTACTTTTGTGATGAGATCATCTCATCACAAAAGTAGACATCTAAATTATGCAAATCACTACTTTGAAACAATATACAAAGGTGGGGTCTGCGCTCCTAGACCTGTAGGTAAGCAGCCAATGGGATGTGGATGGGGCTAGTCCTAATCCCCAGAAATTCCTAATAGTTATGGATAGATACCCAGGCGCTGGTGTGATATAGGGATACAACATTCATAGGTAAATGGCTAATCTATATCTATGGTTTCACATCTGCATCTATGCATTTTGGTGTACTATATATTGTTACACTATTAAGTGTGCCGGCACATTATTTTACACTGTTATTGTATATTAAATTTGACTGTTAGCCATTTACCTATGAATGTTGTATCCCTATATCACACAAGCGCCTGGGTATCTATCCACAAATCACTACTTTGATAAGCCAGAAACTGTTTGGAACAAAGTGCTGTTAAGTATTTTTTTGGCCAGACCCACAAAGGATATAGTTGGAGAAAAACAGGTGAAGCATTTGAATGAAATAATAACAATGAGGGTAACACAAGGGTGGCAGCCATTTATAAAAAAAAATAATGTTATACATTGGTATATAGAGATTATCCAGGATGGCACAAAAAGCCTTGAAGGGCCGCATCCTGGTCAACAGCATTCATATCAGGCTAATGCTGAGTTGGACGTACGTCCGTTTGTTTAGCATAAAATCTGCAAACATATACTGCACCTGCCCACAAAAAATAATAATAATAATAATAATAATAATAATATGCCTATGTCCATCTGCAGATTTGGTACTTGTGCCTCCTTATGATTGGAGAGATGGTACAAGGGAGCAAAGGGACCAAGTACAGTATGGGAGCACTTGTACAATTACAAACCGAGACAGACCCACAAGAAGACACTTATATACCTGTTAGTAGCCATGTCACTTTTGGGTGCCTGAGCATTGGTGCAAATACACACTTATGGTGATGATGGATGGGCCCCAGCACTAGCTCGCTGTTTCTGATTGGCTGATTACGGATTCACCTCTGAAGCTTTCTTTATTGATTGAGTCTATATTATATGATTTTGTGGGTGTAATTTAGAGTGAATGTTTTGCTAATTTCATTCCTACATGAGAAGGAAGTTTATTCCTGCCGTATTGTGATTTTTATATAAATGAAACCTAATAGTGAATGTGTTTTTCCCTTTCAAAACAAATGTTAACTTTCCTTGTGCTTATCATCATCATCACTTAATTATATACCGCCACTAATTCCGCAGCACTGTACAGAGAACGCATTCACATCAGTCCCTGCCCCATGGAAGCTTACAGTCTAAATTGCCTAACACACACAAAGACACAGTCAGAAAGACTGGGGTCAATTTAGAGAGCAGCCAATACACCTACTAGTATGTTTTTGGAGTGTGGGAGGAAACCCACGCAAACATAGGGAGAACATACAAACTCCACGCAGATAAGACCATGGTCGGGAATCAAACTCATGACCTCAGTGCTGTGAGGCAGGCGTGCTAATCACTAGGCCACTGTGCTGCCCCTATGGGTTGGGTGTAAGTGTTTCTGGGTGTAAGAACACCCAACATAAACCTGGCACTTACCTTGACGGGTGCATAGCTGGCTGCATCTTATTTTGCCTCTGACTTGGCATAGGGGTGTAAGTACTCTATTTTTACGTACAGCTTTTGAGAGCTCTTTATTTGGATGAATATACGCCATCTCTGCATAAGTCCCATTGTGTTGTAGGTGTTTCTGATAGTAGAACAACCGTGGAAGGCGCAGTACCCACACAGGCATCTGCATTCCGTATCGAATAAAGACATCATTACTTTCTTTGAATGCCTTCTACCATATGTATTGGGGCCAACTAAAGGACACAGTAATGACCATCTGTCTCATAGTGTGCTTTGCTGGAATTACTACTTAAGGGAAAATATCAGACGCTCAATTAAATGAAAGGAATACAAGCGTGTGGCTTTCTACAGGGTATTATAGGTTCAAGCTGGAGAGTCACAGGGGCAGAGGCACGAAAGCTATTATAATGGAAGCGTTTATAGGTTTTCATTAATAGAAGTAGGACACTCTTATCACAATCTCCTCCCAAGCTGCCCCGGCCACTCTGCTGAAAATAGTAATTCAGGTTTGGGATTAAATGTGCTCTATCGCCAAATTGTTTCTTTTCAGTAACTATAACAGGAGGAAATTATAAAGAGCTGAGATGCTGGAACTTCAAACGTCAACGATTCCGTTAAAAAAAGTCAACTGAAGTATGGCCGTTCTATATAATTTTTGCATTGCTTCATATACTCTGTAAAAGACGGTGCGCCAGAATATGACTATATATTAAAACCATTTGGTGGTAAGTGCAAATTGTCCGCTGCGCAGTGCAGCTGGAGTTTGCGGCACAATATGGCGGCTTTTGCAAAGGAACGAAAGCAGGGGGAAGGAGTTGGGTGACAGTTTTGTGTTATTAAAATATCACATGTAATAAAAAGTCAGGAAGTCCCCTCTATCTCATTACTGTGACCTGTAAAAGAGGCAGTAGTTTAGGAGAAAATCTGAAACGTTTATATAAGGAAAGGGGCAGTTCTACAGTGGTAGGAGGTTAGGCCTTGATGTGACGCTTACAGTTTTGCACAGCGCGTCTCCCCATACACCTAGGCACACTTCTAGATTGCGAGGATTCTCCCAAGAGTAGACGTGCACCTTAATGTCCGGTGGGTGCACCATACAGGCGCACCCATGCGCACGGTCACCCCAGCATTTTTTCTAATTCAATATTTACATCATCTGTGTGCTGTGAAGCAGACCAGAAGACAGGAGAAGGGAGGGCTGTGTTCATGAGAGTTTACAATCTATGCTGGCAATCATTATTCCCCATCAAGATCCCTCGGGAATGTCAATTGTTCCTCATGGATTGATGAAGTACATTCTCACAAAATTTGGTTCAAACTTTACTCCTCCCTTAAACCGATCCATTTACTGGGGTAGTCCACTTAGGGAGACTCTTCCTCTATGTCTCCTGACAAGTATCAGTTTGGTGGGCATTCCTCCGCAGTGACGTTCCGCTCTTTATGGTGGTTTCAAGTCAGGAGATGATTGAGTTCTCAGAGCTGGTGGAATATGTGGCTGGAAATTTGAATTTCGATGGATGGGCAGTATGTGACCGCATTATTCAACAACCACATTCACTTTATCATTCATAAAGTCTTGAATCCTCTGTACTGCAAAGCTTACGCCAGAGGTCTAACCTCTAACCTTTATGGTGGGGTGGGGGTACCAAGTGGTAATACGATGCCGCTATATAAATAACTTTTAATAATAATAATTATGGTAAGGGCTGCACGTTAACAGCAGGAGACTTTGTTTTTTACTGAGCACTATATAAGACTTGGAACAGAACCGGGATGGTATCTCCGTCTGCTTGCTTGCAGTGGGGGGAGAACGTTTACCCATATGCTAGTGGAGAGGGAAATATCCATTGTATTAAAATACAGGGGGGGAGTAGAGCGGGAGGGCTCGTCTTTCCTGTGTGATAAAGTGCATTTCTTATCTTTGGTCTTTACAGTTTAAATACGGTGGCTTAGTGGTTAGCACTTCTGCCTCTCAGTACTGGGGTCATGAGTTAAATTTCCAACCATGGGCATGACCATGGAGTTTGTATGTTCTCCATGTGTTTGCGTGGGTTTCCACCCACACTCTAAAATCATACTAGTAGGTTAATTGGCTGCTATCAAATTGACCCTAGTGTGTGTGTGTATATATATGTCTGAGACAGTATGTCATGATTTAGATTTGTAACTTTTCTAGAGGAAATCCCAATTAGCCTAATTAGGGAATTTAGACTGTAAGCTCCATTAGGACTGTTGTGAGTGAGTTCTCTGTACAGCGCTGCAAAATCAGTGGCGCTATATAAATAAGTGATGATGAAAAATTACTACAGTTATTCCTTTATATAATTTATCTTCCCTCTATCTGATTATTCTCACTGCCAGCAGGGGGAGCTCTTAAATGTAGTCTCTTGGAATCATCTGATTCCTGCTCCATTCCGCCTTTTACTCTCACCTTGAATAGGATTGTAAGAAAATTAAAGGAAGGGAAAAAGTTGTATTTGCATGTTTATGCACACTCTCTGCTGAAACATGTTCCATCTAATTACTGCCAGCATATTTTTGTTAGCATGAAGCCCTCGATTTTAAATCAAGCTGCTGCACAAAAATGATGAACGACCCAATAATACGTTCATCAACAATCTGAAATCGCTCTCCATAAAGTCTTAATTAAACTGATTTTTCTTCCACCGAGCAAATAAAATCAATCTGCGAACTGCCAAAGACTCGGAAAAGCAGAAATCTTTACAGCTTCTGACAGAACAACTACACAAAGCCACCGAGCTTCATCCGGCATGAAATAAACCTCTGTTCCTTAATTCCTTCGCTGCCAGCGGGGCTGCAGCAAACCACACAATGGAAATCTGGGATTAAAAACCCAATGCTGAAACGCCAGCTTCCAGGATCCGAGGTGTTAATAGTTCCCGCAAACCAAGTCGTAGGATAAATTGAATATGCTTAAGGCTCTTACTTTGCATGTAAATTTGTATTAGTCTTGCAACTTTATAAATAAGTTGAAAATCCATGTGGGACCTGCCAGTCCCATTCTATAGCTGGTGAAGGGCATCAATCTCGCTGCTCAGAGAAGTCACAAGTCAGGTGCAAGTCCAGAGTAGGAATGATTGAACAGTTTCTCCCATCTGCCACTAGTTATTCTTCATTTCAGGGTCTTTAAGGCTGTCTTGTGTATCTGTCAAGCCTATGAATGGTGACACACATCCTGTGAAATGCACGCAGCTGTTCTGACGGCTATGGCCACTGCCAAGTATTGCTGTGAGTGACAAATGGTGGGTGTGACAGAAATGCATTAAGACCCAGAATTGTGCGTAGAGCTTTAAGTGGAAATAAAGTGGGTGCCCTATTCCTGTAAGAAATTGTTTAAAAGAATAGAGTTGAATTTAACCTGTACTTGGCCATGATATATATATATATATATATGGATAAGTATATCATCCCTAAACAGCTCCAGTTATATATAACTTAATAAATATTGTGAGGCCTTAGCTGGCAAAGAGAGAATCAAGGTAATCGTATATCTGTAGCTAATATATGTTCTGAAATCTGGAGTTGCTGAGTGATTTAGGTCTTGGGGTTGAAAGCTCGATTCTTGACCCTGGAACATGTTTGACGTGTGGCCTTGTTAGCTTTGAAGGTGCATTCGAGTAGGATCTGAGCGCCTAATTGTATTCTCTTTTCATCTACTGATTGTATGTATGTATGTACTCTGTTTATTAGCCAATCAGATCATCGGAATGTTCCCAAAAGGCCAATCAGATCATCGGAATGTTCACAAAAAGGCCAATCAGATCATCGGAATGTTCACAAAAAGGCCAATCAGATTATCGGAATGTTCCCAGCAGCAGGGGGTGTGTGTGCTAATTTTGTGAGAGCCAGTGACCTGTGCATTCATTTGATTATGTCAGGGGCTGCATAAGAGGCAGTGCCATGATGTAAGGAGGGGTGTAGAGGCAAGTGGAAAGACACAGAGTGAGGGGGGGGGGGGAATTCAAATGCCAGTGATGTGGCGCGGACATTGCCGGCAATTACGGTAGAACTCTCCGCACATTTTTCATGAGTGGAGGTTTATGTCACATCTCCGCCGTGAATTGTCTCATGGACGGTCCGGAAGCATTTAGCGGCTAATTGAATTTCCCCCTGAGAATTATATAGCAGAAGGAGCAGGGTCTCCTAACAGCACAGACCAGTGATATGAGGCTCCAGTTACAATGATGCTAGAAGTTTGTGGTGTCAAAAGTATTTCTGTATGAAACAAAGTTTATGCCTCCAGCTTGGTACATCTGGGCTCATTAGTAATTACACGTGGCTGTAGTGCTATGAAAATCCCCCAAGTGACTTTGTTTTCAGTCTGTGACATCCAGACTGCAAGCTGGACCAAAAGTATTTGCTGCAAAGTAATTGGACACTTGTAGCAATATGTTGTTCTTCTATTTTCTCTTTATATCCCTGTGCGGAAACAACATCTCTTAACTCATTCGGTGCCTGCAAAAATGTTTGTTGTAGTTGGTGCTGTTTATAACGGCAGTGACAATGAGATCCTTGTGAGCTGTTACTGACGATATATATTCATCAGCGTGTACTTGTACAGGTGTGTGTATATGTGTGCGTATATATACAGTGTGTGTGTGTGTGTGTATACACACACACACACGTGGAAGTGGGGGTGTATACGGTGGTACGCCATAACGCCACTTCGCCACCTGCCTTCATTGTAACACTATCACATTCCATTCACTTACATTCCCATTACATTTTTCATACCTCCACTTCTAAATTCCCACTTCCACCGCTGTGTATAGACAGATCTCTCTGGTGCCCTCTCCTCTAACCCTATTTTGATACTGAGAACTGTGAGGTGACAGGAATTTCCTCGCACTGCTTCATAAGACATCACAAGAACATTCTATCAGCCAAGTTCTTGTATCCATATGCTTTGATTTGCATTATTGTTTTTGCTTTGTTTAATAAATAATTTCAAAAGGTATTACGCTATGTTGTTGTTATACATTTTTGGCTTATAATGAGTGATGTGGAGCACATCAGAAAGAATCGAATACAAAGAATCCTATGGAAAGAGGAGAAATGTGCTTGATTATATGAATGCTGCTACGTAGGCAGTCTGTGTGCTCCTGGTGGTTTATTATAACCCTGGAGTGATCTGCCGAATCTTACCTCTCACTTGAAGACGTTTTTCGTGGTGAAGTTTTACGGTTCTACAAATACTTTTCTGTGAGAGGAGGTTTTCGGGTATAAAGACACTTTTTATGTGTGGTCGTATCTAGGACTGTACGATAGGGGAAACCTCCCAGGGCACAACGCTGAAGGGGGGTGGGAGGCAGTTTATAAATGTTTTAGGGTCATTTGGCTAAAACTGAGGGCTAGGGGTACGGCATTATTCTTTCTCTCCCCAGGCACTACAATTTTAAGAACTGGCTCTAGTTTGTGCAACAGGTGATTCTAGAAAAACAATATTGCACAATTGTTTTTTTTCTTTCCATTCCTTTAACCCATCAGTGAGCCCGAATACACAGATCTAAGATCTATATATGATGTATTGGATTACCATAATACACAGACGGGCTGATAATGATCTTATATGCGGTACGCAATTTTAATTTATAAATAAGGTCGTATGTATTGCACCAGTAATTGTATTTTTCGACATATATAGTAGATATCTAGAATGTTACTAAAGTACATTGCACATCTTGAGTAGAAAATAACGTTTTTAGTAGAATATAAAGGTGATATTCTGCAGTAGCTCAGAGGGAGAGGAGGTCCAGTATCCGGCCAGGATCTGGCGAGATACAGACCTGTCACTTACAGATAAATTTCTCCACCTATAAGAAAAATGTTTATCCCCTGACCTTCCATGCACAGCGCACCAGCCAAGGGTTGTTTCCAAAGGGACCAGTGGCTGTGGAAGATCTATAATTAGATCTCTGCAATATACACTGCATTGGGAAAAAGGGTGTAAAGCGGATTATGAAAATGGTGTTGAAAGCTTTCAAGTAGCGCATTTAACCCTGCTGGCACCAACGGGACTCACTTGTGAGACATCACTTCAAAGTAGCGGCTGAAGCTGTTGTTTTTCCTGTTCCAAACTAGGTTTCCAGGGACCCCTCTCACAGGCAAGATAAGGAGACCTGGAGGTGAGAGAGTGACAGATACATAATGCACATGATAAATGTCTCCCACATACACTACAGCCTCAACAGCTCACATCAGCTCCCTCTTGTCTAATTCTATCCACAGGGACTCTGGGGAAGATTTTCTTTTGCTTTTCTTTTAACTTGGGAGTCGGTTTAAATCTTAAAGTCCTTACGGCATGTTATTTAAACAGTCTCAGTGTGGCTTAGAGGACACAACCCTGCTGCTCACACAGAAAAATAATTTGTTAAGAGACACTATCCGTCAATCTGCTTTATTCTGCGGGTGAATGTAAAAATATTATCTGTTTCTATGATCCGTCTTTGGATAAGTATGTTTCTGGAGACCATGAGATTGTTTACACAGTAGGCAGCTTGCCTCATAATTGTCCCTCTCTTGGAGCCACAGTCCAAATTCCAAAATGATCCCACCTGTGGGTCTGTTGTAGATTAATAAATACATTAATATTTTTTATTCGCATCCACCCTCTGAATTGTGGGCAGCACGGTGGCTTAGTGGTTAGCACTTCTGCTTCACAGCACTGGGGTCATGAGTTTGTATGTTGCCACCATGTTTGGTCTTTTTTGCACATTAAGGTCCTCAGTTGTTGTTTGGGAGCAAATCAAGCTAAAGGGAAAATACTGGGGAAGATTTATCGAACCCTCAAAGAAAGAAAAGTGGAGCTGTGATCCATAGCAACCAATAAGATTCTAGCTATCATCTATTTACTACATTCTAGAATGTGATAGCTAGATTCTGATTGGTTAGTATGGACAACACCTCCACTTTTCATTTTTAGATGGTTTGCTTAAACTACCCCGATGTAAGTCTTGAGTGTCCCTCTTTGACACAATGCCCCTTTTTGGCCACCGAAAATTGGGACTATCTGCCAGAAAAGGTGTGTGGTCTTACCCAAAAATCAAGAAATGTTTTTTTTTGGGTCAGATGAGTGTTCTGATTTCTTCCAGTTGTCAATTTTTGGAGCTATGTATACAGTGTATCTATCCCACTTTAATAGAGTTCATCATGGAGCATCTACTCTGCAAAATGTGAGATTATAGAAGTGAGATGTTAGTATAAATGAGCCATATATTCCTTTCACAGACATGAATAAGTGTTTCTTATTTGGAGAATTAATATCGAAGTTCTAATTTTGTGCTTTTTTCCCACTTTACTATATTATACCTCTGTGACTGGACCACTTATAAGTAACTTATGGTATACATTTATTTAAAAAAAATAGTGCAGGGCGCTTAATTATATAATTGCAAATGCACTTATTTTTGATATTGTGTATGTTTTGGTAAATTAAATCTTTATTTCTGGAACCAGGAAAGAAACTCGTTTGTTCTAACCTTGCTATAGAAAATGCATGATTTCTGAGGTATATATCTGATACAATAAGCCTTTGAAGAGGAAGTGTTTGGGAATGTGTATTCGGCGACTGTCTGAAGAAAGGATCCATGTTAATCTCATGTTAATTAGACCTTTTGATGTGTGTGGGTCCAGCACTTGAAGGTACAGGAAGGTTTAAGTAGACGTGCTACTAGATTTCCGGCATCTAAAAACAAGATGCAGGAAATCACAGCAAGTTTTAGTATATCACAGATAAGTGTAAATATTGTTAGCTTTGCATTGCATGTATATCCATGTTTGGGTAAACAAATTGCATCCTGATTCTAAAAATAGCTCAGAACTCAAGGGGGCTGGCTTACCCTGTGAGGCTGTGTTCAAATCTGTATAAAGAGCAAGGTTTTGTATCTTCTCGTTCCATCTGACCTGATCACTGGTACCTTCAATCAGTGTGACTGCAAATAAACATCACTTACTTCAGAGACCTGCTTGAAAACATCTTCCACGCTGAAAATCCTGTGACCTACAGATTAGACTCAAAATCTAACCCGTTTCTGGCTGTCTGAGGTTTGGACCCAGATTCCCAGCACCACTGCTCTGCCCGCTACCCAGAAGCCCTGATCAGTGTGATAGGCCAGGGGGGATCCATCCACAGCAACCCTGATCTATAGGAAGAGGTCAGGGGTACCAGCCCAGGTGCACCAGTAACGGGGTACATTAGCAGCGTCAGTTACCCAGAAGAATCCTGGTTCTGGATGCCGGTAAAGGAGTCCAGTGGTGGCAGCATTTGTAAGCTCCTCCTACTGCGGTGAGAGGGCGCATTTGGGATAACGAAAGGGAACGGTGGCAAAGTAAGCCCAGCCGGTTCCCAGCAACAACAGACAGGGTGGCATAGGCGGTCCATCCTGTCAAAACCTCTACTAGTCTTTTTATGTATGATCCTCCATATATCTAAAGTGTCCAACTTTGGATCCCAAATCCCTTGTCCTTCTGTCTTTCTTTTTGGTCTGATGGATAAATGTCTTTACTGCTCCCAAAAGCATCTGTGAAAATTCATGTGCTTGTCTCTGAATATAAGTGTCCTTTTACAGCAAATCTTAAATCTGCCCCTTTGCAGCCCATGGTTTGTGGAAACAACACTTAGGGGGCAGTTTAATTGCCGACCATATGGGGTGCGGACATCACGCATTGCACATTGCCGGCAATTACGATAAGAAGTTTTGGAGGAAAAATGAGCAGAGATTTTACAGAAATCTCTGCCGCACGTGTCTCACGGACATTCCAGAGACACTTTGTGGCTAATTGAATTCCCCCTTGGTTCAGTGGTCGAGGAGGTATAATTAAGGGGAGCAGTAAGTTTCACTGCATACTGGTGGTTTGTAATGACCATTTTTTCATCTTTGCTTCTTTTTTTATTTGTAACAGTTACAGTTGCAAACATCTTGCAGGGACAATTTGGTGCTGAGTAGTTGCATCTACCCACATACTGCCTTTTACTGTTGCGCAGTGGTTAGCATTGCTGTCTTGCAGTACTAGGGTCATGAAGTCAATTCCGACCAGGGTAGGTTACATACTGGTAGGTTAATTGGCTTCTGAAGAAATAGGCCCTAGAGTGTGTGTGAACTTAGATTGTAATCTCCAGTGGGACAGCGACTGTTGTCAATGACTACCTACTCTCTGTACAGCGCTGCGTGATAGGATTGGCGCTATATAAATAATAATAAGTAATAATAAGGCCTTAGTACACTAACATACATTAAACCTCTTATTTACTGGACTTAAGTACATTGTTTCCTTTTTGTACATTTTTTTTTTCTTCTGCTTCAATAATGGTTACCTTAATGACAAAGCCACAGGAATGGAAGTAGAGTGCGGGAATTGTACAGTTATAATAATGAAAAAATAGGGACATTTCAAAGGATAACAAATACCAGGGACTAATCTTTAAATCTTAGGGATAAAAAAAGGGGCAGTCGGCAACTATGATTTGTATGTCTGCTAGAAAAAGGAGTGAGCACGATCATTATCATGTCCTGCGCTTACTCACTGCTCCTCTATCAAGCTCCTGCAGACAGTCGTCTTGTCTGAGCTGGCAGAAGTTATCCTTATGAAAAGGAGTCCTGTTGGCAGGTATGTCAAACGGGGAATTTTGCAGTTGAAATCAGAGAGTATGAAACTGTCCGGAATCAGAGAGTATGAAACTTTCCAATATCAGTGTTGCTGAATGTTTATTAAACCTTTAAAAATGGAAAAGTGGAGGTGTTACCCATAGCAACCAATCACATTCTAACTATCATTTATAGAGTGCTTCTAGAACAAGATAGCTAGAATCTGGCTGGTTGCTATGGGCAACACCTCCACTTTTCCTTTTTAGAAGCTTTGATACCTTTACCCCTGAGTGTGATAGAAGCAGCTGCTTTTACTGTGCATAAATATGGGCAATGTATTGTACTGGTCTTGATTTTAAAGCTGACAAATTAATTGTTCTGAGCTACAAAATCATCATCATCATCTGTTTATATAGCGCCACTAATTCTGCAGCGCTGTACAGAGAACTCTCTCACATTAGTCCTTGCTCCATTGGAGCTTACAATCTATATTCCCTAATTAGCCTAATAGGGATTTCCTCTAGAAAAGTTGCAAAACCAAATCATGACATACTGTCTCAGAAATAAATACATTTCCATACATAATACATACCAATACAAAAATAGTTACATTTGCAATGATATAAATTGGCGCACTGTGCTACTAGTTTAAATAAATGTATACAAAAAGTTATTTATAAGTGATCCAGCCACAATCTATATTACAGAAGTTACCACTAACAGAGATTGTCATAGGTAAATGTAAAACATATTTATTTTATTTTAATAATATCTTACAATAGTAAATGCAAGTAACAACAATATTAAATGCTGTGATCAACAAATAATCACTGCTTAATATGACCAATCACATCAACATGCCATCATGGGAAAGTATAAGAAATCAACCTATATATCGGTTAGTTGGTGGATAGATTGCTGCTGATACTGCAAAACGTACCATCCGCATTCATATTATTAATAGATTAATAGATGATTAATAGATTGAATGGGCCCATAAAAATGAAGGACATCGCACACTTTACATCACAAACATCTGTTAGGGAACTTGCTTGTAATGATCACTATATTCCGGCATTGTAATTAGCTCATTAGCCTCCTTAGAGTGCCGATTTCAAACAACTAATAGTTGTCACTGCAGAAAAGCATTGACTGTGAGAAGATGATGGCACGTAGTAATGACAAAATGATGCCAGTCCGGGAGGGGTGGGTGAGGCCGGAGATCCTCTCTGAGATGCAAGAAATGTATTGCTATCCTCCCTTACTCAAACAGCTGGAACGAATGCCCAGTCAATCACTGTTCGTGTCAATTATCAACTGTTATTCACCTCACATATAGCAATGTTCATAGAAAAACTTATAAACATGTCCAAATCTATCAATGCTCAGATGCTCGTTTATACACACTGTAACCCTGGGCACACACTACAGAAACTTTCTCCCGATGTGATATCGTTAACGATTTTATCAACGACTGAAAATCCTGATCAGCAGCCGATTCCTGTGTATACACTGTACACATTGTACAAGATTTACCTTCAGATCTGTACTCTTAATCTGTCATAACCATCGGCTGAAAAGATAGTGACTCTGCACACTCCATAGAGATCTATGGACACTGCTTGTTGTGAGTGCAGACACACTGTAGAATTTGCCTGACATCGTTCCATCGTTCATAGATATTTTTAATCCGTTTGCAAAATAAAATCAACCAATATGATGTGATTTGTTACGATAAAACATGATCATTAGAGTGTACACACTAATGCGATATCGGAACTAACGGTCGATTATCGTGTGATTGGCACTCTGGGGAGGACCTGTAGTGTGTACCCAGCCTAAGATGGTGAGAACAGCGGAGCAGACTGTCTGCTCAGTCCCACATACTGCAATAATGACAAGATGATAGTGTCTCCAAATGCTTTCCCTTCACGTTGATGAGCAGTCGGTCTCTTAGCAATGTATGGATGGTATTAACTAGAGATGAGCAGGCTCGGATTCCGCTAATCCGAGCCCACCCGAACAGTGCGGATCCGAACGGGATCCGAGCACTGTTCGGATATTTCCGGCGGGCAGAAAAATTGAAAACGAGGCTCTGTCGTCCAAGTCTCTCGTCGAATCTCGCGAGGGGTGGGAGGGAGGGCCCAGAACAATTCCATCTTGTACCTCTTTTTTTGGCATTATGTGCTCAAGCTATCTCGGTGCAACCTTTTGGCCTAAAAACAATATTGTGAGGTGTTCAGAATAGACTGGAAATTAGTGGAAATGATTGTTATTGAATGTTTTTGAGGTTAATAATAGCGTAGGAGTGAAAAAAAAAAACACAAAACTGTTTTTTAGCACTTTTTATGCTTTTTTAAAAATAAATCAGAACCAAAACCATTCGTCGGATGTTTTGGCAAAACAAATCAGAACCCAAAACCTCAAGCTAATCAGAACCCAAAACCCAAAACACTAAAGGTGGCCGGTGCACACCTTTAGTATTAACAGCAGAGGAATAAAACAGTAATATTCCATAACTTGTGACAGGATATTAGTTACTCCAAATATCTTGTTTACATAAGAAAAATGTGGCAGTCTGTTCAATGAATAATTAATATCTGGGACTGACGCGTTTCATTACCGTTCGGTAATTTCCACAGAGGTAAGTATCTTCATCCAAACAAATTCAAAATCCAGTCAATCCATTAATCTATCAATAATATGAATGTGGATGGTACATTTGCAGCATCAGCAGCAATCTACCAACTGACCGATATAGGTTGGTTTGTTATATTTTCCCATGCCGGCATGTTGACATGATTAGTCATATTAAGGAGTGACTATTTGTTGGTCACAGCTTTTAATATTGTTGTTACATGTATTTCATTTTGTTAGATATTATTAAAATAAAATATATTTTTTTACATTTACCTGTGGCAATCTGTGTTAGTGGTCATTTCTGTGCTATAGATTAATGCCAACTTCCAGCTCTGTATAATTTTTTTCCTTTCTTCCATTTATAGTTATTGGGGAGGTCGCATATTCCTTATACAGCAGCAAAGATTGCCTATCCTATCACATAAAAGTGTCTGATATATGTTCTTGTGTTTTGTGTCTTTATACATTGAGATATACAGCGTGCCATCAGGAGGTTTGTGGGGTTTTTTATTACTGTTTAGTGATTAGATCATGCCTGACGTTGTTCTAACACAGAGTGAGTCCTCCAGTGTTGGGAGCTGCAGCCGCAATCCTACCCCTGGCTTCAGGCTAGCTCCCCCCAAAAGTGTGGGTAATTAACCCTTGGGGAACAGGTTTTACTCTCCCGATTTGGCTGACATTCTCTTTTAAGGTATGGTTAGGTCCCATCGTCCTCACAGATTGCACTAAAATGTTACCAGATGCCTTTTGAAGGACACAAGAAAAATTGAGATCACAAGGTGAAATATTCCTCTCCCCTTCTCTGCATGGCCTCGTTACTAATACGGTGCATTACCACTAGGTTCTGATG
This sequence comes from Mixophyes fleayi, assembly GCF_038048845.1. NCBI lineage: Eukaryota > Metazoa > Chordata > Amphibia > Anura > Limnodynastidae > Mixophyes > Mixophyes fleayi. Next base: position 92,468,198 of record NC_134411.1, read on the forward strand.
TGCTAGTAACAGATAAGCATTTTCCTAGTGTGTAAACACACATCATAAATATTAATTAAACCATTTATCGTCAAGAAGCACCATACTTGCTCGTAGGGGATTAGAGGAGCCAGAGGATGAAAGATTTCACATCAGTCTTGAAACCTCAGAAATAAAATTCCTCTTCTATAGTAAGAAATAGACCAGTTTTTAATGTGTAAGTAAGTATTCCTTCTACATTAACTGCTGCGTGCCACACTGGAATTGATTCATTTCATTTGCTCTTTGTTTTTCTATAAATGTTTGGTTAAACAATGAGACCACATCACCACAAACTTCTATTGCTGCCTATTTATTAAATTCCATTTTCACCTACTCTTTTGTTTTTTACAGCTGTGTTTATTAGGACCAATAAAATATTTTTCTTATTGGTGTGTTTTTGTTTACTTAGCTTCGCGTTCGTTAGTACTTTGAAATGTGTTGCCTTTATAGCTAACAATATTAGGCGGTAACTAATAAAGTTAAGAGGTTGGCCATATGTCCTGTTGGCCAAAAAGAAATATATTTGATACGTAAATAAAGTAATAGTAGAATTTTGTTTCAATGGCACCTGTCACCTAAACACAATGGAGGCAACCATTTTGTGAGTTGATCAAAGTGGGCAAGTATGGACTTGACAAATATACCTAAGAATGCAAATTGCTTCCTAGCAAATTTGTAGACTTCACTTTACAGAATTAATTTAATGACCTCTGTCTGTTAATCCTCTACCTTATGTATCACTTGTTCCCCACACTGTATAGAGAGTAAGCTTATTTGGACAGAGCCGCCTTTACCTTCTGTTTCATGTCCTATGTTATTATTTCTATCATGATTCCCTCCATGTGCAACGTTACGTAAAATGTTGGCACTTTATAAATAAATGATAATTATAATCATTTTATAAATAATGTTTTTGTTTGTGCATCACTGTGGGTTTGTTTACAAAGCAAAAAAAATGGCTGATGTTAGGTGTAAAATCTTCTTTGGACTTGGCGTATGCTTTGATTTGCATAAATGCATATAGATGTCTACAAAGCGCATTGGTTTGCAGAGAAAGGTGGCGATGTTTGTAAAGGTACAGAAGTTGGCATAGGCCGAGGGGAGGAGCTGAGAGGAGCGGGGGCGGGCCTTAGAGAGTAAGGCGTAGACGCAGTGTTGGGAGGTTGGACGTCAAGGTGATATTTACACTGTTGCACAACATGCCATGTGAGGTTTTTCTAAGCTGGGGTTGGTGTCTCCTGAGAGTGGACAATAGGCATGTACCTTGTGTTGGGTAGGAGGTTACCCTATACCAAACCAAGGCATGTGGAGAGCATTTTGATTGAGCATCATAAATGTGCCCCATTGTGTGCATACCGTACAGGAGTAATTTCAGCCATTACTACATCATACATATTGCATATTATGGAGTCTTCAGTCAGGAAGGACTTAGTCACCCAGCTTGTTTTCATTATAATCTTGAATTCACATATCTTTTCATTCCTTTTGCCAATTCACAGGACTAATGAGCAAACGTACAGAGCATTTCTATCAGTGTTCCTGGAATACGCTTCAATAGCTTATGTAGAAACAACCATTCCTCTTTGTAGGAAAGAGAAAGGGCCCGCTATAAGCTTTTGTGCATAGTCCGTGGTCCTCCTTGACCTTTTGAGATGAAAGAAGTTGGGTTGTCTTCCGCCTCAGCCCTCTCCCCTCCTCCCTCCCATAACCCAAGCATCTTGGTTTCACTGAGAACTGTCATATAGTTTCCTTTTGTCTACAGAACACATTCCCACAGCATTACACTATGAATGTAATTATTATCATCACGTGTTAGATTTAAGTCACATTAATACATTGAAAATTGGCCTTCCCGTTTTTAAACCATCTAATAGTATAACGTACATTTTTATTTTTATTATAGTTGCAGGCTTCAGATTTTAATGAATGCTTTTAAAATAACATGTACATTATATTTCTATGTGTCAAAGTAGCCTCTTTATAAAGCCTGGAATCATGTGGCAACGGCTGTTTCTGCATGGTTAAGGCAAAATTAGATGGCGTTAGCAGTTCTATCCGACGGGGAGAGCATTGTAGGAGAAGTTGCGATCATTTTACTATAGACTAGTCGCCGGAACAGGCTCTTATCAGATCTGCTGAAGAATTTTAATGAATAGCTGAATTTCTTATCACTGCGATAAGAAATAATAATGTAGAGAAAATGCGAGGGTCATAAACACACCCCAATGTCTTGAACGGTTAAGAGTAGAATTGAGCAAGAAGAGGAAGGGAGCAGGGTGCTGGAGAATGGCTTGCTCTCCGGGAGACCTATCCTGAATTTGGGAGTCTCATGGAATGATCTGGAGAGTGGGCTAGTATGCCCTAACAGATGCAGTCCCTGGTCAACTGCCTGAGTTGCCCTGTGGGTAATTCGTGACTGGCTGTGTTGGTACACCGACTATGGTAGACACCTTCTGATTAACAGGTCAGTTAGATCAATGGAACAATTCACTGCAGTGTTTTTCTCAGCATCGTTAGCCAAACGTCTGTTTTATGCAGCACACATACACTGCTGCAGATGTAGGCAGCCTCGCTGTGCTTGCGAATAACTCAACCAGTCCAAGTCACAAAAACACTTGTAGTTTCAACGTGCGCTTTGTCTTGGGGCAACTGAAATGCCAATCAGCATTCCAAACATCTGGTTGTTCAGTGGTTGTCAGTGATGCATACTAACGTGTTACTTCGTATTAGGAATATGCAGCATTTGCCTAAAGTAAAAGGAGATAAGTGTGCTATCCACAACATTAGAAATATAAAATGTTCATAGATAAACATTCAAACCATAGACTTTGAAAGGTAGCCTGTGTCAGTAACTCCTTTTAAAGTCCTCTTGTTTTCCTAAGATCAAGACATGAAAGATTCCGTCTGTGGCCTCCTCTTTAAATTACCCGAACTTCACAGACTGTGCGAAGCTCTAAAAGCAAAGAAAGGGGTCTGCAGAAATCTTCACTTTATTAGACTAAAACAAAAGTTGTACTTCAAGGATCTAAAAACCACACTTATCTTCACAGCCTGAGCTGTACGATGTCCATGATCACAGGTACATATAACCATATATGAGAAGGTTTCAAAACTTGTACCAAGCCTCACACCCAACGCATTTCATCACCAGGACTTCTTCAGGAGGAAGAAATTCCAACACCATAGAAGCACATCCTTTCTATGCTTTATTTTATAGATGCGTTGAAGTGCCCATATTGTCTAATAGCCTGGTCTGTTTGTCTATTTGTATGTGTTCAATATCCACTTACATTATTAATATCATCCAGTTACACAGTCATGATAGAATATCGTAATTTGAAACCAAATGATTAAACTACCACTAACTTGAAACTTGTTGCTACATATAGTAGAGCTATATCAACATTTTATATATATTTCAGGAATTTCAGTAACTTTAAAGTACTGAAGAAATTGGGGATAAAACATTTTTTCAAATCACATCATACTCCCTGTCTAATTATTGTAAAGCCTGCAGTTCACTGAATGTGTGAAAAGGTTGACAACTGAAAACAATAGCTTGTACTTGGCTGCATAGCAAATGTAACTTCATTGTATATTTGTGACTGTTACAAGATGCCCTTTTGCTTTAGAATACATTATATTTTAGGTTTAGTTTTAAGGCAAGACACCCCCAAGGAGAACCTCGTTGACGTGTCTCTAGCAACATGCAGAAATTTTAATTAATTTCCTGTTTAATAAAGAAATTAACAAATTAACAGATATCTAGAGAGCAGTAACAATTCTTAAATGTTCCAAATACTTCCTTTCAAACGCAGACCAGGCCGCAGTACGGTGTAGCCATTATTTTTATTGACCTTGAAATGTCACACTGTGCTGATGAATATAATTTTCTAAAAGAAAACAAAAACATTATTTAACCAATTATTCAATTACTTGAGTTGTTTGTTAGCTTGTCAATGGCTTTCTCTGGATAAATAGAATTAAACAGCATGATGGCTGTTCTCTCTTAATAAAGTCACCCACCGCTTTTTTTCCGATAACCTCCCATTAAGTGTTTTGTTTTCTGCCAGCGAATATGGTTTACTGTAAATATTCTTTTTCTTTACCTTACTGTATTAGAGTTCCTCTATGAAGGTGAAAGCATTTTGTCATTTTGTAGCTCAGAGCTTTATTGATCTGCAGACCCCTGAACGCCTGCCTTCAGCTTTGTTCCGTGGCATATTGACTGATTAAATCCATGGTTTAATGATTGCAAGCATTGGGAGAAGAATCCTTTTCATGGCCAGTCAGGGCTTATTGCCTCATTGCTCTTGAGAGATGAATACTACCTTTTGAGCTTAAAATATTTATGAAGTGAACAGATGAAAGCGGCAGAGAAGAAAATATAACTCGGTGTTTAGAAGTAATGACAATTTTCTAGCCATTAAACATTAGATAAATTATAGGCTGCACATTTGGAAGAACACCTTCAGTAGCATCAAATTAAAGACAACAATTTTTCATTAGAATGTGCAGATTAAAACAAAAATGCAATCTCTTTTATTTTGTGATTTATAGTTATTTTTATATTTAAGGGCAAGTTCTGTAAAAAAAAAACAAGACACTTGGTGACCTAGGATTCCCCCATTTTTTGATATTGCTGCTTAAAGTATATTTAACAACAATAGTACATCCTTAGTGAGGCGCATTTTTACATACCATTCGTGAGAATACCACTCCGCCCTCCCTCTGAGTCTTGTACTTCTTAGTATACTGTTTAGGCAATTATTCATACTTGTCAACTTTCCCTCGTTGGCTTCAGGGAGATCCTGGGGCGGGGATTGATGAATCGCATCATTTTGACCCCACCCCTTAAACGGTTGTCACAATTTTGGCCAATTACAGCAGGGGGCCCCCCACCACTTATCTATTTTGGGGGGCGAGAACCGGGAGGTTGCTCTGCTCTCCTGGGAGCCCAGGAGGTCTCTTGTAAACGCGGGAGTCTCCTGGACATTCCGGGAGAGTTGGCAACTATGCGTAAAGAAAAGCAGCTAATAAATCTCTAGAGAATGAAGTGTCTTTTTACATTCCTGTCTCCATTACTGAAGTCATGTTGTCTTACCTGTCAGTCTTTGATTAAATCTTGGTCTCCATGAAAATGGCCACCTCCATAGGCATCAATACATGGCCATAGGACACAATTTCTGAACTGTGTCAACATGCCATAGATGCCGAAGCCAACCACGTCTTGTACTGGTTCAGCATCAGGGAGAATGCCAGACTCTTCAGGGAGTGAGGGAGATCACCCCTATTTCAGGGAGACTCCCTGACATTCAGGGAGAGTTGGAAAGTATGCTATTATTTATTTGTTGTTAGCTATCCAATGGGATTAGGGTTCTATAACACTAACCACATGTGATCATTCAGAACCAATCGAGGGGCCTTATAGACTTCTTACAGTTTAAGTTCCAGAAAGTTTCCCAGGAGCACACTGAGCATGTTATTGCCAGGACAAGGGGTGTTCATTATGCTCATACCTGCCTAGAAGATGACGAACTTATTTTATATATATTATGTACAGAAGTGACCATAGCCACAAATATATGTCTGTAATTCACCATAAATGTACCATATATTTATATACATATTGTGATGCTGACACCCGGCAGATGACAGATACAACAACTTTTTACTTGGATAACTGTGTTTTTATTGTTCACATCATAAATAACACAACATTCTTTTGTCAGGATGACACCAGGCAACCCTAACTCCTGGCTAGATACAGTCTTGCTACCTGGTCACCGGTCAACTTGCTAGCATCGGTCGCACAACCCACAACAAAAAACAATAGTTTATACTCCTCCCAAGCACTACTATCCAGTAAAGAAAATAACAAACTAATAACACCCATGTGGTGCACCTGTATGTGTGTTCAACTTACAAGTCTTAGTCTACATGAACCCTGTCTGTAGCCTGTACCTGCAGACTCTATATATAGGTTATTCATTTAACGGTGTAGTTGTGTGTAGGTGACACATCCATTAGTTAATAGACTGATGCGTCCTGATTAATCAGACTTTTTTCTTTTTTTTTTTTTTCTTACACTGCGGAATGTCTTTTAAATTTACTCTTCACCAAGTTGCATACCTCTTGTTTCTTTGTTTTTTTTAAAGATAGGGTTTTAAATCACTGGCTTATACATATTTGGCTTAGTTAAGCCTGGAAACAGCTTCCCCATTAGCACCAAGAACATATGCATCAGCCACAGGGATGACTAAGTTGGCAGCAGTCGCTGTCCTTCTCAGGGATGATCTAAATATATAATCTCGCTTGGTGACCGTAAATACAAACAGCTGGGGAAGAAAAGCCCCATGAATTATGGAACACGTCTCAGGTCTGGCGCTGAACTGTGATACAAAGGACAATGTCTTTACACACATTCCCTAAAGGGAAGGAAAACTGGGCAGCGATAGCTTAAAAAAAAAAAAAAGAATTGAAATGGGCAATATTGGATTTGAACCAATGTGTTTTATTTCCAAAACAGCATCTTGCTTATCCCAATATATTTGTTATACTAACTGTAAAGGTTTTACTGGGTGCTGCCAATCTCAATGGCTGCAGGTTTCACAGAGGTTACAAATCGTGTACAAAACTGTTAATATTTTTCTGTTTACAACAACTTGCTGTACTAAGTGATCTTCAATGAATGCATAGGGAATCTGTAAGCATATTCTTCTCCAGCAGTGTTGGCAATTAAATTGGACCCATTACTTATACACATAGGTGACAAACATTTTGTAGGTTGCCTCAATACTGTCTTGAGTCTCTAATGAATTGATTGGTTGTATTTTCAGGTATTTCATTTCAGCCCTTTAAATGGCCACCTTTACTCTAGATCAGATAATTTTTTTTAAAAATGATGGAAATGTTTATTTTAAATGTGTTACACATCAATTACATTTAACGCTACAGTAAATAGGGGTCTATTGAAACACTGCCGGAGAATCCCAGATTGTGTCAAATGTATTAGAGATTGGCAAGCTCGTTGCCTAGGTGTAATCCTTGATTCACAACTGTCGTTTATTCCCCACATCAACTCTATATCTAAATCATGTTACATACACCTAAAGAACATTTCCAGAATACGCACATATCTCACACAAGACAGCGCAAAAACATTAATTTATGCACTTATCATCTCCCGCATCGACTATTGCAATTCCCTCCTTACTGGTCTTCCCAAAGTCAGACTTGAACCCCTACAATCTATTTTGCACGCAGCGGCTAGACTGATTTTCCTTAGAAACCGTTATTCCTCTGCTGAGCCACTCTGTCAGTCTCTACATTGGCTGCCTGTATCTCAACGAATCCAATATAAAATTCTTCTACTAACATACAAGGCCATCAACAAAATTGCACCGACATACATTTCCTCACTTGTCTCGAAATATCTCCCTACTCGACACCTCCGTTCTGCACAAGATCTACGTCTCTCCTCCACTCTCATCACATCCTCCCATTCTCGGTTACAGGATTTTTTCCGGGCTGCACCTACTTTGTGGAATTCCCTCCCACGCACAGTAAGACTTTCCTCTACTCTTCAAACCTTCAAGTGTTCACTGAAAACCCACCTCTTCAGACAAGCTTATAATTTTCCTGTAGCACCAACTTAATCTCCCTAGGTTACCCTATTACCACCCTCTACACTGCTAACACAAGACAACAACCCTCTGACCAACATTGCCACACACACAGCGCCCTCAATACTTTTACCTTTGCAGTCTGGCTGGTCCATTGTGCAATATGATGTAGCACATGCCCTTGTGTTTCTAACTCCCATTGTCCTATAGATTGTAAGCTTTCGAGCAGGGTTCTCTTACCTCTCTGTCTGTATGTATTACCTAGTATTGTCTTATCAATGTTTGTTCCCAATTGTAAAGCGCTACGGAATTTGCTGGCGCTATATAAATAAATGTTGATGATGATGATGCTTGACTAAATTATTATTATTAAGAATCGGGCCTGATTATCCAATAGGCTGCAGCCTAGTGTGTGAGGCTTTTTGGAGGGTGCAACATTTTTGAGCCTGACAATGCTTGTTCTGCCCCTGTACTGAAAAATGCACCTCCGTGATTCATAGCAAAAATCTCAGCTGTAGCCTTTAGTGGTCTTTTAAACAGACAAGGGCATCTACATTCCATACCCGTTAACACTTCTTTGTCATACTAGTTGTTAGTATATTATAAATAACATGGAGTGCAATGCTGAATAATAATAGACTGAACACTGTTATGTTCATCCTAGAATCCTTCACAAGTGTTATAAGTAGATTTTCATTCACATTTCATTCCCCCTCGGCTCGCTGTGGCTTACACGTTAAATAGAAGCTTTATAAATGTACCTTTATTGTCCCACAAACCAGAGATTCTTTCACAATTATGCGGGAAGGACACCAGTAACCAAATACAGAACGTTGTGGGCTGTATTAGCGTTATTTAACATGTGTTACATAGCAATGTATTGTGAGGATTAGTGAATAGTACATGTCCTTGGAGGGCTCTCCTGTAATAAATCACTGTTTTTTTTAGCTGTACACTATAGGTAATGTAAGCTCTAAGAATATAGAGAGCATTAATATTTTAAAACACCAGTATGCGATCTGAAAATAGACAAATCCACAAAATTACAAATTCCAGAAAGAAGAAAAGTAAATTGTATTTGACAAAGGGCGAAAGGCCATATTGTCGACGCAATGCTTGCTCTGTTATCGCTATCCAAGAACGGCGATCACAGAAGAAAAGGAATAAAGACATACGTTACTCTGTGAATAAAACATTTTTTTATTAAAGGACTATATATTTTATTTTATTTTTATTAGTGGAGCTGAATGTCACTCCTACGCATATCCCTTGAGTTAACCCTTACAGAGATAAGTGGTGATAAATTTTTTTTTTGCTAGAAAAGCTTGTTATTAAATAGGCCCCATGGTTATCCAAGGTCTCCTCCTATGGTAACTGTGAGGAGCACTGCTAAGAAATTTTAATAAGGGTGGTATGTGAAACGACATGAGACATTTTTAAATGTAGTTTAGTGTAGTCCAGGGTTTCCCAAACCCAGTCCTCAGGGCTCCCCAACAGTGCAGGTTTTCTGGATCACATAATTAGGACCACCTGTGGATCTGTTACAATGTGTCAGTCAGTAATGAATACACCTGTGCTCCAGCAAGGAGATATGGAAAACCTGCACTGTTGGGGAGCCCTGAGGACTGGGTTTGGGAAACCCTGGTGTAGTCTGTTTTGTTCATTATTTGACTCTGACATGAGCTGATCAGTATCGAATACCTGTTGCTAGTTATTCAGATGTTCGGGCGTAGATGGAGATGGGGCCATGGCCATTGAGGGCATAGTTTGAATGGATAGTTGTGAGTCCTGGGCATATTGGGGACATGCGGAATCTTGTCTTGATTTTGTGTCCTGAAATGTTGTTCGTTGGGTGCTGAATTTTGGGAGAGGTCCTGGGACACACGTTAATGACATCTGTGTTTGAACTAATAACAAAAAACGAAGAGCTGACTTGTGGCCTATCGGACTTTAGTTAAACTGTCTTGCTCTCCACCACAAATCATTTTGGCATCTAGCAATCTGTATAGTAAAAAACAGTTTTGATATGTAGCAAAATGGTTTATACGACAGTCGGATCATTTAATGTTGCATTTTTTTGTTAGGCCATTGGTAAGAAAGATTTTACATTGAAACTGTCATGTGTCAGAATCACAATTCAACACAAAATGAGTTGTTCTAATCTGTCCATCTTGACTTGATTTTTTTAAAATCCGTGTCCAAAAGATGGGCTTGTGTTAGGTTCATGCACTTTCTTAATTATTCTGTATCAGTCTAACTGGCATTTAATGGGCCTTTTACATTTGTTTTCTTCATTATTGCTTTGCTACTTTTGGCTACTGAAACGTACCTTGTGCAAACACTCACAAGCTGCACAAAATGAATTATTTTCAGTCTGTTTTATACCGAATGAAAGAACTGTAAATCTAGCACAGATGAAGCGAGTTTCTTTTAGACCCAGAGCCGGATGTAGACCTCATGGGGCCCTAGGCAAGATACTGGTTTGGGGCCCCCTCGCTGAAAAAATCCATAGCACTATAGTTTTTAGCATAACATATAGTCTTATTCAGGGCCTGGCTGGCAGACTTTAGCCCAGGGGGGGGCAAGCACATAGCACTGTCCCATAAGTAGCGGCCCATTTTTAAAGATTGGTCTCACCGCCAGCCCTGGGAGGGCCCTCTGGGGACCGCTGGGCCCTAGGCAAGTGCCTAGGTTGCATAGTGGTAAATCCGGCCCTGTTTAGACCCACTGCAAAATCAAACGCTGGTGGCATGGTACCTTGATTGTGCTATTTGTTTTTAAAGCCAGGTACACACCTATGTAATCTTACTTCAGATGCAATTTCTGTAACGATTTCACAAACGATTGAAAGTCCAGATGCCCATTAATGCGTACATCTGTGATCTTCATCTCTCATAACCATCTGCTGAAAGATCCTGACTCTGTACACGCTACAGATATCTGCCTAGGCTGCTGGTGGTGAGGGCATACACACTTCCATATTTGCCCGACATGGTTCCATAGTGGATTGTGATTTTTAGGAACATGATCATTGGACACTACACACTCTTATATCGGAATATCTGAAGAAACGGTCTTGGATCGTGTGCGCTGCACAATAATTACATAGGTGTGCAGACCCAGCTTAAGTGTGCCACAACAATTGCAGTGTTACTGTGCTGGACAAAATGGTTTTTCCATATGCAAATTTTGCACTCCGTAGGTGGTTTAAAGTCTAAATCAGCCCTATGTTATATAATGTCTGTTATTTTTGTTGGGTGTCGATATTTCTTACTGTGCGCACGTAAGTTGTATTAGAGGCTTGTGACGTAATCATTAAAGTTGACTGCCTAATTTTCTCTTCCAGGTTGTGGTGAGTGACAGGGTGCCGGGATCAAAGTTGCGCCTGTTTGGAAAGGGTGTGGATGAGGAACCCAAAGGCTTATTCAGAATAAATGAAAATACGGGGGATGTATTGGTGTCGAGAGCTCTTGACAGAGAACTTATTGCATTTTATCAGGTATGTAAAGATGACGCACTCAGTGGCTCAATATTGTAGCAGTTTTCCATTCATTGCATCTCATCTCAGTCAATATTATTATAGTCAAGGACTTGATTAAAATGAAACTCTACCTACAATATTGTTGCTTGATATTAACTCACTTTCACTGGTTCATTGCAATGTCAAGTGGGCTGCAAGGCTGATTTTCCAACAATTGTGTGATATGAAAAAGTGCTCCACAGATATCCGTGAAGAGCATTAACCATACAACATAGCTAAGTAATCCATGTAGAATGATTTTCCAATGACTGTCGCCTTTTTGTTACCCAAAATCTTTAACTTATGATGCTTATTTTTCCATAATTCAAACGCTTGAGGCCCCCCCCCACAAAAAAAACAAAACCTCAGACTCGTCCTTTCATTTTAAAACCGTACATGAAAAAGGACATGTACAATCCGATTGGTTGCTGATCTAATTGGGCAAGACAACCCTTTGCCCAAGGTGACTTGTAAACCTGGTGGACATTCATATGTTTTTTGTTTGTTTTTTTTAAAGTGTACACACAGTGCAGACGGTCATTCGCTAGGAACAAATGACATCACTGAGGCACTTTGATGTCGCAGGTTCCTAATGAATTGATTGGTTGAAAATTGATTCAGCCCACAATGTCTGTAGGTGATGAGTGTTTGCAATTTACTGTTGAACAATAAAACTGGAACAGAATTAAATGTCAATTATTAGAAAGTGTCCAGGGAAACACTTCAAGATGTCGTACATGTAATGCACCAATGTCTCTTAGAAGCCAGTATGCTATGTCTGTATTGATGCTCTTGTGAGCTTATTGCAATCTGTGCTTTCAAATTCCAACAGACGTTATAAAAGTCATTTGTGAAAACCGTTCCACAGGTAACACCATAGATAAGGTGGTGTTGCCCATAGCAACCTGTTTGTCAGTTTTAGAATATAGTTGTTGGCAAAGTCTGATTAGTTGCTATGGGTAACAGCAACTTTTCACCGGCACCTGTCATAATTTCTGGCACCTTAGAAAGTCATGGCCTACTGAAAAATAGGTGTGGTCTCATCTGAAATGTATCGGTTGTGGTTTAGTCAGGTCTGGGATGTGGGCGTGGTCAAATGTCTCCTATGATTCCAATTCAGAATGTTGGCAAATGTGTGTCAGTCCCAGTGTTTATTGCTGAACCTTATGGTTTGTTGGTTCTTATGGTATTAACTGTTGTTTTCCGGGCTGTCGGCCTACCAGATATTTAAATAAAAATGCACTATGGAATATTTTCCAGCCTATTCATTGTACAGTGATCAATGTTATCTCTACAATACCTGTGATTTACTTTTGTGACAAGTTTGGTTTATTTATCTATTGTAAGACTGTTGGGATTTAGCTTTATTAAGTTCTTGGGAAATTATGTGCATTGGTTAGAAATTGATGCCCAGATATAATGTAAATGTACATAGTACCACCCACAGTGCACTTCCTCATGTCTATAATAGTTTAAGGAACACCTCATATCGTTTTAGGTGTATTTTATTCCTTACTAAAGCACTAAAACTGTTATGTTAAATTTAAGACGCTCTGCAGCTTATATGCGTGTAAAGCTTTCCCATGGCACACAGAATGCTTTGTCATGCCATGCATTTATTTATGAGCGAATATGACCATTTAGCTGGGTTTGCAGATCGCTTGGTATGTCAGGATGGTGACGATTGCTTGGATCTAGAATTTGTAGATGGGCAATCCTCACTCTAATTGTGATCTAAGTGCAGGATACATATTTAAAATGAGCTTCAAGAAGCACAAATTACACATTTAGGGATGTTCCTATTTGGAGAGCCTCTCCTACCCAAAACACTGGAGGCTGGACCTTTGCCCCTTGACACAATAAAGTCCCAATGTAATGTAAAGTCTCTTACACTAACGACTTCATTAAGACACAAATGATCTTTAAACAAGGTATTTTAGGAATAACATATGAATGTTATTATTAATGAAGGCTGCGGTCCTAAAGGGATTGGAAACAGAACCTTTTAAACATCATCTTTACCTGTACGCCTTCCATTGTGCACCTCCAATCCTGCAAATGACCTAGCAGAACTTCTGTAGATAGGTAGTTTCCAGCGGGCGTCTATTAGTGAGCTACGCAGACAAACGGTTACATTGTACGTTATGAGATATGCTGTCCATCTGCAATTGCTGTGGTTGGTAACAACTCTATCCTTCAAAAACATTTTTTTTGCTTAAATGTGTCTAATACATGTGACTGCATATAATAGACCTCATTTTATATTCTTTTGCTGTGCACAGAGATAAATTGCTTGTGACTGCTTCCCTTTGCCGGCTCTTTATCATATTTTTGTACCCTCTGAAGCTGCCATGCCCACTGTAATGTCATACCACACATTTGTGTTTTCAGACCCACCATATTCCGCTAGGTTGATTGTGTTGTATATTAGGCCACTGGGACTGTTGTATTGCATACTAGGCCACTGGGACCGTTGTATTGTGTACTAGGCCACTTGGACCATTGCATTGTGTACTAGGCCACTGGGACTGTTGTATTGTATACTAGGCCACTGGGACCGTTGTATATAGTATACTAGGCCACTGGGACCGTTGTATATAGTATACTAGGCCACTGGGACCCTTGTATATAATATACTAGGCCACTGGGACCGTTGTACTGTATACTAGGCCACTGGGACAGTTGTATATAGTATACTAGGCCACTGGGACCGTTGTATATAGTATACTAGGCCACTGGGACCGTTGTATATTGTATACTAGGCCACTGGGACCGTTGTACTGTGTACTAGGCCACTGGGTCCGTTGTACTGTATACTAGGCCACTGGGTCCGTTGTACTGTGTACTAGGCCACTGGGTCCGTTGTACTGTATACTAGGCCACTGGGTCCGTTGTACTGTGTACTAGGCCACTGGGTCCGTTGTACTGTGTACTAGGCCACTGGGACCGTTGTACTGTGTACTAGGCCACTGGGACCGTTGTACTGTGTACTAGGCCACTGGGACCGTTGTACTGTGTACTAGGCCACTGGGACCGTTGTACTGTGTACTAGGCCACTGGGACCTTTGTACTGTGTACTAGGCCACTGGGACCGTTGTACTGTGTACTAGGCCACTGGGACCGTTGTACTGTATACTAGGCCACTGGGACCGTTGTACTGTGTACTAGGCCACTGGATCCGTTGTATTGCGCACTAGGCCACTGGGACCGTTGTACTGTGTACTAGGCCACTGGATCCGTTGTATTGCGCACTAGGCCACTGGGGCCGTTCTATTGCGTACTAGGCCACTGGGGCCGTTGTATTGCGTACTAGGCCACTGGGACCGTTCTATTGCGTACTAGGCCACTGGGATCACTGTAACAGTTGGTATAGATCTAGATGCATTGATGAGATCATTTAAGGGGAAGTAAACAGAAAAATCTGTGACCACTGTTCTTAGCTTTGAACAGGGTTTGTGTACAAGACCGCTTTTTCTTTCTATGTATGGACATGGTGATTTTGCTGTCTATGGTGAAACATGTTAAATAGAATCTTTAGTGTCCTCTCAGGTTTAGTGTTCTACAACACCTGAGAGAACAATTAAGAGCAGAGTTACCCGTAGATTGTAAGCTTGCGAGCAGGGTTCTCTTACCTCTCTGTCTGTATGTATTACCTAGTATTGTTTTATCAATGTTTGTTCCCAATTGTGAAGCGCTACGGAATTTGCTGGCGCTATATAAATAAATGATGGTTTTATGTTCCTCTTATTAGCTTTGTCGAAGGCAAGTTAGTTGTATAGTTTAATGCTGAACATTTTTATTTCTTAACTTTGTCTTGAGTTTTGTTCTTGCACTACAGAATGCAGCATCTTTCTTTATTCACTCTGTGAAATTACTTTTCTACTATTATATCCCTAATTATACCTGCATCTATTGTTTTTCTCAAATGGATGTTAATGTGTATCTGTAGCAGGCCTGTTCTGCAAAATATGCTCATGATGAAAATGAAACTACAGAATAATAAAGTAACTTCAGTTACTTAAGGATACAAAATGGTTTGAAAGTAGCAACTTTTGTTAAGTTACATTTATTTTGCAGTGTGTGTTAATGTTTGGCCACCAGCATTAAACCAATGGCGACCTCTATGTTTCAACCAATGTCGGTCTTTATGAGAATAATACAAGGGTTCAATGGAGCAAACTTGTCATTGTCAGACTGGGTGCAGTATCTGTGGAGTATAGCCAGGAGATATGGTGAGCCAGAGGCAAATCAGGCAGACTAGGAATAAATGGCCTTGGGGGGGGGGGGGGGGGGGAGGGGGGGGCAGTTTATTTACTCCATGGGGCTGGATGTGAAAAATATTGTAATAATAAATATATGTATCTGTGTGTGTGTGTGTGTGTGTGTATGTGTGTATGTGTGTATGTATGTGTGTATGTGTATGTGTGTATATATATATATATATATATATATATATATATATATAATATATATATAATGTATCTATTGGCAGATGCCTATTAGATTATAACAGATATCAGCAGATTAAGATATCTGCGCAGCACTACAACAATCATACGCGGCAAAGAATCAGTATCGCGCATGCGCAGTAGACCTTTCATGCAGACCACATTGTGCATGGGCATTGAACACCTAGACGGGCCAGACAGCACCACGTATCTGGCACTTGACCACCAGAGACAGCACACTGTGTTTAAAGCCTTGCTATTCTGGCGTCACTTTTTATGTTGTCAGATATATATGTACCCATAGTTATCCCAAACACTACATCAGGCCATTGTATATATTTCTAAAACCATTTGTTTAGCTTGGGTTCCTAAAAGTAAATTGAATAATTTGAGGGACGTGCTCAAGTTTTAAAAACTGTCCCTGAAAATGTCCCTATTTTTTATATTAACCAATTGTACAGAACACTTTAGTTCACTAAAAGTGCACCAAGGTCTTAGATCTAGACGAGGCTTAAGGTGCCTAAATAAGGGCTGTTTGGTCTAAGAGTCCAGCGACCGGAACATTGTTCAATGTGGCAACACAATTAGATGGTTAAACCGTATGAGAGGTGAAGATTAGGTGCTTGTGTCATGCAGACAGATCACTTGTGGGTACACTACAGCCTCTTGGTGCTCCCAGAACATGACCGCACAGGTCAACTACTGGTCACATTTCCATATCCGATAGGGTCGCCAGCTGGCATTGAAGATATTTTGAGTGCCCCAGGCACGATATTGGATCATAAGCTGGCAGGGCATGGTGGGACTTCTGGTTCCACAGCATCCAACCACCCACAGGTTTCCCACTGATCTAGACAGGACTGTGAGTGACCGGCTTCTAAGTTCCCAAATCTATGGATTTTAATCAAAAGATTGTCACAATCAATCTTTAGACACAGAAATGATCTAAATCTTATACATTTGATGTAGTGAGGATGTGCGTAATAAAGATTCCTTTGATAGTAATACAGTAATTTTATAGTAATTGGCGATCAAAGCTTGGACTGTCTTATTTCTGAACATTCTTTTTAATTAGGATCTTTTCTGTGCTGTACATATAGTGAAAGTTGTAAAATCTCATCTAATACAATCGCATTGCGAGAGAAAATCATATCTGAGGACATCTTTAGCTGGAAGATTGACACAACTCAAATCTGTATTGGCCAAATTCATCTATACAGCTGACATAGGGCAGCTGGTTAGATTTAATGTCCTGCACCGTTTACAAAACGTGTCTCTCCCTTTACACCATGAACAATTCTTAATGTGGAAGACAGATTTGTGATGTTAAACTGTGTTCACAACTGCAATATCCAATCTGCTGTTGGCACATAGTGAGCTGTTACTATAAATATATAGCAACAAAAAAATCCATTTAGTGTTGTAGAGATGCATTAGTTTACCAGAATGGGTCATTTCAGACAAGACAGCAGGGTTACGTACATTAAAATATAGTGTAATGACATTGAGTCCAGCGAAATCTGCATTCTGAACGGAACACTGCGAGTTCTATGAAGTTCTCAGATGCATTGTTGTCCTGCATGTTACACAATACATTTAAGTTTTCAATGTCTTGTAGGTAAATGCAGGATGATAATAGGACCAGCATGGCCATTTTTATGTCCATGCTGAGCATCAATGGCAAGTCCTGACAACAAATGACATAAGGCTAAAGTGCAAAGACAGCCACAAAAATAATTTGCAGTCCGATCCCACCAGCGGATTTAGGATCTACAGGGGCAGTCTGAACCTGATGACATTGAGTATTTAGTTATTATAATGCACAAGGGATGTTTATAAACCCCTGTAAATAATATCTGTATAATCGGTGAGTTCTAATGTCATCACTTCACTGCACAGGTAACATATAACATACTTATATGGGATAATGTATCCCCTACTGTAAATAATACTACTTAAAAGGACAGTAAAAAGAGAATGAGCCGACTCACAAATAGGCATCAGTAGAGCAGGCGATACATATTTATAATTTCATACAGACATCTGATTTAAATATTGAATTAATCAGCCGTACACTGGGAATGATAAATGTGTGTCAGGCAGAGATCTGGGCAGAGACTGTGTGTATGTGACTGAGCGTTCAAGCAGAGACAATGATCCACCAGCCCCCTTCCCATTAATCCTCCCTCTCAAACTTCGCTGCCTCTGTTTTTTTCTTTTTTTTAAATTTAATTACTTAGATAATATCAGGAGATTTTTAATCTCAGCTCCAGGTTGATGAGAGATGAACGCTGTATTTTTTCTGTAGGATGATGAACGGCACTTATTTTATTGCACCTTGCATCGGAAGGGGTAATCATAATTAATAACAATAATGGCCAGTGGTTTCATTTGATTAATCTTTTTGTGGAAGCTGCGGAATGCAAACTATTTATTTTCATTCATTTTACCGATAAAGAAGAGAGAGTCAAACAGGAACAGAACACAGTGGAGGATTATGGGATACACTGATTATATTCAAAAGGACATAAACATATATAGTGGCCTTGTACAGCTTTCCAAATATGCTGCCTTTTTTTCTCATGAAGCCTGTCTCCGACACACAACTATATATTTATACACATGACAGCATGTTAATAACAGAAAGTAAGTTTTATAATCAACATTATTTGTTTTAAGAAGGTCACCTTTCTATTCGATTAGTAGCAATCAGGCTGAGTTTGTCATGTCTTCTTCTATCACTAGGGGGCACTGTCAGCACTCTGGAAATTCAAAGTAGCCGGGCCTGGGCCTGTCTATATAGTGGGTGGAGCCACCACCTTGTGAGGCCACACCCATTCCTGAAATGGAATGGGCCCCAAGAAGTTACTATAAAGGGCCCGAAATTTCTCTTGGCGGCCCTGAGGATAAGGCGGGGGTTGCTGCTGAGCCCCTTAGAACCATGGGGCCCTAGGCAATTGTTAGTGCTATTAACTTGCTTACTTTCCTAATCTCACGGAATTCCCGGTGTCTCACGAATTTTGGGGAGTCTTCCCAAACTTCCGTATTAGTACTTGTTCAAAAACACACAGATTAAAATTCTCCAAATTAAGGTAAAACTATACAGATATATGTTTGATCCAGGCATTTAATATTGAATCTCCCCAAATTCATAAATTCATACCATCGCCATAATTAAACTCTTCGAATCAAAACACTGCAAATTAAATTAATTAAATTAATATGGAGTTCCCTAGACACCTGTAATCTTTCTTAGCATAGTAATAAACATCCCAAAACAAAGCACCAAAATGAATTATCATATAGGGAATGTTGGTAAATTGTATGTATGGGCACTGGTGATGTACTCATCTATGTGTAATGTTTGGTATATTGGCATAGGTAGTGTTCGTGTTATGTAAAGCCTCTGGCTGTAGTATATATGTATGTATGGGCACTGGTGATGTACTCATCTATGTGTAATGTCTGGTATATTGGCATAGGTAGTGTTGATGTTATATATAGCCTCTGGCTGTAGTATATATGTATGTAATATGGGCACTGGTGATGTACTCATCTATGTGTAATGTCTGGTATATTGGCATAGGTAGTGTTCATGTTATGTAAAGCCTCTGGCTGTAGTATATATGTATGTATGGGCACTGGTGATGTACTCATCTATGTGTAATGTCTGGTATATTGCCATAGGTAGTGTTCCTGTTATATATAGCCTCTGGCTGTAGTATATATGTATATAATATGGGCACTGGTGATGTACTCATCTATGTGTAATGTTTGGTATATTGCCATAGGTAGTGTTCGTGTTATGTAAAGCCTCTGGCTGTAGTATATATGTATGTATGGGCACTGGTGATGTACTCATCTATGTGTAATGTCTGGTATATTGGCATAGGTAGTGTTCATGTTATATATAACCTCTGGCTGGTAGTATATATGTATATAATATGGGCACTGGTGATGTACTCATCTATGTGTAATGTCTGGTATATTGGCATAGGTAGTGTTCCTGTTATATATAACCTCTGGCTGTAGTATATATGTATATAATATGGGCACTGGCTGTAGATATCATTGTAGAACACTGATGATGTAGTCACCTCCCAAGCATCCTGATTTATTTGAGATAATCCGGATTTGAGGGCCCGGTCCGACAGAACCGGTCTACTAAGTAAGCAGCAGACAGGAAGAGATCAGTAGTACTGTGCAAAGAAGTAATAGAAACCAGGAATTACACATAGTAAACAGAACTAGAGAAACTGTACTGTACAGAGAATTGCCTGTAGTATAGAGGAAGAGGGGGGTAATTCAAGTGGTCATTAATATAAAATAGGGACATTGTCAGAAACAAATTAAGGATAATCCCTAGAAAGTAGTAGGGCAGTATATTAAATAGCATAAAATGCCAAATATGAAATAGGGAGATAATGTTTATTGTCCTTAAGAAAACCTGCCGACTGTAATATAAATGACCTTGTTTTACTGTGTTTCCCATTGACTAAAAGATCAGCCATAAACATTGAGGTTCTCTTCCAAGCACTGATTGTGCCATCTCCTAATCATAATCATCTGCACACACCTGTAGAGACTGCATTGGGGATGACCAATCAGTAATCATTGTATTCAGAGCGGTGGCAGCTTGATGTGTGTGTAGAGCGGATATTCAGAGCGGTGGCAGCTTGATGTGTGTGTAGAGCGGATGCTGTTGTTCTCTTCTCAGCAGAACAGATATAACAGTGTAGCGTGTATCTGATGGAAACTAATTGCATTGCTCTAATACATTTGACTAAGGGAATCTACTGTTCTTTATTTATATATGACTAGTAAGTAACTAAGATAAAGGGGGCATTGTATAGTTATTTTGTATAGGAAACACTTTCCCCAGTAGTGTACATTTTACTGTTTTACGTGGCTCCCATTCACCACTACTCTGCTGTGCGCAGCGGCTATGGCTCCCATTCACCACTGCTCTGCTGTGCGCAGCGGCTATGGCTCCCATTCACCACTACTCTGCTGTGCGCAGCGGCTATGGCTCCCATTCACCACTACTCTGCTGTGCGCAGCGGCTATGGCTCCCATTCACCACTACTCTGCTGTGCGCAGCGGTATGGCTCCCATTCACCACTACTCTGCTGTGCGCAGCGGCTATGGCTCCCATTCACCACTACTCTACTGTACGCAGCGGCTATGGCTCCCATTCACCACTGCTCTGCTGTACGCAGCGGCTATGGCTCCCATTCACCACTGCTCTGCTGTGCGCAGCGGTATGGCTCCCATTCACCACTACTCTGCTGTACGCAGCGGCTATGGCTCCCATTCACCACTGCTCTGCTGTACGCAGCGGCTATGGCTCCCATTCACCACTGCTCTGCTGTGCGCAGCGGTATGGCTCCCATTCACCACTGGTCTGCTGTGCGCAGCGGTATGGCTCCCATTCACCACTGCTCTGCTGTGCTCAGCGGCTATGGCTCCCATTCACCACTGCTCTGCTGTGCGCAGCGGCTATGGCTCCCATTCACCACTACTCTGCTGTGCGCAGCGGTATGGCTCCCATTCACCACTACTCTGCTGTGCGCAGCGGCTATGGCTCCCATTCACCACTGCTCTGCTGTGCGCAGCGGCTATGGCTCCCATTCACCACTGCTCTGCTGTGCGCAGCGGCTATGGCTCCCATTCACCACTGCTCTGCTGTGCGCAGCGGCTATGGCTCCCCTTCACCACTCCTCTGCTGTGCTCAGCGGCTATGGCTCCCATTCACCACTGCTCTGCTGTGCGCAGCGGCTATGGCTCCCATTCACCACTACTCTGCTGTGCTCAGCGGCTATGGCTCCCATTCACCACTGCTCTGCTGTGTGCAGCGGTATGGCTCCCATTCACCACTGCTCTGCTGTGTGCAGCGGCTATGGCTCCCATTCACCACTGCTCTGCTGTGCTCAGCGGCTATGGCTCCCATTCACCACTGCTCTGCTGTGCGCAGCGTCTATGGCTCCCATTCACCACTGCTCTGCTGTGCGCAGCGGCTATGGCTCCCATTCACCACTGCTCTGCTGTGCGCAGCGGCTATGGCTCCCATTCACCACTGCTCTGCTGTGCGCAGCGGCTATGGCTCCCATTAACCACTGCTCTGCTGTGCGCAGCGGCTATGGCTCCCATTCACCACTGCTCTGCTGTGCGCAGCGGCTATGGCTCCCATTCACCACTGCTCTGCTGTGCGCAGCGGCTATGGCTCCCATTAACCACTGCTCTGCTGTGCGCAGCGGCTATGGCTCCCATTCACCACTGCTCTGCTGTGCGCAGCGGCTATGGCTCCCATTCACCACTGCTCTGCTGTGCGCAGCGGCTATGGCTCCCATTCACCACTGCTCTGCTGTGCGCAGCGGCTATGGCTCCCATTCACCACTGCTCTGCTGTGCGCAGCGGCTATGGCTCCCATTAACCACTGCTCTGCTGTGCGCAGCGGCTATGGCTCCCATTCACCACTGCTCTGCTGTGCGCAGCGGCTATGGCTCCCATTCACCACTGCTCTGCTGTGCGCAGCGGCTATGGCTCCCATTCACCACTGCTCTGCTGTGCGCAGCGGCTATGGCTCCCATTCACCACTGCTCTGCTGTGCTCAGCGGCTATGGCTCCCATTCACCACTGCTCAGCTGTGCGCAGCGGCTATGGCTCCCATTCACCACTGCTCTGCTGTACGCAGCGGCTATGGCTCCCATTCACCACTGCTCTGCTGTGCGCAGCGGCTATGGCTCCCATTCACCACTGCTCTGCTGTGCGCAGCGGCTATGGCTCCCATTCACCACTGCTCTGCTTTGCGCAGCGGCTATGGCTCCCATTCACCACTGCTCCGCTGTGCGCAGCGGCTATGGCTCCCATTCACCACTGCTCTGCTGTGCGCAGCGGTATGGCTCCCATTCACCACTGCTCTGCTGTGCGCAGCGGTATGGCTCCCATTCACCACTGCTCTGCTGTGCGCAGCGGCTATGACTGGGGGACAGCCCACTATAATCAGGACTGCTTCACTCATGGAGCTTTTCTACTTTACGGGTCTATTTATTAGTGACAAATGGGCTGACTCTCTATCATTGTCTAACACAGTAATAGAAAACCTTCTACCGTCTCGCAAATTGCGTCATTGAGACACCCATCCCTAGTAAATCGGATAGAATCCGTGAGAAAGGTCTGCTGTCCTGGGGGTTTAGGAAAACTTCCCAAAACTCTGGAGTTTCCCGAACATTCCAGGCGTGTAGGCCAGCTCCTTCCTGCTTTATTGTCATATTTGTGTGTTATAACTTGTAACACTTGTATAAAATGCCTGCTGATATGTTATTACAGATAGGTGTCTCTTTATCTGTTTAAACTAATTATTTTGACTTATTGCTGAGATTAAGGGTAATGTCCCATTTGAAGGTTAGAGGGGCCAAATGTGGCCCTTGAAGTGTATCAGGTCACTTTCACCATACATGCCAACCTTTTAAAGTAGGCCTCGGGGGGGTAAAAGGTGGGGGCCAATCGCGTCATTTTGGAACTGCCCCCTTCTATGAAACTGCAAAATTCACGGCATTGCATAGCAGGGGCGTGGCTTAATGGTGGGATTGCGCCGTTATGTTCCACCCCCATAACCATCCGGGTGGATGCCTACTCTTCCAGGAGTCTGTGCGGACTCCCCGAAATTCAGGAGCCTCCCGGAAATTCCGGGAGAGTAGTCAAGTACGACTTTCACTGGCAATGAACCTTTCTGACAGTTTAACCCTTTCAGTGTTGGCATATTTTAAAAGCATTTCTTTACATTTTTGTATTGCATATTATTATCATGTCATATTTTTACAGTATTTTTATTACCTATTATTTTTACTGTGTTTTCCCTCATCCCTGCACTATCTTTGCCCCTTATGTTATTATCTTCATCTTCCCTTCCTAGCCCCCTCACCCTCACCCACCCATATATATTCCTGTACGGAAAATTGTGGGCCAATAATTGTTCTATAATATAGGAAGATAAAAGGAGAAGATAGAAGAAGATATTCTTTTTTTTTTTATTGCAAATTACACTTTACATATTATCACTGTAGGTAGTGTCATTACAGAGAATGCGATCAATTGAATTAGACGTCAAGAGTTGAAATAATGCACCTACAGACTCCATCAAATGCCATGAATTGTAAACTTTTCTATTGTACTAAATGAAACAAAGTGAACAAACTGCTTACTTGGGAGCCTAATCTAAATGGCATAAACCGACATTATTTTCAAGGGTGCTTTCTGCATCCTAATTTCTTCCCCTATGCTTGTGACCACGTCGACTTGCTATTAAAATCCCTGTAAAATACCTGATAGAGTGTCGGTGTAGAGGAGAAGGTCCATGGTTCTTATTAACTGAATAATCTCTGTAGAGTAAACTGCAATATACAATATCCATTTTAACAGGTCCCAGCTGATTTTAGAGAAAGAAGAAATCTGTTCCCAGAAAATGTAATATAAATGGAACTTGTCACATTATAGCGGCGCGCAACTTGCTTCAGGATAAAGTAGAAGTTTTTACCGACATCGGACATTAAAGTCTGGAAATTTTTTTTTATGGTTTAAAACTGGCTCCGTGTTACTTACAAGGACACCAGGACAACATTTAAGAAACTAGCTTGTCCTTCAAGTCGTAATGAATCTCAGTGGTCGTCTAACTTTGTACAGGAATTGAGTGTAGTGCCCTTCATGTA
This sequence comes from Mixophyes fleayi, assembly GCF_038048845.1. Classification (NCBI taxonomy): domain Eukaryota; kingdom Metazoa; phylum Chordata; class Amphibia; order Anura; family Limnodynastidae; genus Mixophyes; species Mixophyes fleayi. The sequence continues at coordinate 92,492,520 of NC_134411.1, forward strand.
CTGTTACAAATTACTATTGTATGCATATCTCAGTAAGACTGTAAACAAACATATATTGAAAGAACTCAGCAAGAGGTATTGTCAAGTAATAACTGTCACTGAAGTAATATTTGTTGTTCTCCAAAAATCACATCTCATTCCTGGATATGAATAAGTTATCAGGCAAAAAATGAGTACGTTTTCTCCTGGACAAAACCATGTTACAATGCGAGGGGTGCAAATTAGTTTTTTTGTTTTACACATAAGTTAAGTACAGTTTTTTCATGCAGCACACAAATACTTGATAGCTTATGTGTACACTGAATTTAAAATTGATCTAGGACATGCCCTACCCCAAATATAAATATGCATCACATTTTAAATTTACCTCACCCTCCAATGCAACATGGTTTTGCCAAGGTGCAAAGTTACTCTTTTTTTCCCCTTTACTTTCCTTAATGAATCAGATCCACTATGTGTAAAAGTCAGTTTGATCCAAATTTTATATTCATCTCCCCTGGTTGAAAGTACACTATTAATGCTTCTGCTGCCTTATGGTGGAAATAAAGACCTTTTAACATATGGGATTTTATAGCCTCTGTGCTTCTTTGGCCTCTGGATTGCCACCGCATATTGAACAGTAGCATAAAACAATATCTGTTTTTCTCCTATAGCATCATAACCAAGCTGTCTGTACATATCTTGGTTGGGCTAAGCAGTGTTCACATCCTGCCAGCACAGATCTAACATCTGTAGAGGTGGTAACACAGAATAAAGTTTAAAGTGGCAGCATCCAGGAAAGACAAGACTAAGGCTGCAGTATAGTGTGTGCCACACAAAGCAACCAAACTAAACAGGATGGCAACCAGAGACTGGTAAAGACTGTACGAGGGGCTAGTTGGCACACGTCATTAAAAAAAAGTGAGTTTTCAGTGACTGAGAGAGAGTGCGATGCAAAAGGTAGAGAGTGTTCCACTTACATTTTATTTGCACATTTAGGGCAGAAGCATCCCTTCCCGTTTTGCCACCTGCAGAACTGCTCCTTCCAAGAACACCTCCTTTGCCCTGAATCAATTACAGGAGGAAGCCTAGGGTGACACCAATCACCTGTGCTTCATCCTGCAGCCATTACATTACAAATGATTGGCAGCTTAGCGGTACGGAAACACTGGTGTTTGCAGTGCATTGTTTTACCATTTATTATGTATGCACGCCTGATGACCTGCTTCTAACCAGTTTACGCATCGTCGGACACACCAAATTGGATCGAGAGGCATTTAAGAAAATAAACTGCAGTGCAACACAAGATAAACGCATGAATAAAACACAGAAATGTACATGTGCACCTCTGGTGTTAGAAACACATTTTAAATGCAGAATTTTATCATCGGTGTGTATATGGCCTTAGTAAGGGAGCCAGGGGCAGAAGAGGAAGCAGCCTCTTTCCCTGTGTCTCTTCTATACAGACTGCCAACCACCCCTAGTGCTTCACTATGGCTGGCAGGAAAGTTGGTGGGCAGATCAGGTGGGTTGGAGGCATGTAGTGCCAAGTGAGCATCACATCTAAACAAAGAGAGGAAAAGATTTATCTCACATAGGATGCGCTCTTAGGCTTCCTCAGGCTCTTTACTTGGGATATATCTAGGTTCTGTGTGTTCTGTGAACATCATATCTGTCTTAGATTGATCTTGGTGTATATCCCTCTTCCTTTCACAAAAAAAAGCCTTTATAAATGACATAATCATAGAGAAAGATATTACACAATATTTATAATGACCTGAATCTATGATTTAAAGAGTAGAGTGAAAAGTTTGCCTCCTCAGACCAGGACGACACCGCTGCTTTCAATGATTTTGTTACTTTACACGCTGTGATATTTCAGTTTCACTCTAGGGGGAAAACGCGTTTCCCTGCTCGGGAAGAAGGATGTTGTCTACATTCAGCGGCTTTTGTTACTGAAGAGCTTTTCAATGTTTTATAAATAGCTGTGAAAGGTAAGTGCCTCTCCCTGCAAAGTGATTATTCCAGAGCCTTATAAATAACTCAGGTAACATCCCTGAGCGCTGCACTCAAATAGTCGTGTGCACAACTATACAGAAACATCGAACGCAGTCGCCAAATTAATTATTTCTAACTGAAATAAGAAAACTATTTGAATGGAGAGCAGCAGTGCGCGTATTTTATACAATACTCCTCGTCAATAAATATTAATGTATGAGACCCTAGAGTAAGAATAGATGGCATCTAATATACAGCAAAAGTAGAACTGTATCGTGCAGTGGGGAAATATAAAAAGTAGGGACAATGATCTCCAGGGACACATTTCTAAACCTTTACTGGGTATTAAGGACACTGGGTAACTATGATACACAATGGTGAATATGTTGGAGCAGCGATCACATATCTACGAAGAGTCCAAGGAGTAGATTTACTAAACTTTCTGAAAAGTGGAGGTGTTGCCCATGGCAACCAATCAGATTTAAGCTATCATTTATTTAGTACATTCTAGAAAACTATAGCTAGAATCTGATTGGTTGCTAAGGGCAACACCTCCACTTTTCCTCTCTAGAAGGTTTAATAAATCTTCTCCTTGGACTCTTGGGGGTATATTTATTTAACTGGAGGTTTAAAAAGTGGAGATGTTGCCTATAGCAACCAATCAGATTCTAGTTATCATTTATTTAGTACATTCTACAAAATGACAGCTAGAATCTGATTGGTTGCTATAGGCAACACCTAACCTTGATATGTTTATGATCACTGCTCCATCATATTCACCATTGTGTATCATAGTTATCCAGTTTCCTTAATACCCAATCAAGAATGAAATTTGTCCCTAAAGATCAGTGGCGGGCTGGCCCGGAGGGCAGGGGGGCAGCGCCCCCCCGGGCCGCTGGGATAGACGCCTATTAGGGCCGGGGGGGTAGGCCGGCCACCCCCCGGATGCAAAAAACAGTTTCTCCCCCCGCGGCCGCGATGTCATCAGATGCGGCCGCGTCAGCGCACAGGAGGCCGCATCACATGACAGGGGATGCAGCCGCGTCATCAATGACGCGGCCGCATCCCCTGTAATATGATGCGGCCGCCTGTGTGCCCCCCGGCCATCCCTCTCCCAGCCCGCGCCTGCTGAAGATCATTGTCCCTATTTTTTATATTCACCCACTGCACAGTACAGTCCTACATTTTCTTTATATTAAATGCAACTCTCACCATCTATTCTTATTCTAAGGCGGCATACATTAATATTTATTGACTGGGAGTATTGTATAAAATACATGCACCCCTGCTCCCCATTCAAATAGTTTTCTTATTTCAGTTAGAAATAATTAATTGTCGACTGTGTTCGATGCTTCTGCTGTGAGTCACTCTGCAGCGATGGATTTACCCGACCACTTGATATGACCTAGGCGTTAGAACATGATTAATTAGTTAGGTGACTACAGTTAAAGCGAGAGTGAGGGGAGGGGGGAATAACCAGCTGCACGTCAATAGGCAATTGATAGTTTTTCTTATTAGCTGAGATTGTCCTGTGTGTGTTGCATGTCTCAGCTGTGTGTATTGATGATATTTGTGTGGCTTATGTTCCAGCTGTGATTTATAAATCAGTCGGTATAAGACCACATTGCAAAATGAAGTGGCAGAAAAAAAAAAATCAATGTTACAAGTCAATGTGATTGATTCTACATCATGCTGAAAACAACACAATAGGTAGTGGCCGCGCCATTTAAAGTGTACTCGTCTCTTACGCACAGACAGGACAGCTATTTTATTTCTTATGAGGCTTGAGGCACAAAGTTCTGTTCCTCAAATATTGGTTAACACCATGCAATGGCTGCTTCTGTTACACGCAGGTGACAGGTGCAGGATTTGCTAATTTCATACTTGCCGAGACTCCTGGAATGCCCGAATTTCAAGGAGTCCTCCCGGACTTCTGGGTGAAGCAGCCCACCCTCCGCATCTCACTCACGTCCCTAGTGAAGAGGGCAGACGGGAGCTGTGATGTCGCCAAATGCCAAGAATGGCATCCTCATGGCCCCGTCCCCACTGTGCCATGCCACGAATCACGGCGGGGGGACAGAGCTGTGATGGGGCAAATCACTACCCCCACCCCACTTACATCTTGGATCTCCCCTCTGGGATCCACACAAAGGACTTATTTCCTTTCATGTCAAAGTGAAAATGTTTCTTGGTGACAATATATAAATCCAAACTCATCTAAATAATCATAGGAATGTAAATGTATGTAACTGTCAATGGGGCCACATTGATCCCATAGCGGTACCCTGTATCGTTGTCGGTTATTACTGGGACCGTTTTCACAGCTGCACTCTCAAGGCATTCATTAGATTACGATGGTCTAAGATAAACTAAACTCATTTTGGATAACCCTGGCTGTGTCTGAAAGGTGATTTTGTCATTAACATTTTCTGAGCATTCTGAACGTCATACATGACCCTTGTACAGAATGCTCTACACCAGGGTTTCCCAAACCCAGTCCTCAGGGCTCCCTAACAGTGCAGGTTTTCTGGATCACATGTGACATAATTAGGACCACCTGTGGATCTGTTACAATGCATCAGTCAGTAATGAAAACACCTGTGCTCCAGCAAGGAGATATGGAAAACCTGCACTGTTAGGGAGCCCTGAGGACTGGGTTTGGGAAACCCTGCTCTACACCCTATTTCCTAATTTACTATAGCAGTTACTTGTGCTGAATTCATTAATTATGCTTTAAAAAAAGTCTTTCTTCCCAATTCATTGATTAACTGTAATAATAAGGTCAGTGTGAAGTTTACCACACAGCATTTTCACTGGGTCAAATGGGTTAAATCGAAGGGTCTGATGCCTTAAATGAAATAGATGTAAGTGTCTAGATTAAACAAAATGATAGGGTAGCTGTCAGTGGCTGAACTAACATTGGTCCGGGGAGGCGGTGGAGCAGGCGCTACAGGCCCGGAATTGAGGGGGGCCCAGCCCCCCGAGGCTCCTGTGGGAGGCTTCACTCTCTACCTTTTCCTCCTGACCCCACTTTGCTATGAGGTTGGCACCGCAGAGTTCGACCCCTAGTGGCAGTACCCATGTTAATTTGCCTTGACTACCGTCACCTGATTAACTTGTGTTGCTTTGTCTTTTTTTTTTTTTTCATTAACCAATTACAGCATTGATTGTAGAGGATATAGAGGTAGAAGTCTTTGGAGTGGAAAGCAAGTTAATTGCTATGGATATAACTTTACAGTTATAATGAAAAAGCCAATTTCAGGCTAGAAAGCTTGGAAGTGGTGAGACGAGGATAAGCATAGCATTAGATAACTGGTGTTGGTTTATAGGGTAGAGGCATGCTAAAGGTAAGATTGCATATATTGAATAACAAGCATCATGGGAAAAAGGAGTTTATTCATTGTTGCTATATCCTAGACCAGGCCAGGCCAACCTGTGGCTCTAAAGGTGTTGTGAAATTACAAGCCCCAGCATGCTTTGCTAGTCTGTAGACAGACAGTAGCTGACCTTTCCTGCTGGGATTTGTAGTTTCACAACACCTGAAGAGCCACAGGTTGGTCTTGATGGTCAAAAATATACGTTATATACATCTGTTGGGATTGTTGTTGTTGTTGTTTTCTTTCTTTCTATCCGGAAACAGATGATTATTTCACAAATTTGTTTTCATCCTTTTATTTTCCTCTTTCATATAATTCCCCAAAAAACAATTACTAGCCTGTGTGATTATCAGAGCACTTAAATACAATTTCAAACTCAAAACATTGACCTGATCATAAATTGTTTTGTTCCAAATACTAACCTAATTTATTATTATCTATTTTTTAAATGTGTTCTTTTGCCGCAACACACAAACCAACGTAGAATAAATAAAAGTGCTATACAGGATATTTAGATTTTTTTTCTGCAAATTGCACAATTAAGCATGGTTCAGTACTTGCATTAATGGAGTCTTGACTGCAAGACTTGTTTTGTTACATTACTATGAATATGCCAGCTGAAAATCCACTTGTAGTAACTGCACAGTTGTAATGGTATCTTTACAGATCTCTAATATTCTCTGTCTGGAGCCACGATGTCCTGGGTTTTAATTTTATTTCCAACCATTAGCTTTGCATACAATAAACATTACAACACCGAGACCTAATCTTGTTTCTGCTTTATTAAATCACAAAATTAGAAAGTCAGGAATTACTTTTATGCTTAACTCGTTCCTGCCTATTTAGTGCTGTCGAGCCGCGAGGGCCAAGTTCCGAGATAAAGGATTGTTATCCATGTCTGAGAATGACTCCATTATGATCCGTTGGCAAATGGTTAATTTCGGAAAAGCATTGCCTACAGTTTAAGATTAGAGTCTGGTTTAGCACAAAGTGTTAATTCAAAGAACCTGAATACAGTATTGGATTTACAGTCTCTGTCTCTAACCTTCTGTCCCTCTAATTTACACCCCACATGCTGCGGTACCGCAGGTGGTGTCAGGCAATTGGCCTAAAATCACCATGTTTGACTCCAAAATTAGCGGAAAGCCCAAGCATGATCCTTTTTAAGTCAATAGGATCATAAGCAGGCATGTTGGCAAATATGTGTTGAAGTTGACCCCTGTGGACTTATATATTAGGCCATCTTCCATGTTTACAAGCTTCAGAGAAAATTTGGAAGTGTTGAGGCCTGTTGAACCGAGCATTAAATTTTGTCCTCCAAACTTTTCCACATTTATATCGTTAGTCCTTCTAAAACTACACAGCAGAATTAATTGATCAATGTCTTCCAAGCCATGTATTACTATGCAAAGATCTAAAATGTGAGGGGGCAAAGACTAAAGATGTATTGGCGCTCATGAAAATTCTGTGTTTACCCAAATGTACTGTAACATTTTTTAATTTGGAATCGCTCTCTCCAATATCCTGTGCTTTAAAGATGTACAGGTTTATTTGCCAATAGGAGAAGAGCCTTATTAATGATAAAAACACAAAAGGGTTTATCAATGCACTGTTGTACGTCATAGTGTCGGATATAAACCCGCAATACCTGCTCATCTCAGGATGGCGTTAACAGAAGAAAAACATTTTAAAAAATGCTTTATTCTTAGGCTAAAGTATTATTTAATGCAGTACAGTTTAAATAATATTTATTTCATTATTAAAATAAAGGAGGTTTAAGAATTTATGAAGAGAGCAACATTCTATATAAGCTATATATTATACACAATGTTGCTTATGTACACGCGTGTGTTTGTGTCTTTTTAAAAACATTATTTAATTTAACTCTTTTTAAATTTTTTATTATCTAAAGCAACTGAAAGACCAATTCTGAGCTTTCCGTTCCAATGCATATGCCGGCTCATAGAACGATGGAGAAAGTCCCGGTGAAGTGGTAAGTTAACGGCTCTGGGCCAGTTTCGCACGCAGAAGGTGTGTAGGGTATGTAGGCAGCTGACAATAACAGAACTTAGTGGCAACTGCTCACTCTTGGGGGTGTATTTACTAAACTGCAGGTTTGAAAAAGGTGGAGATGTTGCCTATAACAACCAATCAGATTCTAGTTATCATTTATTTAGTACATTCTACAAAACAACAGCTAAAATCTGATTGGTTGCTATAGGCTACATCTCCATTTTTTTATACCTGCAGTTTAGTAAATATACCCCTTAGTGTGTAACTGTGCAAATCAGGCCTGGTCAACCTGTGGCTCTCCGGATGTTGTGAAACTACAAGTCCCAGCAATGGGCAGGCTCTCTACTGACAAAGCATTCTGGGGCTTGTAGTTTCACAACATCTGGAGACTCACAGGTTGGCCAGGCCTTGTGTAAATTGTCACTCATAACTAGACCTCGATGTCGGTAGCAAATGGTAAACAGAGTAATGTATACCTGAAAAAATACACAACAGTTTCAGCTCATCTTACCCTATCATCTACATGTATTTATTTTGCGATTAACCTTTCTTGCCTTATACAGTATTGTACTATCAACTTATTATTAAAAAGAAAGAAAAGCATTGTTTCACAGTTAACAAGCAGTTTCTGCACCTGGCTCGGTTGTTACGGTGTACTATAGCTATAATTGGGATAGTGTGCGCTTTATACTACGTTCTGTCTCTCCGCTCTGTCACTGGCTTCATACTCCAGGAGCTGATGTCAGAATCTTCTGCATATTGCTGATTGTCAGGTCGATATTTGTGTTCCAGCAAGTAGATCAGCCATCATCTGTCTGTCAGTTCTCTCTGCTGTCATCTGTGATAGTACATCCAGCTCACTGGGTAATTATTACCTTACCAAAAAACATGTTTAATTGTTTACACATGCAGTGCGAGATGACATCAGCAGTGTCTTATACTCTTGTCTACAGCGCAGTGCACTCCGGGGTGTGAGTGCCGCTTATATAAGGACAAGGTGTGTTATACGCTATATACTGGTCTGCTGTAATGTCCATTACATTCAGGGGCATCAGTACAGTGTGTTATACACTGGTGGTCTGCAGCATATTCCAGGCAGGAGTGCACTGTGTTATACACTGGTGGTCTGCAGCATATTCAAGGCATGAGTGCACTGTGTTATACACTGGTGGTCTGCAGCATATTCCAGGCAGGAGTGCACTGTGTTATACACTGGTGGTCTGCAGCATATTCCAGGCAGGAGTGCACTGTGTTATACACTGGTAGTCTGCAGCATATTCCAGGCATGAGTGCACTGTGTTATACACTGGTGGTCTGCAGCATATTCCAGGCAGGAGTGCACTGTGTTATACACTGGTGGTCTGCAGCATATTCCAGGCAGGAGTGCACTGTGTTATACACTGGTGGTCTGCAGCATATTCCAGGCATGAGTGCACTGTGTTATACACTGGTGGTCTGCAGCATATTCCAGGCATGAGTGCACTGTGTTGTACTCTGGTGGTCTGCAGCATATTCCAGGCATGAGTGCACTGTGTTATACACTGGTGGTCTGCAGCATATTCCAGGCATGAGTGCACTGTGTTATACACTGGTGGTCTGCAGCATATTCCAGGCATGAGTGCACTGTGTTGTACTCTGGTGGTCTGCAGCATATTCCAGGCAGGAGTGCACTGTGTTATACACTGGTGGTCTGCAGCATATTCCAGGCAGGAGTGCACTGTGTTATACACTGGTGGTCTGCAGCATATTCCAGGCAGGAGTGCACTGTGTTATACACTGGTGGTCTGCAGCATATTCCAGGCAGGAGTGCACTGTGTTATACACTGGTGGTCTGCAGCATATTCCAGGCAGGAGTGCACTGTGTTATACACTGGTGGTCTGCAGCATATTCCAGGCATGAGTGCACTGTGTTGTACTCTGGTGGTCTGCAGCATATTCCAGGCATGAGTGCACTGTGTTATACACTGGTGGTCTGCAGCATATTCCAGGCAGGAGTGCACTGTGTTATACACTGGTGATCTGCAGCATATTCCAGGCAGGAGTGCACTGTGTTATACACTGGTGGTCTGCAGCATATTCCAGGCAGGAGTGCACTGTGTTATACACTGGTGGTCTGCAGCATATTCCAGGCAGGAGTGCACTGTGTTATACACTGGTGGTCTGCAGCATATTCCAGGCATGAGTGCACTGTGTTATACACTGGTGGTCTGCAGCATATTCCAGGCAGGAGTGCACTGTGTTATACACTGGTGGTCTGCAGCATATTCCAGGCATGAGTGCACTGTGTTATACACTGGTGGTCTGCAGCATATTCCAGGCATGAGTGCACTGTGTTATACACTGGTGGTCTGCAGCATATTCCAGACAGGAGTGCACTGTGTTATACACTGGTGGTCTGCAGCATATTCCAGGCATGAGTGCACTGTGTTGTACTCTGGTCTGCAGCATATTCCAGGCAGGAGTGCACTGTGTTATACTCTGGTGGTCTGCAGCATATTCCAGGCATGAGTGCACTGTGTTATACACTGGTGGTCTGCAGCATATTCCAGACAGGAGTGCACTGTGTTATACACTGGTGGTCTGCAGCATATTCCAGACAGGAGTGCACTGTGTTATACACTGGTGGTCTGCAGCATATTCCAGGCAGGAGTGCACTGTGTTATACACTGGTGGTCTGCAGCATATTCCAGGCAGGAGTGCACTGTGTTGTACTCTGGTGGTCTGCAGCATATTCCAGGCATGAGTGCACTGTGTTGTACTCTGGTGGTCTGCAGCATATTCCAGGCAGGAGTGCACTGTGTTATACACTGGTGGTCTGCAGCATATTCCAGGCAGGAGTGCACTGTGTTATACTCTGGTCTGCAGCATATTCCAGGCAGGAGTGCACTGTGTTATACTCTGGTCTGCAGTAAGGTGCAGTATATTTGTACTCATGAAAACCAGATTTCATCTTTTAAAATATTTAAAATGAGATAAAGGGGTTGAAAGGCAGCAACTTTAAGGGCGTTTCTTGCCGTGCGCCATTTCTTCTCTGCAAAAATAGTTGAATTTTGCACCAGTTTACAGCTGGCCCATACTGGGGCTCATCCTATAGATGCACTTAGTACTGCTGCAAGTGGGCCAGATTGGCGCAGTAATTCAAAACCAACGCGGTTTGCATTGTACATTCTGTATGTGACATAAATGTCCTTCACTGTTTGTTATACATATTCACTAGTCTTGACCGTACCACCAATATGACTGACAATGCCATCTCCCCCCCCCCCCCCCCCCCTCGAAAAAAAGTGTGACTGTCCCACAAGATAAACAACTGCCGGTGTTTTATGTCCTTGTTTTGCTCCTCAAGGTGATCTTTACAAGCATTATATAGTTATGAATATAAATAATCTTTCTGTATCATCACAGTTGCCAACTGTCTTCCTCTCTCCAGGAGTTTCTGGAGGGGAGGTCAAGCTGCAATTGGGAGGAGAATGGAGCTACGATTCGCATCATTTTGGCCCCTTGTACAATATTCCTTTAATTCGCCAGACAATTAACATTACAATCAAAGGCGAGATCCCTAAAATGTCAGGAATAAGGCTGTATACTTGAAGCCATTTGTTTTTGTTCGCTTTGCTAAAGCTGTTGTACTAAATAACTTAATCACCAAACAATTGTTGTCAAACCGTGAATACACACAAGCAGCGTTTTGAGGTTCAGTTCATACTCGGTCATCCTGCGTTTTGTTGCCAAGACTTTTTCCGTTCTATATTTTTCAGCCATTGAGTAATATGCAGCAGTTTACCGCAGCTCGCTGCATGCTGTGCGGCATTGACAGAAAATTGGAATCAGCCACAAATGAAAAATGATTAAAGAATCTTTGATCGTCTCATTTTATGGGGAATGTTTTCATTTTCCAGACTGTGAAGAGAGGAGGAAATTAACGTTTTCTTGAAGCCGAGATCAAAAAGGTTATCACACTCTCAGTCATTTTCTCATAAGCTGAGAAGGGTCGCTGTGAACGCAGACCGCTCTAGTCGTATCTCCCTGGTACGCAAATTAAAAATTAGTATTGGTTGTAATGAATTCCTCATCTGCCCTTCTCTACGGAGAAAATTCCTTTTTGTCCCTATGTAGAGATTCTTTTCATGGTACAAGACATGCCTCCCATGTTTTACCCTTAAAGGCGGTTTCAACCTACGGATGACTTTAATCTGTTGCCTTGTTCATGCTCGCATGCAACTTTTAATAGATAGCTTTTTTTCTTGCTAGACTCATCGGGACTGATTCATTAAGGAAAGCAAACCAAAACAAAGGAGTAACTTTGCTCCTGGACAAACCATGTCACCCCTTGTGCAAATTGGTTTATTATTTTGCACATAAATACTAGCTATTTATTCATGTACCGTGCAAATACTTTATTTTCACGCTGAAATTTAAAGTTGATCTAGGACATGCTCTACCCCAACTATAAATCTGTCCCCACATTTTAAATTTACCTCCCCATGCAATGCAGCAAGGTTTTGCCCAGGTGCAAAGTTACTGCCTTCACTTTCCTTAATGCATCAGGGTTTTTGTGTGCTGTTTTAGTGGTATGTTTATATCAGTGATGGGTAACTCGATACAATTCAAAGGCCGCATGGTGCGGCCCTCTAACTTTCAAAAGGGCCGAACATTACCCTTCATCTCAGTATTAAATTAAAGCAATCATCATCGCCATTTATTTATATAGCGCCTCTAATTCCGCAGCGCTGTACAGAGAACTCACTCACATTAGTCCCTGCCCCATTGGAGCTTACAGTCTAAATTCCCTAACACACACACACACACACACACACACACACACACACACACACACACACACACACACACACACATACAGACAGACTAGGGTCCATTTTGATAGCAGCCAATTAACCTACCAGTATGTTTTTGGAGTGTGGGAGGAAACCGGAGCACCCAGAGGAAACCCACGAAAACACAGGGAGAACATACAAACTCCACACAGATAAGGCAATGGTTGGGAATTGAACTCATGACCCCAGCGCTGCGATGCAGAAGTGCTAACCACTGAGCCACTGTATTGCAATACATTTAATAAAAGAGGCACCTATCTGTAATAACACCAGCAGACATATTATACAAGTGTTACAAGTTACAACAAACAAATCTGACAATAAGGCAGGAAGGCGCTGGGGGCCACAGGTGACGGCTATGAGGGCCGTATGTAACCCTAGGGCCCATTACTGGTTTATATCATCAGGCAGATTTTGTTTATTATACTGTAGCTCCAGGAAACAGCACAAAGTGGCTCTCTTAATACCGTTGCATCTAATGCAGAGAGCACAACAGTTGCCAGGGCAACACAAAAGAATTTGGCTAAAATAAATACAATCTGTTACTTTATTTATACAACTAAAACATTTGAATTGAATCAATACTTTGTTGTCGCGTGACTTGGCTGAGCCTGTGGCTAGGTACTGTTGCTTTAAAAATGTTATATTTGATCACTATATTTGGTACTTACATCCTGCTCTTAGCAATAGAATTCTATACCTGGCTGCAAACTTTTATTCTTCCCCAATTTCTTCACATAGCCAGGAATGTTTCGCCCCTGCCTGAAGCTCCCAACCCCAATCACTCTCTTCTCCCTCTGACTCTTCAAAATATTTCTTCCCTGTGTTTGGTTATTTTTATTTGCCACCAAACAAGTAAAAAATAAATAAAGGGCCTGATACTTTAAGGCACTAAAATGCTGATACGTCCTGTATTTTGCGTTAAATTACACTCGCATGCCCAAAAACTGACTATACATCAGTGAATTCAAGAACATTTAATTCATCTACAAATGCAAAGGACACTTCCAACATCCTACGATTTCAGGGGCGGAACGAGGAGGGGACTGGGCGTATGCACTTCGTCAATGTACAGTAATGGGGTGCCAAGCCCGAGTGCACGCAGTAGCGTCCAAGTCAAGCTTTGCACGTCTCTCAGGTATGTGTGTGGTGTCACTTGCTCCAGCAACAGGTCTGGTGTAGACATTAATAGCATCCTGATAAATGTATATCAACATTTTATTTTTTTTGTTTTTTCATTAATGAGTATATTATTAACAGGTGACAATCATTGAATACTTTTTTTTTCTGTTCATTCTGCTGGGAAATATTTGTATCCAGCAGTGTGTTGTGTGTATTTCTGCATACGGTAAGTGCGTATATGTAGACTGTACCCAGAGCTGGATTAACATATTGGTCTTTCTGGGCTATAGCCCATGGGCCTCGGGCAGCCAGGGGGTCCCAACAAAGAATTTTACTTAATGCCGGCGATAGGGTCCCATTCATTCAAGTTAGGCAGGCACAGCTGACAGCGAATCTTATGCTGTCAGTGCGGGAGCGGTGTACAGCGTGCTTCTTAGCGAAGAGGTCACGTGAGACTGACTTAGTCTCGCTGACCTGCTTGCTGTGCACCGCGTCCGCATTGACAGCAGGGCAAGAAGAAAGAAGAGGTGCCGCCTGATGGCTGCAGCAAAGTGGACCAGGTAAGTTTCTATATATGAGGGGAGCGGAGGTGATACATTGGGGAGGAGGGAGGGCCTGTACAAATTATTATTATTATTATCATTTATTTGTTAGGCACCACAAGGTATCCGCAGCGCCGCACACAGTACTAACAGTAGACTATACAGGGTGAAACATTACAGAACAATGAACAAAAAGTACCAATACTTCAGAAACTCCGGCCAGTCATATGCAGTAAAGACGGAGCGGAAGAACAGGTATGGAGACAGGAGGGGAGGGGGCCCTGCTCACACGAGCTTACATCCTAAGGGAGGGTAAACAGACCAGGCACAAGAGGAGCCAGTTGAGGAGAGAAGGGAGGATGAGCTAAAGGCAGGAGATGGGGGCTTCTTAGCCCAGGGGCCTACATTGGCTTAATCCGGCCTTGAGCGTACCTAGACCCATATTCAACAAGAGAAGTTTCTTCAGATCTGCTTCCAGCTGAATACGGTCGTGTATGTCCCCGAATATGTTCGTTTTGCATGCCTTAATGAGCCAGGCCCAAAACCTCTTAACTGTGTGTGATATGGACTCTCCCATCTATAGTGCTCCCCCTATAATTCTTTACCTGAGGTAAAGTCTCACCTGGTTTCATGACCAAAATGCTCTTTTACTTAATAGAAACCACAGAATGTAATGGGCCACATTCAGAGGTAGTAGCAGAGCACAAAAAGAGCAAATTTGCACTTTGGCAAAACCATCTTGCATTGCAGGTATGAGGGGTTAAAATATACGACCAGATTTAGAGTTGAGAAGGGACATGTGAACTCTAACTTGCAGTGTAAAAATAAAGCTGTCTAGTATTTGTGTGCTACATGCAATAACACTAAATATTTTCCTTGCATACAAAAAAATAAATGCATTTCACACTTTGCACTGCGACATGGTTTGTCCGGGAGCAAATTTTCTCCTTTTTTTCCTTTTTTTTTTTTTTTTTTGTGCTTTCCTCCTAACCCCAAAGTTGGTGAAAAGAAGTGGGGTGAAGCCTGGGCACTGTCCGCTCTATAACAGCGAGTTACACACTGATTGGACTTACGTGCTGGGAGCATTACACCGGGGAAGACGGCTCACACTGTTAGTGGACTGTATAACACAAAGTTGCCAGTTTCTGCAGATGGGAGAGCAAATAAATCAACTATAATGAATGGGAGACGGAGCGCAGGGGAAACACTGTAACATTGATCAAACAAGATTAATAATAATATGTACAAGCCAGAAAAGTTATTCAACATTTCCTAGTACACACAAGAATTGTTTCTTGATCCTCTATGAACTATTTTGTTTCTAAAATAAAATTGTGGCACATTAAACTAATTAAAAACCATGACTGATTAACGCTATAATCCTAATATACAAAAGAGGTCTGTGAAATGTCTGGGCTGAGAGCAAAGCAGAGCATTTATAATGTCAATGTCCCAGCACACATTGCAATCAGGATTTTCAATAGAACCGTGTCTGGCCAAAGATTGGTCCAGTTACTCAGGCGCTGCGTTCAGCAAACGGATGGCAAAACTCCAGGTTAGTATTTCACACGAGTAGGCTCAGATTTGATTGACTATGACAAATCCACAAACGGCATAATGGTCGACATGAATTAGCCAACCAAAGTCGCACCCAGTGTGGACAGCTGTGTGGTCTTTGATACAAAAAGAGGCGCAGTAAAAGTAATTACTGTATTTTTTCTTGTGAGTGGAGAAGTTGCCCATGTAGACAGCTATTTTGAAGGCCAATATGTTCATCTTAGACCAGATTGATCTCAAAACACTGTGTGCATCAGTCCAAATTGATCCTGATAGATCCGGATGTCAATTGAGATTGGTGGGCAATGCTGTCAGGCAATAACTGCAAAGGCATCGTCCAACCACATAGGATAGTGTCTTGGTGGACTTGCCGAGAGACCCGATCTGTCCTGGTGAGGCCAGTTTTAGTTGCGTTGCTTATAGCTTTGACTACAGATAGCTATTGTTTGCTATACTGGTGAGGACGTAACCATATATAACAATGAAACAGTGCCCCTAGTGGACAATATATAATAAAACTAATATTAGAAAACTTGTACCAAGCAATACTTTTATAATTTGATCTCACTCAGACAAGTACTGCCTTTTGCGTTTTTCATTTAACATCTGTACAATACATGCATTGTTTTTTTTGTTAAATAATGTTCTTGTATATCATTCCTTTAGGTAAGGAGAGTGCTGACATGCTTCCATATATTACAATAAATAATAGTATATGCCACTGTCGGCAGGTGCTTACAGACAGGTCTGCAGAGAATTAATGAGTATTCCATCTTCTAGTGACATGTAAATAATTATGCCTTCTATACCCATGTGATATAAATATGATTAATAAAATTTGCAGACACTTGTTTGTCATATTGGCTTAGTTTCTTGAAACACTGCAAATTATTTTATTGATGCAACGGGAATGACATAAACAATTAATGTAAAACCTACATTTTCATTATACCCGGTCACTTAGAAAAAAAAAAAGAATTATACTTCAGACTAATGGCTCTGAACCCGTAATGGCTTTTGTCAAATTATGAAAACGTAAGGAAATGAAAACGCTGTCAAACAAACGGCAGCCAAAGACACTGTCTAATTACATCTCAGCAAAGTAAATTAGTTCCCGTGGTTGTTGGATGCAAAACAGGGCAGTTTAGTGATCTCTCCCAGTTTGCCAGACTCCCTTTCTCCTCCTGCACTCGGTCAGAGTCTTACTAAACTGTGTCTTTCACTATTGATCAGCTATTAGCAGGGGAAGATGCTTTAATCAATGAAGCCGATAATGCGAAGCTGATAGACAAATGAGCTTGGGATGTCAGCTATCCCGGCTTGTATCCCATCCAGGGTTAATAGTGGTTCTGTGTAGGTGGCAGTTCAGCGGCTAAACTTCTCTTCTTGGCCGTCACAGTGGCACAGTGATTAGCATTGCTGTCCCGCAGAACTGGCGCACCGAGCAGGGTGCTACCTCCGTGTCTTTATATTACATGGCTCCTTGACCTGGCATGTTCTCCCCATGTTCCCGTGAGTTACCTACAACAACATTCCGATAGATAAACTGGCTTCTGACTTACTTAGCCACAGTGTTTGGTCACCGGAGCTTACAATCTAAACATCTCCAGAGACTAGTGTGAATGAATAACCATTCTCTGATTGCACAACACTGTGGAATATGTTGGTGCTATAGTAATAAAGGATCATATTAATAATTATAATAAAAGGTACTCCGGATTAACACAGCAAACCCTTCTTCCAGACAGTGTATCAAGAAATATAGGAAATAAATACAGAAATGTTAAAAAGATTAGACATGCTATATTGGTTATGTAGAAGGACATGGAAACATGTATCTCCGTGTTGCATTGAATATGTTACAAACATTTGTGGTGCACATGAAGAAACATGCTGGTTATTGTGTAATTGAGGTCTTGCATTATCCATAGCTGGTACAGGCTGGTATAGATCAAAGCCTTTCTTGTTAAATGTCAGTCTCTCCATCCACACATCTGTATCTGTTGTTATTACCTGTTTGTCTGACACTTTGACATTCATAGTTTACCATCAGGAAGAGCAATCTTACAATATCGGCTCACGGTGGCTCAGTGGTTAGCACTTCTGCCTTACAGTACTGGGGTCATGAGTTTAATTCCCAGCCATGGCCTTATCTGTGAGGAGTTTGTATGTTCTCCCTGTGTTTGCGTGGGTTTCCTCCGGGTGCTCCGGTTTCCTCCCACACTCCAAAAACATACTGGTAGGTTAATTGGCTGCTAACAAATTGACCCTAGTCTGTGTGTCTGTCTGTGTGTGTGTATTAGGGAATTTAGACTGTAAGCCCCATTGGGGCAGGGACTGATGTGAATGAGTTCTCTGTACAGCGCTGCGGAATTAGTGGCGCTATATAAATAAATGATGATGATGAATATGGATAACCCACCAAAATGAAAATTGTCACTATGGTTTTATAAGCCAAAAAAAGAGGAATCAACGTTAACCCCAAAGTTAATGGGCAGCATGGTGGCTCAGTGGTTAAAAACTACTGCCTCACAGCACAGGGGTCATGATATCAATTCCCAACCATGTCCTTATCTGTGTGGAGTTTGTGGGTTTCCTCTCACACTCCAAAAACATACTAGTAGGCTAATTGTCTGACTGTAGACTGTAAGCTAGGATGGGGCAGGGACTGATGGGAGCGAGTTCTATGTGCATCACTATGGAATTGGTGGCGCTATATAAATAACGGATGATGATAATGATGAACCCTTAGACAACACATAGAGTCCACTCCAGCAGCTGATGTTTGGTATGGAAATATAAAATACAATGTTGTGTGCATGCAAATAATGTTTGGCGTCGAATAACCAGATGAGGTTCCCTAGCTGGAAAAGTTTTTCAAGATGAAAAGTAAAGTACTTTTATTGAGCGTTCGTGCCTTTCACAGACTGGGGAATAGATGAAGACAATATTTTGGCCAGACATAAATAAAGTGGCTATACTGATAGGACAAGATGAATGTAACAGATTTATACCAAATGCCCAGAGAGATAGAAGAATGGGAAGAGTAATAAAAGCCATAATCAAAGAGAGAAGAGAGAAAACAGATATCTGACCTGTAGATTTACTCATCTGAAGGTTATTCATAGTCAAATAGGTATTACAAAAACACATTGCATAAGGTCCATCAGACAGTGAGAGTTGTTGTTAAGTAGACTTAAAACAAAAACATAAGTGAGTGTAGAAGCTTAGAAGTTATAGACTGGAGTCGAACAAAGGGAGTGTAAGCTGACTATGCGAGGCGTAGGTAGGACTAGGTACATGCTTACAGCAAGGCTGGAAGTGATAGACGTTAGGGAAGTATTAAAGATGTAAGTCAAGATGTGAGATAGATGCTTTAATAAGTGAAAGAAGAATGGAAATAGAGGGTCTGATTTATCAAGAAACGTGAATGACGGTTTTGTGCGTATAATCCGCAAATTTGATCTGCTCATACCAAGTACCAGACCATACGCAACTAAACACAGCCACAATTTATCTGCATATGCAAAGGACACTTATTACAGCTAGCGATTTCTGGGAGGGAACAAGGCAAGGTTGGGGTGTTCGGCTTTAGTCAATGTACATTAAGGGCGTGCCGAACTTGAGCGCACGCAGCAGTGTCCGATTCAGGCTCTGGTCATCTCTAAGGTACTTGATATCCTGCCGTATCTCTTGTTCCAGGCACAGGTCTAGTCTAAGTCCTGAATACTAGTGGTGCATGTGTTTGCAATCAGTAGCAACTGCAAAAATGTATTTTATGTTCAGTAGACATTAATAACATTGTAATAAATCTATTTCATGGGGGGAAAAATTAGAACAATTAACACATTTTTTGTTTTTTTACTGCTTCATTATTGTCTACAGTATTAACAGGTGACATTACTAATTGATTTTTTTTCTGTGCGTTATTTTGCAAATTTATAAGCCATGTAGGTATTGGACGTACCCTGCAGTGTCTTATGTAGGAGAGCACAGCAGACCTACACCTGTATTCATCAGCTCACGTATCTTCAGATCCGCTCCTTGTTGAATTCCCTGTGGTTTAAATCAAACGCAGGTTGCGCTCAGTATGCAGGACTTGAAGAATCGGGCCCAGAGGGTGTAGGCTGAGGTGGGAATAGAGCTATATACTTCAGAATAAAACATGGACCAGCCACAGATGCTGCTGAATTCAGTGCAGTGTGCAGCATAGCTAAGGACTAAGTAGAGAACATGATGTAATAGATACATTGTATCACTGTGTATAATCAGTTGTGAGAGACCCTTTTCTTTGTCACTCTCTGACTAGTAATCAGAGATAACAATGTTTATCACTACACTGTCCGTTTCAGAACATACCTTATCCATGCCAAAAATGACAAAGATAATATACTTTATCATCCTCTGACATGGATGCGGTATAAGCTGGTTCTATGTTCCATATTCTTCTTCCATCATATTTAACTCAGCCAGAGATTCCGCTGCACGGCTCACAGCTGCAGCCGCATGCTTTTATATAGGCATGGAACTCCTTGGTGACTGCTAATGTCTTTAGGTTTCTCAGTAGGGGTGCATTACCTCTTATAGCTTGTAACATACCTCCATTTAACTTGGCTGTGAATAGCTCAGGATATTTGATTCAACTGCAAAAAAAACCCCAAAACAACCATCTGTGCTATGTCATGCAATACGCAGCAAATAACTCTGCAACATCTGTACCGTTCCAGAGTCTCACTCAGCTACAGGCTTGCGGGTTTAAATTTACAGGAGATTGTAGCAGTTGCTCTATCTTTTCCAGAGTGGGAATATATTGGTCCCCAAGGTTTGTGAATAGCTCTGTCTGTTATATTTTCCTGTACTGTGTAAGGCTGATCTAGCTACTTCATGTCATGCCAGAAAGAGTAATATTTTATTATTATATCACGTCTTAGGGGGATTCTTCACTCTACACCCAGCGATTCCATGAATGCACTTATCAGACTTATGTTGATAAGGATTGGGATGCAGAATGGCTGATTTGTGCTTTTAAGAGTAAATGCCTTGGCTGGAAAAACAGAGTATTATATGTCTTGTCTACAGTGACAGGTTGATAAGAAACCATATTCTATAGCTTCATTCACTGTACTGGGGATGTATCAGTTCAACGACGTCTTTCATTGTGCTGGTATAGAATAGTCGCAACCATTTAAATGCGGCTCCACATGACCCGACCGGCTTCCCTCCAGAAGAGCAGAGTAAAACATTACATAACTTTTACATAGCTTTACTTTCTGTAAATGTCTAACGTCAAATCTGGAAATAGTTTATTCTGTAAATCTTATTAGATGTATTATAATAATTCTTCAATAACAGATAAGCACAGATGTGCAGGAAATAAAGTGTGTGGGCAAAGAGCATTACAGGATTAACAGCACCGCAGATTATTTAATTTCCACCAACTCCTGTGTCTCCTCATATAGGCAACTTTAAGGTGGGAGGAGTGAGGTTACCATCATCATCACCATTTATTTATATAGCGCCACTAATTCCGCAGCGCTGTACAGAGAACTCATTCACATCAGTCCATACCCCATAGGAGCTTGCAGTCTAAATTCCCTAACACACACACACACAGACGCAGACTAGGGTCAATTTAATAGCAGCCAATTAACCTACCAGTATGTTTTTGGAGTGTGGGAGGAAACCGGAGCACCTGGAGGAAACCCACTTAAACACAGGGAGAACATACAAACTCCACATAGATAAGGCCATGGTCGGGAATTGAACTCATGACCCCAGCGCTGTGAGGCAGAAGTGCTAACCACTGAGCCACCATGTTGCCCATGCAGCCAATCCGAGCATCTAAAGATTCACAAAAAGAATAATGATATGAAGTTCATTTAAAACGGCTATGTGGAAAATGTAGTGTCAGAGCAGCCGTACATGATCTAAAGTTAATAAATCCAACTTGTTTATCGTGCTTACATTTTTTGTGCATGAGACGATGCATGGAAATAAAGCCTATCCATACACTAGGAGCCGGTGAGGTCATAGAGGCACGAGGCTCCCTATAATCAATATAAAACCAGCAAAGCCTGCTTGGGGGAGAATGTATGGGATCCTCTGTTAATATATGTCAGTCGTTAATATGGAACTCCTTGGTGACTTCTAATGTCCTTATATTTCTAAGAAGGAGGTGCATCATCTCTTACAGCTTGTAACATACCTCCACACCTCTGAATAGCTCAGGATATTTGAGTTAACTGCAAAAAACAAACAACCATCTGTGCTATGTCATGCAATACACTGCAAAAATCTCTGCAACATCTGTACAGTTCCAAAGTCTCACTCCGCTTCAGGCATGCAGGTTTACGTTTACAGGAGATTGTAGCGGTTGCTTTATCTTTTCCAGAGTAGGAATATATTGATCCCCAAGGTTCGTGAATAGCTCTGTAAAGCCATCAAAGCCTATTTGGGGGAGAGAGTTTGTATGGGAGCCTCTGTTAATATATGTCAATCGTTAAAATAATGCATGAAATAACCACATCTCTTTTGCTAGTTCTCTATATTTAGCTCTGCAGCGATATAGTGGATAGTGGAGGATGACATGCTTGCAATGTATGAATTGATCCAAGGTTGTTGCCAAGATCTATTTAAACCAGTCTGACAAAATGACGAGCCACCGACTTTTCACATGATCTGTCACCCCTGACTAATGAACTGCATGACGTCCATAGTTGTCAGGGCCCATGCAGAGAGGAGACTGGATGATTATCCCAGAGGGACAGTCTGTCAGCACTCTTGGTGACTCTGCATCAAGTGTCTTTTTAAAGGACTTGTTAATTAACAAACACAATTAAAATGATCAATATAACACAAGTCTAATTAACTAGCGTGAGATTGTTGCAAGTGACAATTTATTTTTCTCATCAGCACTTTGTTGTTCCTATTGTCAGCGTTGTTATGGTAAAGTGATGTTTGCACTGGGTATGCAGATACATTTGTTACTTAATAGGGTGCAATTATTTCCTCTAAATAGCTGCATATTCTTTACATATTCTCTTGGTGCACATTCGGGCTACATGTGGCGTTACTGTAACGTAAGCACACTCTTGTGACAGGGCAACGTTGACAATTGAATATTATTTGTTAGACTATACTCATGAGCCATAAATGTTACAGACACCAAACTTTGGATTAATGGCATGCATCAATGGAAAAATCATGTCGGCACTTCAGAAATGTGGAATATTATGGAATATAGCCTTTTATTTTGAGCACAGGCACAAAAGCAGAATGAAATGAGCCTGCGTTAGCCTAGTAAATTTACTCCAAAGTTTAGAGGGGAGACAGGGAACATGTCTCCCCCTGCTGGCCATAATAAGTACAGCAGTGTTCGTTGATGATAGTCACTGAGCTTTAGGCAGTATGAGATGACATTAATAATAGCTAGGAAGCCGAAAGGGTCTTGAACTCAGCTGTCATTATACTGTACTCCATCCTTGGGAACCAGGCACTGCTGAAGGTCAGTCATGTTATAAGCATAATTGCATTCATGGACCTTGTTCCATTTATTTTTGACTAACCTGGCTTGCATAGAAGTAAAACTCTGTTTTATTGGTATACAAGATCCCTGGCTTTATTTTACATGTGAATCATGGTGAATCTCTTCCGTATATCCTGGTGTAAGAATGAAGAAAGAGGGAAGGGTAACCAAGATTGAGATCTGGTTACGAGACACTCGACTCGATGGCGGATATAACCTGCGTTTAATTTGAATATATAATCACTTGAATCTAAGATTTAGTCTATTTCATTGACTGATCCCCCAAGCAGAGTCTTGGAGGGCATAATGGAAAGAGTCCGTCTGTTTTGGAAGGGTTAAGAGGAAATGTTTTAGTTCCAGTTAACGCTGGTAATACCGGCTGGTTAGGTACACGTTGAGAGATCCTATCCAACCATCATGTATTGCCTTACAAGTCAAGTTGTATAAAGAAGTGTATTTCTTGGAAGACCACAGCTAAGGATTTGGATGGGAACAGTCCCTCCAGGGGAGCCTGTGCTCTTCTTTGCATAGGAGTATTGGCTAACATATAATTTAACTATTTATAAGAGACTATTTGCTTTCCAGCACAAAGCATCTAAGTGATAATTTCCTACTTTTTTTGGCCGGGACAGAGGTTCAAAGGTCAAGACAATGCGATTTATGTCATCACAGCCCTGCCCCCCCCAACTGCGCAAGGATGCAATCAATTCATCACACCAGGCAGAGGGGGGGCATGATAATATGAACTGCGTCACCAGTACCTGCTCTGCGTTTCCTGATGTCACGAATCCCGTTTACAAGGCCCCAATCTGCACTCTTTACAAGATCAGAGATCCGTAAGGGTGGTCTACACTACCCCTGGACATTCCAGAAGAGTAGGCAATTATGATCTAAGGGTGTCCTATGTACATATTAACTGTCAGTGTGTCCGCAGTCATTGTCCGTTTTGTGCCTTTACCGCATGGTTGTAAAGATTCAGTCTGCTTTAACTTAAAAAAATTATGCCTAGCCTATTGCTGCCGTGCGTGGGTCTCTCAAGTAGTTTGCGGGATTGACATCAGAGGTCCTATTGCTTGACATCCTAGATTTGAAAAAGATCTGTGTGAGGGATGTGTTTAGCCGTCAATAGCTGTACTATAGAGTGATGTCTTGATAGTAGAAAGAGAAAACAAGCAAAAATCAAAATATGTCCTGAGTAAATTGTTAAATATGGCAACTGTCAGCAAGGGGATGGGACAGAGAATGCTGGACAAAGTTACTAAATCCTAAACTCTTCAGTTATTTAATTGCCAATAGTGAAATAGTGAATTTATCATGTATTTGCTTTTAAGCCCTGAGGTCGGGGATTTTTCTACCAGGTTGGAGGGGAAGGAATTTTTTTATGGAAAGATGGAAAAATAAACCACAGATGGCTCCTTCTGCCACCTGCATAGTGTGATATATTCCCTTTCGTGTGTTTATATAAGAATGCAAGAATTAATTTGACAAGTATGAACAGTTTGTTTAATTAAACAGTGTAACACTTTAAGAGTTTTGGTGCAAATAAGGAAACTCATTTCATATGTCGGAAATGATTTTGTGAAACTGTCATTAATTTTCTCTGAAAGATTTTCTTTGACACTATTAGATCCCTATATAGATTTTATATTCTGTATATTTTAAATGTTGGGTAAAAATCTAGCTTTGAGTTTTTAATCTGCCTCTAATCTGCCAGTTGCAAAAAACTTTGAACATGAGCCCAATAATTATTTAAACTGCCTGTTGTCGTCAAATCAGTTAAAATTGTTTCCAACCTATCTACCGGTGTTGAAGATTTCCACAACATGTATTTATCAAGGTTGGAAAACTTTGTGTATTATGTTTTTTAGTAGTGGTTATAGCATTATCCTAGTACATCTTGGTGTTTTAAATAATAATATGTTTTTTCTTATGTGAACTGGAGCTCAACGACTGTGTATAATACTGTCTGACTTCCTACGAGTTGAAAAGATTCTGTAATGAAAATAGGGCTCCTAGGTGTCCCCTTTTTTTCAGCATGAATTATTTAGCTGCCATACTTATTTTCCCATAATTCAAACTCCTGATTCATTCAAGTTAGCAAAAGTTGAAATATGTTTCCACAACTGTTTTACTTTTATTTGGGACTTAGAAATAGGCATGGGCTGGATTTTATGGCCTGAGCAATAGGTCATGGGTGTCTCCATTTTTCATTTCAGCATTCTGGGAGTTCTATATATAACGTCATACTTCCCTGACTTATATAACCTTATTATCTCTTCTGTTTCCAACAGTTACGAGTGGAAACCACGGATGAGAGTGGAAAAACTATAGAGGGACCTGTTGATCTGGAAGTCATTGTCATCGATCAGAATGACAACCGACCAATCTTCAAAGAAGGTCCATATGTTGGCCATGTTCTAGAGGGGTCTCCAACGGGTGAGTACGTTCAGGAATATTATTAACATTCCTTATGGTGAATCAATTGATATTTCACAAAAGTCTATGTCTATTTCTAGAATATTTCCAGAATATTCAGACCTAATTATGGATTCTTTCACATAGATCATTCCCATAATGGTTGATTGTACTCAATGAACATAAATACAGAGATGACGAAAGTTAAGATATTATTGAATGGAATAGAAATAACTCAGTAATACATTCTGAAATCTTTACATATATCCATAAACTATTTTTAACACTATTATTCATTTGAATATTAGCTACAATAAAAAAATAATCAAACAATACAAAATATGTCTCCAACACTCAAAAAGTAACAACTAGAAACACCAATTTTCCCGGCAAAAAAAATTAAAGCACCCAAAAAAAGCAAAACCATGATTAAGAGCATTGGTGGGCCAAGGAGAACCTAGCTCACACATAGAAAGTGATTGGGTGTTCTCACGGACTCTATGAGATTGCTCTGTCCTGTGCTGCAGGAGGTTCTTACAGGGGTGTACCTAAAACACGGGAGACGACAGTTATCGTTGTAGTCTCCGTTCCTCTTATAGTGCCAGCCGAAAGCCGGGAGGGTGGATTGGCATTGTTGGGCTCCCCTCACCTCCATACTACCCCTTTAACTCACCACTGGGTGGGAGGTTCCTTTTTTGCATGTTTCACCTTATAGAATAATGCTGTAATGGTTCAGGTGATATCTCATTCCGAGAGATGTGATTGGTTGGATGGACTCCAACGTTATGCCTAGAATTGTGAGTGACAAATGTCAATACGTCATCTGTTAAACTACAATCCACAAGTTGTGATTTGGAGAAAAGAAGGGACACACACACATAGGTTATTTGAACAGAACTTATGTTAAAAAAAAATAATATATATGTATTCACACAGTGTTTTAAAGTGAACTAGTTTAAAGATAAACTGCGATTGACCGCTTTTTGCAGTTCGGTAGTTTTACGGATGGATATGTTAGAGAGAAAACAATGTGCTATATATTCCTTGTCAGAACTGTCTGTGTGATGAACTATTATATAAAACAACTTCTATGTGTATTTTGATCCCTATAGAAACTTATCAGCGTTGTGTGCCTTTTACCACTGTCGGGTGTCTAAATCCAATGACCAAAAAATTAAACTACTCTGCCTGTTGATACATGGATAAAACATCACAGAAAAAAATCTAGGAAGAGAGGAGGCCTTGTATTTAGTAGACCTTTCAGGAGGGAGTAAAACCCAACAAATTAATTGATACTTAAATTAACAATATAAATGATTTTATATTATATACAAAAAAATGAGCGTTTGAAGGTGGAAAGCCCCATCGCTTCGTCCTTCGTAGGTAACTACAAACTTGCCCTGCAGCCCTTAGGAATCATCTCTTATTAAGACAAGCATATAAAACCTACTATGATTATATTAAACATAACACAGATCCAGCTTACATGAGAAAGCCTTCTCTGGCTGAGAGGTAAAGGTCTACTCCATATATGGCGCTGAACACATCTAATTTCCGCTGATTACATTGTACAAATAGGACGAAACTGAATTCAACTCCCAACTGAACCCGTTTATACCACCATGCTTTATAGTGAGCCTGTCATCAGAAACTGACATCCTTCTGTTAAAACTATTGCTAAAACCTCAAGACTACAACACTGCTGTAAACATTGAATTCAGTAAAGTCTATCCAACGTCTTTACAGCTTAAGCCTAAAGAGTTGCAATAAGCAATTACAAATCAGTGATGGAACTGAACACAGCGTTTCCTATTCCCGTTTGGTTCGAGTACAGAATCTGTATTCCCCAAATGATACAACTGCCTGAAAGCATTTTATTTCAGCTAGAGAACACCATTCAAGGGAGCAGATAAATATCTTTACATAATTACTAGGTACAGGGAGAACCAGGACTGTTACAGAGTGCTGCTAACAGAATTAAGAGCACTATTTTGACAACCCAAATAAATGCATCCTAGGGTGGAAATCAAAGAGGATAATCGTTAGTAGAAGAGGTCCGCTAGGCCGCCCACGCAGTAGGTATTGATAGCGATTCGTGGCTTGTAATTATATATTGTTTCCTTTCACAGTAATACGAATGGCGGTCATATGGAGTTCCGTTTTCCTCCGTGTATAAACATTAAATTAGCGACAATATGTTTTATTTAGAGCCCTATAAAATAGGCGTGCACGCTAAATTATAGACATGACAACCAGTAATTGGTTTACAACAAAAAAAAGAAAAGAAAAAGGTATCCTATCAGTGACAATCACCCGGTCTTTATTTATGTATTTATGTTTGGCTGATAAATATATAGTCTTTCTGTATTTTCAGAAAGAGACAAGTTTAATTGCTCAATCTGCCATTACCATATAATTTAATACTGTAGAAAGTTGGTAGGATAATCCTGGGCACATATGAACTAGACAGCTAATAGAAGGACACCTGTTGGTTCTCCATTGGGGAGTATAAACTATAGTTTAGTTCAAATTAGTAGTGTTTTTCTATCCAGCCCTTTAAAAGAGGAAACATCACCAAAAACCAAAAATACCTAATTATGTCAAAGTCCACTTTCCATTAAATATTATTATTGTAGATTTGTAAGATGCCACAGGGCTCTGCAGCGCTGTACAGTATGGAAGACAAGGACATACATAAAACAGGGTCATACAAGGTATACAAAATAAACACAGATATGAAATGGTATGGAGGACCCTGCTCACTAGAGAGCTTACATTCTAAGTGGGAGAGGGCACAGCTGGAACAAGAGGAGCGAGTGTGGCTCAGAGTGGAGATTGGGACAGTTCTGAGGGTGCATTAGTGTGAGTAGTATTATCGGGGATAAGGTCACCTCTATAATAAAGAGATGGGTTTTCAAAGAGTGTCAAAAGATTTGAAGGTTGCGGGAAACTCTGATTGAGCGTGGTAGGGAATTCCATAAGTGGGGAGCAGCACAGGAGAAGTCTTGTAGGCGGGAGTGAGAGGTGGTTACCAGAGACTAGACAAGGTGCAGGTCAGAGGTAGATCTAAGAGTGTGGGAGGGAGAATATTTTGATATTAGATTTGAGATGTATGAAGGGGTAGTGTTGTTGAGGGCCTTGTAGGTAAGGGTGAGTAGTTTGAATTGGATTCTGGCAGACAAAGTGGTGCAGCAGATGTGGAGCGGTGAGAGTGGAAGACCATTAAAAAAATCAATTTTGTGAATGCTGAAGAACCCTGTATGTGGTTTAGAGAACTGTACAAATCACATTGCCCTGAAATAGAGAAGCAGCACTGGAAATTAGTAGTGAGACATTGTGAGGGTATCTCTGGTCTACAAGAAGATGAAAGCTACCCTCACATTTGCCTATGTCAAAGTCCAGAGCCCAAGGAGGAGGTGCGCAGTGTAGCTGGTGAGCAAAGGTTATAGGTAATGGGAACTGGAGGGAAGGGGGCCCTGCTCACCAGAGCTTACAATCTAAAAGGGTTACCAGTTGTCACCGTTTTCTTAGGGACATTTCTAGTCATGGGCTGTGGATTATTTCTACTGTACAATATTATTTTTCTACACAGGATATATTCTATAACAAAAACAAAAAGTACAACCTAGAGCGCTCCAGAAAGTGGCTGCCTAAGATGTAAATCTGAAATGTCACCCACAAATCAAAAAACATACAATCATACCAAGAATGGGATAAACATCTTTAGGCGCTACTTATAATAATATAGGCAAAACTGACACCACATGAGTCCAATTTATGGTATGCAGGTCCAATAAATGTTGAAATGGTTCTTAATTAGATCCACACAATGATGAAAAGGTTTCTTTTATGATGCCAATATCATTCAAGAAGTGCTCATATTCACGACATTGATGTATATGGAAAAAACTAAAAGAAGGTACAATAGTGCATTACCTCCAATATAAATTGTATTCATATAACTGTATAAAATATATATCAAAATTGATACACTCCAAATGCCAGGTAATGGCCGCCTACCAGATTTGGCCGATGGTAATGGCTCATATCATAGTTCTTTTCCAAAGGACTCACTGGATATGGTAGGAACTTCAGGAAGACAAGGAGGTAAGTCCCGGCCTGGAGATCGGAAACTTCCAACGCGTTTCGACCTTCCACAGGTCTTTGTCAAGACATATCTTATCATTCTAATAGAGCAACTATTTAAAGTGCCAAAATATGTCATGTGACTTTCTCAAACTTCTACCACCTGATCTCTTCTAATATAATACTAATACAAATTAGGGAATAATACAATTACTAAGAATGAAGACAGATAATGATCGTTCATTCAATAACCAACATAAGGAAATTGAATGTATTATAAATAAACATTGGGGGCTGTTAAAAATAGATAATATCATTGGGGATATTCTCTCTGAACAATCCTCATAAAATAAACTTTTTCATCATTGTGTGGATCGGATTAAGAACCACTTCAACATTTATTGGACCTGCATACTATATATTGGACTCATGTCATGTCAGTTTTGCATATATTTATTATAAGTAGCGCCTAAAGATGTTTATCCCATTCTTGGTATGACCGGATATATTCTACTTAGTCGGATATGTTCTTAGGACAACCTTTTGGTTGTCCTAAGATTCTTATTTGATTTAATATGCTGGTCATTGATGAGTATAAAATACAGTTTGTTACAGTAATATGTTGGGAATTGCCTGAGAATTAAAGGGTGGATGCCCAAGAGAAAAGGTTTCAAAGAGTTTGCCCGTGTGCATTTAATGACCACAGTTTAAAAAATTACCACCATGATATATGAGCAAATGAATCGCGTCTGTCCACGGATTTATGTATGTATGTTTTGACTTTAATGCGTGAACACACAGAACTGTCATTTTCATGGGGGTAAATGTCAAATAATGATAACCATTTAGTTTCCTCCTGTTTGTTTTATATTTATTTTATTTTACAGAATTATTTGTAAAATGTTAGTAATTTTAAGATATGTATTTGTTGTTGTATTAATTCTATATAGTAGGTGCAGTCATTTAATAACTGTAGAGTGCTTCATAGAAGGGTATGAACCTACAATATAATATAATTGTCTGGGTCAGACTTTATAAGACACTTTCCTTTGACGAGCTCCATTATTACCCGCCCTCCCCGTTCTCCTGAGTGTAAATCCAACTTCAATCGAAATCATGGATTTCTCTGACCGCAGTTTCATTGCGACCCGCAAAACAAACACTAATTGCACAATGACCTAGTTCAACTGAAGTGATTGTTTCCTTCTGGACCTCTCCTAATTCCCCTTCAAGAGTCATGTTATCAAGCCTAAGTGCCAGTATTTGGTATCTGGCTATAAACCCCTATGAGCCCACTCACCAGTTACCTCCATGAGTACTTATCATACAGTAAATAAATTAAGACAGTTGGACTTAAGTGCTAGATGGAGGATAGACACCAGTCCCAGAAAATTATTTAATAATTCACAAGTTTGCATTAATTTTAGTTATGAACGAATCAAAAAACCTAAAACGAGAGCAGTCATTTGATGACTGTGGAGACATTTATTGGGGTTGTAAAATGTTCTGTAACAATGAATTATATCTGTGCTATACAATTTGTGGTGTGGTTCGATTGTTTTATTGTTCATTGGGGACAAAAAATGACATAAACTGTGTGATTCAGGGAGGCGTAAACTTTCTTTTAACTCTATCATAATGTACTTCAGCATGGTCAATATCTAATAATAAATAATAATTGATAGTGCTGAAATTTCTCAGTGTTCCTATGACTTACACACAGTAAGGCTCATTAATATACCAAAATAAATGCACTGCTCCTACTTGTGTACATAGCGTGTTTCAAGGTGTAGGTTCCTTTCCTGGTCTTTGGAAACAGCTATGCAAAATTGCATACAGTGTGGGTTTGCAGAAACTCACATGCTGCTCTGTCCTCACTAACACATCACTCATCTCCTGATATACTCTGTGCTGCTGGGGGACTCTGCTCCTTCCACTATATAACTCTCAGTCTGTGGCTTCCTGCTGCTTCCATTTACCTCCTCACATCATGTCACTGCCCTTGTCACATGCAGCCCTGTCCTCACTAACACATCACTCATCTCCTGATATACTCTGTGCTGCTGGGGGACTCTGCTCCTTCCACTATATAACTCTCAGTCTGTGACTTCCTGCTGCCTCCATTCCCCTCCTCACATCATGTCACTGACCCTGTCACATGCAACCCTGTCCTCACTAACACATCACTCATCTCCTGATATACTCTGTGCTGCAGGGGACTCTGCTCCTTCCACTATATAACTTTCAGTCTGGGGCTTCCTGCTGCCTCCATTCCCCTCCTCACATCATGTCACTGCCCTTGTCACATGCAGCTCTGTCCTCACTAACACATCACACAACTCCTGATATACTCTGTGCTGCAGGGGACTCTGCTCCTTCCACTATATAACTCTCAGTCTGTGGCTTCCTGCTGCCTCCATTCCCCTCCTCACATCATGTCACTGCCCCTATCACATGCAGCCCTGTCCTCACTAACACATCACTCATCCCCTGATATACTCTGTGCTGCAGGGGACTCTGCTCCTTCCACTATATAACTCTCAGTCTGGGGCTTCCTGCTGCCTCCATTCCTCTCATCATGTCACTGCCCTTGTCACATACAGCCCTGTCCTCACAAATCCTAACAGAACTGGACATGTCTCTCCTGCAGAATCGGCACATTTGTTTAAATACTCTGTGAATATTCGTATTCTTTCTAAAGATATCGCTCTGTTTTCCCTTGTGTGCATTTATTTTTAATGGATTAGCAGATAAATATTTTCATGGTTTTCATTGGCCACCATCATGTTTAGAAACAGCGCTGTCCTTAGTTCTTATACATAACTTCTATAGATGCAACACAGATATTATACATATCTGTCTATGGCGGCCATAAAACACATTCTATGTCCCTCACACTGAGATCTTCAATAATTCACTCAGTTCACATCCGTCTTCTTTCCCGAACATGTTAGAGTTGTTTGTTTTCATCTGAGTAAGGTAATATTCATTAATATTGGCAACAATGGAAAAAGGAGGATGTCCTTGCTATGTCATTTCACATTCTCTAACTCTCTTATTGATGTGTGTGTATGAATATGTGTGTGTATATGTGTGTGTGTATATATATATATATATATATATATATATATATATATGTGAGAGAGAGAGAGAGAGAGAGATACACGCACACACGAATACATTTTAATTGTCATGTTTTGTTTACACCTCATCCTCCGTTGTCCTTGGGACATGAATCTCCCCCGCCCCCACACCTATGTATTCTGAATAGGTGAGGACACACATCTGATTAGCTGCAGGCTTTCCCATGACAGAACCTGAGATATTGCTGCTGCTACATTGGAAGTTGCTGTGTTTTTCTCGGGTTACGTTAGATAAAGCCAAGCCGGCTGTTTCAGGTTTTCTTGTACTCTAATATGTATATGTAATTGTTCTGCACCACCAGCACACAAACTGTGCCGCCCGCTCCTCACCGTGTGGTCTCCAGACCTCTCATAGATCCCCCGTCGTAAGAACATATTTATAACAAACAAGCCGGGGTGGGCAATTCATTCTTTGATCACCTAATGTCAAATGAAGGAGCACAGCATCATTGTGAGGACGCCCCGGATTGCTGAGAGAGAGCCCTTCAATTTGGTGTCCTGGAAAAAGCTGGAGAAGGTGCGATGGATTCCCAGTTATTGCCCAATCCTTGATGTACAGAATATTTGTTTAGTCGCGGTTACAAACATTAACAGTGCTCATCATGCTAATAAAGTAGCTCAATTTATATAGATTAGAAATAAATAGAATTATTTAGAATTCAGACGTCATGGAAACTTTTATGGAGTTTCTGGAGAATTGTTTTCATCCAAACACTAAAGCGAATCCCTATCTTGAAGTCAGTGACTCTGTGGGGTCAGAGACTGAATATTTGGTAATCTAAGGGGCAGATTCAATTTGGTGTGAGGCGCCTCGATGTTCAGCTGCTCCTAGTGGCAGCTATAACCGCAGGCACCTCTTTTATATGGATGTGAGAGAAAATGCACGGAGATTCCTGTGGGATCTCAGACGCAGTGCGTCTCCGTGGACTATCCGGAGACACCTTGCGCCAAAATGAATCTCCCCTGAGTGTCACGAGTTTCAGCCCTGAGTTGTTGGTTCTCTGCTCGTCTAGTACAGAGATAATTTTTATTTGAACTGCAGTTTCTTTATAGAGATTTCCTAATGACTAAATTAGCTTCACCAGTTCCTAATCAGTGGCCAATCACAGAGAGCCTCGCGCAAAGCAGTATATCTGCCCAAAATGCTGGCCCTGCTACAAAGGTCCTTTAGTTTTCGAAGATTAGTCAGTAGATTACAGTCTATGGGCCTGAGTCATTAAGGAGAGCAAGCATTAAAAAGGAGTAACTTTACACCTGGGCAAAACCATGTTGCATTGGAGGCTGAGGTAAGTTTAAAATGTGGGGACACATTTATAGTTTTATGTCCTAGATCAACTTTAAATTTCAGTGTGAAAATAAAGCTATCAAGTGTTTGTGTGCTAGGTGAAAAAACAGCCAGTATTTAAGTTATGTGCAAAATAGTAAACTAATTTGCACCCCTTGAATTGTAACATGGTTTGTCTCTGAGAACATTTACTCTTTTTAATGCCTTGCTTTCCTTAATGACTTCTATGATAGTGTAATGCAACAGTAAAATCCATTAATTATTCAGTGAAAAGTCTAAGCTCTGTTTAGGCAACGTTTCCCTCACTTTCTCAAATGATAATGCTGGAGAAATCACCGATTTTGTAACATATTTTTTGTTACAGCTCTATGGGGATAATAAGCGGCAACAACTTGGCTTTTTCACTGCTTCACCAGTTTTCTCTTGTACAGTTAACACCGTCTGTGGATGACTTTTGAATTCTAATGCAACTCCTGCGGTCACATCTTCTCATCCCATGGGGAAAGAAACCTTAGGAATGATATTGCAGGGCCTGGATTTGGAAATATCTCTTTCTGCTTCTGTTGAAGGAGCAAGTCCTTCTCCTCACCTTCTTCCTTGTATATGTTCCAAGTGAGGGGGCTACCTCCTGAACGGTGTCTGCGGGTGGGGTAGCTGTCTGTGTGATCAGTAAATGGTTCCCTCTCATGTGATCGGTGTGTGCAGGAACTGTTGTTATATTGCCATGAACTCCTGGCAATGGACGTCCAGCACACTGAACTGACAGAGCTTTGGGCAAGGGTGGAGAGACATGTGATGCGAACAGACTGCTGGCGTATATGTCTACCACATGAGCCAAGTCTGGCTTCTTCTGTCTGAGCCCGGGGAACTGTCCGCAGTGCTTCTGCTGCGGGGGAGGGCTGCTTGCATTGCATGTTCCATCATGCCCTTCGTGTTGGGCAGAGAGGTGGGCAAAGTCCACAGTGTGAAATGCAGAGGTGGATGGGGAAATTCTTGGACAGCTCCAAAATTTTCTGGTGGGTGGGGGAAGAGGAGACCTGGCAGACAGTGTACTCCAAAGTGGTGGAGGAGAGTGACAAACTGCACATGGCTCCAAAATGCAGGGATGACCCCCAGATCAGCTGGCTTGGGCAGGCTTCCTTTACATTGGTATGAACAGGGGGTAGCAACTACACTGGTCAACAAAGTTGCATTTTATGCCATAGTGTAATGTGCTGACACACACACAGGTTTCAGAACCACGGACAGCTCCAGTGCTGAAGGTCCCTTTCATTGCCTTAGACTGCAGTTTTCTTCAGTGCTGTCCAGGCTAAATAAATAGCAGCAAAACTACATTGTTTTTTTTATTGTTGTGACAAGCAGAACTTTATTTCTATATAATGCGCATTATCCAGTATATTTTTTAATCAGCCCGCCATATCTTTTCTCTTGTCTCTCGTGCCTGTTGATGTATTAAATTCCCCTTGACCCTTGTCTTCCTATGTTTTATGTCACAGCTGTCGGGTATTTTGCATGTACAGATTTTGGCTCCAGTCTCCTTTTTCTCTCTTTTACTTGTTACAATATAACAGTCTGCAGCATTCATTTTTTATGTCACTTGCGCCTGTCTGATTATACCTTTTACTCTCTCCATTTCATTACATTTTGATTGTGCGTTTAGTCCTTGCAAAGTTTCATCGACTTTTCATCTGGATTTGGATACTTCTTTATAGTTTGAATAAGCCTCATTCGGAAAATTGATGCCATTATTTAGTGAAGTAGGTTTGGATAGCTAACCATAAGATAACTTGGTTGTCCCGGAGCCAAGAAATAAACAGAGTGGTGGCAGCTGTTTTGTGGGTTGAGCCAATGTTCATGGGAATGCGACCTGGGATTGAGTGACATCACAAAGTGCCCTATATCTCTACAGTGTCCTACATTACCGGTGGTAGGGTGGCCGTAACTAGGACTCTGTAATAGGGGCGACCGCCCAGTCTGAACAGGTGAGCGCAGTTTATGAATATTTTAGGTTCATTTAGTTAAAAATGAGGGCTAGGGAGCAGGAATTTTCTTTCTCGTTACGGTTCTGTTCAGTAGCATAATACACATTGCATATAATGACCGAAGGTAATGGTGACCCTGGTCAAACAGAGATGTGGGGAACACTTGATAATTAAGGAGGAGGGATAACAATTGTAGGTGATGGTGGAGAATGTACGAGTAGTACTGTAATGTAGAACTGGTGTAAGAACAGTAACCATGGAGAAGAGGAAGAGAGATGTACTAAAAGTTTTAAAGATTTTGAAGGTGAGAAAAGCTCGATATTCGGTTCCATAACAGGCACTGTGTCAGAGATGTCTCCCAGCCAGGCTTGGCTATGAGGGAAGATACGTGTTTTGTGATAGATGGTGATGTCCCTGTTTCCTCATGATTAAAGAAGTTGTTGTTACCTGAAGCTAGGAGGTGCATCGTGCTGTAGCCCGCAGGTCAATAGTACAATCCATCCAGTCATCTTCAATAAAGCATTATGGATGTCTGTTTAAAAGGACTGTATGGATTCAGTTCTACTTTGTTGTGATCTAGCGTCCCTGTTTCAGATAAGGGAGGTTTCAGGGGGGACCGTTTGTTGGTTTTGTCCAGTTTTCCCCAGGATAGTCCCCTTTTTTTTCCCCCATCAGAAAAGCTTAAACTCATAAATCTCATAAACTCAATAAACCTTCCTATAATTTATACGACTCATGCGCCCAAATTATCAGGATACATTAGGGATAGGTTACTACAACTGGTCTAAGCTATTTAGACCCTCCAACCCCCTCCCCTAGAGTAAATGGTAATTGGTTATTTTTATGACCGGAGAAATCTTTAGGTCCCAAGACTGTCCCACTTTTGTCCTTTAAAAATGATGCGACCTCATTTGCTACTCAGGTTGGGGGGGGGTGTCATATTAAAGACAATGGACAGTCCCAACAATGGACATTTCCTTTTAAGTAAAAGAAAATGTGAGGTATGGGTGCCTTTTTAAATTAATGTTTTTTATTTTTAAATTGCAGCAATACCCATACTTTTACATAATTAACAACTGTATTTCAGAATAAGTGGTTTTTTTCTCCAGTAACTGATGAGTTTAATATCTTTAAAGATCTTATTAAGTTCTTATGTTAACACAAGTGGATTAAAATCACATTAATCTGTTTTGGTTTTTTTTCCTGATGTTCGTCATTTCCCCTAATATGAATAATTTACCCTCTGACATATAATAAGGTTTTAAGTCGACTGAGCATTTGGAACAATTGCAGCCATATGAAAAATTATATCCAGGTTGACCAAGGGTGTCTTAGCGGTTAAACCACTATGCAAAAGTCTCTAAGAATTGATACTGATTCAAATGGTAGGTTTCACCTTGGGTGTACGGTAACAGATGTGTATTGTAGACAGCGCTGCATGCTGAGTATGGGAAGGTTCATCTTATGTGGACTTCTGGGGATATAATGTGAGTTTATGGAGACATAAATTATCCAGTGATACGGATATAATGTTCTTTAATCTGTTAAGGATTTACAAAGAGGCATCTGTGTTAAATCACAGCACTGTGCTGGGCATTACACCGTCTTATTCTTTTCGACAGCATGAAGATTAGCCGACGGTCTGGTTTTTATCTTTATTTAGATGAATGTAATATGGTACTTTGGACAGCTTGGCATAACTAAGCCTCATTTTCTTGGGAGTGAAATTAAATTCTTCAGAGTAATTGTCTAATTCTGGGAATCGGGCGCCACCTTCAGTGTCTACCTGGACGGAGTATGAGCCATTTATGTCAACGTGTGCAAAGGAAATAGAGGTCTTGTCCATAGCAACTAGTCAAATTGAATCTGTAGTTTTGTGTGTAGATTAGAAAAGGAAAGCATCTATGGTTATTATGGCAACACTACCTTTTTGCTTTCTACCAGTTTTCATAAAATTCCCCCCTGTAGTTTTACCTTTTTGGCCAAGGACAAGTGGGTCAGACTGGTGAAGGTTTAAATTGTACCTGTGATTCAGATAGGAATTGCCACCTCTTTTGTTCCTAAAAAAATAGCTTCACTGAAGGAGGAGACTTCTCTCTAAAAAGGGACCGAGGCAGAAACTTATTTCCACACTAGGAAACTAAAGGTGGGCCCCTTCCCGAAATGCGACCAGGGTCACATTTGACCTTTATTAAAATGGCCCTACCCATGTCCGATAGGAATCTTGGTTGATTGGTTACATAATAAGCCATTCACATCCGTACACATAAAAGTAATTGTCTACCATCAGGTGACTTTGATGTATTGGTTTGCACATGCCAGTCTGCAGCTTTTACTCATTCAGTTGTTTTGTCTTTTTATATCTCTTCTGTGTTTTTCAGTATGGTCTTTATGTCATCCAGACACAGTTGCTTTTAATTTCCTTTGCGTTGAGCGGCAAAACACCTGGTTTCCTACTGTATCCAATGCACAGCAGCAAAAACAAAGCTTTGATGATATAAATACCTTGGCTAAAAAAACAGAATTGACTTAGAACAATACAACTGTGTATCTATTTGTAATATTTGTAGGAAGGCAGTGGTATACGCCAATAAATTAAAGTCATTTGAAGGTGGACAATTTTTTTTACCTCCTTTAGTCCCCATATGGCTGCTGTCTTGTATTGGCTGGAGAAGGAAGAGTATAGCCTGTTGGATTATCCAAACTCTATGCTAGGTAATAATACAACATAAAATCTATGTTGTACGTGTCAGTGGGCGTCACAGCTTTTAGGATGGTGCCACAAAGAGTGATTAAGCATTGCAGACTCCGCATACAACATTTTCGGATCTAAATCACTTTTGAGTGACTGGGGAGGAGCATTCCACCTTCACGTCAACCTGTCACCATAGGAGTGAATGACCTCTTATGAAGGCTGCAAGCCGAAACGCGTTGTGCCCA
This sequence comes from Mixophyes fleayi, assembly GCF_038048845.1. Classification (NCBI taxonomy): domain Eukaryota; kingdom Metazoa; phylum Chordata; class Amphibia; order Anura; family Limnodynastidae; genus Mixophyes; species Mixophyes fleayi. The sequence continues at coordinate 92,531,319 of NC_134411.1, forward strand.
AGTGATCCTTCGCGAAAACACCCATTATTAAAAACAAAAAGTATAGAAATACAGATTTACTAAATGTGTATTTTAAGATTTGTCCGAATACTCCATCTGGATTGTACCTTGAACGCGATCCTAACCCCAATTTGCACTTTAAAATGAAGCAGGAGGAGCATAAATGCTAAAATATTATCTTTATATTTACCTCTGGGATGTGATTACTCTTTATCCTAAGCATTTAAGTTTCAAGGCAGTTAAAGAAACTAAAGTACTCTTAGGATTTGGCCAATTGTAGAAGAGACTCCTGGATACAGTGCATCACTATAACTAATCCTGTCTATGTGGTTTTCATTTGTAAAAATATAAAACAAAATAAGTCTCTTACTGTAAATGTAGTATATTTTCCCTTCAAACTGAAATAAGCCACAGACCTGTAATTATTCATGCTCAAATATTTATTATAGAGGAGAAATGTTTCTGGTCATTCCATATGACCTTTTACTTGGTTATGAGAAAGGTCATTCAGTGTGGCCAAAATGTCAGCTCTATATGAAATATTTGAACGCTAACAAAAAGCTGAGAATGTGTTTTATTTCTCCTGTGAATTGTACATTCAGCCTGATGAGCTTTATCGCAAGTAAAACTAATGACGTTTTCTGCGCTAGAGGTGAGCAAAACTATACATTTTTTACACATTTCAACGGAGGAATTTGATCTTGCGTATTCCCAGTATTACTCCAACCACCCCACGCAGCAGAATGAATTGACCTCCGTCTCACCAGCTCTCTCCATAGACTATAAATGAACCAGTAGTGAAACTTGAAGATCTCCATAAATTTGTACATCTGCGAAGCAGCCTCTTCTGCTCTGAAACTGGATTCACGTCATCTCTAGTCTACAGAAACACTATGATATCTGAGAAACAGGCTGGTGTCAGTCCATGGCACTGCAGCCAGAAATGTGTATTTATATGAAAGAGCACTTGAAGTTGACTGATCACAGTCCCTATCATCATTATAGTCTTCATCATTTATTTATATATCACCACCAATTCCGCAGCGCTGTACAGAGCATATTTGTTGTTCGCATCAGTCCCTGCCCCATTGGAGCTTACATTCTAAATTCCCTAACACACAGACAGACAGAGACAGGACTAGGGTCAATTTTTGTCAAAAGCCAATTAACTTGCTCATATGTTTTTTGGTGTGGGAGGAAAAGGGAGCACCCGGACTCAACAGGCTTTGCCTACAACCATGCGCGGCGACGCTGGCTTTCAAGAAGTGAGGTTGTATTTCAGTCATTGGGTAACCAATTGTAAATTAAAGCCATTATAATAATTGCAGCACGTAGCAAAATAGAGATGCCATTTGATCAGAGGGCGAGGGGGGATGAGAGGCTGACAACTTTAGGTCCGGTGGACAAGCTATTGAAAGATGGTGGGGTAGTTCAACCCGTCGATAGCACTGGACATATCCTGTGATATGTGACTCTGCAACTTCACACATCACATGGTCTTAAATGTCTACATATAAAAGTACAAAGTGATGCCAGTAAATGAGAAAATCAGCCTTGGTATGTTGGATGGCAGCGGCGTGACGAATATTCACTATTTAGCGCATGACTGAACAGTGCAGGACCGTGTCAGACTTGCAATTCTGACCGCCCCTTCTGATATAAAGACTTTAAGACTGGCATTCTGGCCCTGTCTGCACTGGCATGATTGGCTGTGTGGCCCTTCCCCCCCCCCCCCCCCCCAGATGGGCTCCTTGTTGTCTTTGGGCAACACTATTAACAGGTATTTTCACTAGGGTCAACTTTGCCTCCTGTAATTGTTTCATTCTTGAAATATGCAAAAATATTTATAATAACTTTTTTTTTTTTAAAAAACATTTAATTTTTTATTAAACCGCTTATAAAAGTCTAAATGAACTGTAATTAAAAAATTAATCTTGAGTGCCAAAAAATCTTCCAATATTTCCACAGGCACAATAACATTTGTTTGGGGGAGGCCAATTATACAGCTAATCCTTTTTGTGAGCATATGACTGGCTACGCGGGGATTGTTCCTTTAAAGAAAGTGTCTTTTTATTGCTAGACGTCTGCCCATTTGTCTTTTTGCTCCGTTTAAGGAGTCACGCAGATACAAATAAATTGAGCCAGCCGACTTCAGCCCATTAGGGAGTGTGTTCTTTTATTCTAAGTATAGGATAAAAATCCTTTTCACTTTATAGAATGACATTCCTTTCATTAGGCGGGACAATAAGCTAATCCAATGGGTATTAAATTGTTCCATTTTAAATATATTACCTGTGTTGCTTGAGTGCTTTCAAACGCCCTGGCTTGGTGGGGATTTGAAGCTTACATTGTTATTTGCTGATATTTACAGTCAAATGAAAATGTTCGGCTGTCTTGTGCCTATGTCGTTAATTTTATTATAAATCTTTTCATTGCAAAATTTCAAACCGGTACATTACGTATTCTGCAAGAAAAGTCATGTGGATGTGTAAGAAAAAGTAGCCTAGGAGTGCAGGGATGAAGAGCTAACATTCTACTCACTTTGCATATCCAGGGTCAACGGGGGTCGGACCTGCCTAGGTTCTCTGGCCTGCGCGTGTAGTGGGAGGAACCATCAACCTGGTGTGGCCCTACCCTCTTCTGTGGCTATGGAAGGGGCCCCAAGGAGTTGCTGTACCGGGACCCGAGATATCTCTTGGCAATCCTGTGCATAGCCATAATTATTATTATCATGTTATAAACATTTACCAGTTTGTTGAATTCTATCCACTAATTTAATTTATACAGGTGGTCTGTGGTGGGAGTTGGGACCATGCTGCCATATAGAACAACATTATAAAATGCTTTCTAGTGAGCCTTTGCTATAAGCCAGGTAAATCACGCAGTCACTATGGCTCTGGGTGCACTACAAAGTCTATAAGGAAATGTTTACTGAATATAATTATAATGCATTTTTTGCATGTTAAATATTTAATTATGAAAATTTGATTAAGTATGAACTTATAAAGTAACAACATACAATATTCAAAATATTGTGGAACAAGGGGTTACAGAAAAAATGCCCTAACATTGTGAATCCAAATTTGACCATACCTCCCAACCACCCATATTTTGATGTGGGGGCCCCTGAGGTGGGGGGCCTCAGGCCTCAGGCCTCATACCTGGACTCACGGTAGTTCCACCACTTGGCAGCAATAGATATCACGTATAAACCCCCAGAAAGCTGTATTAGGTATATATTCTACTCATTAGGTCATTTTGCCAGAGTGAGGGATTATTGTCCAACCAGCAGCAAGTAAGATACCATATAGTATTAGGAAACTGTTTCTACAGTTTCAATATAGCATTTTCTGGTGGAAAGATAGAGCTACTGGTATCCTTATTTGATGTTTGTTCATACCTATGTGGTTTTAGTCTGTGGTTATTTATTCCTTTTGGGAGCATTTATAACATCTGCAAGAAAAACACATGAATTCCATTGGATCTAATTTCACCATCAAATTGAAGTTTAGAGGAACAAAAGTCTGTTTTTCTGATCTACAGCAAGATAAGAATTTCCTGCTCTAAGCTCTGTTCTTCCACTCATGAAAATTAGTCCAGTTAACCAGTGAAAAATGTGTCTAGAAAACATTGTGTGAGCAGCTTAGCATGTTCCAAACCCATCATGGTGTGACTAGATCATCAACATGTTGCACACTTGGCCACTTTACGCTCTTTTTCACTTTTCGATCGTCTGATGACGTCACACACACAAATTGAATTTGTCGGCTTATTTGATTAACCAGCCCAACTCATCTGTTCTCATCCACGTGCATCAGATTGTGATCACTGAGGATGGGGACGTACACGGTGCAAAGGGTTTCCAATGGCATAACAAAATTGGTTTACCAAATTTCCTCAATAGGCAGAAATGCGTTGATATTAGTGCAGGTAAGGTCAATTTATCCTTAAGCAAACGCGTGTAGCCCCAAAAGTTGTAGGGCTGTTGTAGATTGACCCAATCATAATTGAAAAGCCCACAAGTCTGGCAGATAACCGCCCTCAACAAGTAAACTGCTGATCATACTCTTAGATCCGTATGTGATCCAGCTCCTTTGTTCAATGTTTTTTAAAAAAAAAAAAAAAAAAAAGTAAGCCCGAGGTGTGTGCTTCAATCACCCAGTGCTTTGGCTCTGCTGTAGGCTTAGATCTTGATTCCCATTAGCCCTAAAAGGGATAATGATCTTCACATCCCCCTTCGCTGGAGTTTGAGGGGGTTCCTTGACATCTTTGACCCCTGGAGCCATATGTCCCATTGGGGGGGGGGGGGGGGCGCAAGGGTCTTCAGGCTCACCTCTGCCACAGGGCTCGGTAGGCCCCTTTCTCCCCAAGTTTGGCCAAAGCTTCCTTCCGGGAAACTGGGTTTCAGCATCCCCCCAGAAGGTGGGAGCTTCCAGCAAATTGGGGAGAGGGCTGCCTGTTAGAGTCACACCCAAACCCCTCCAAAAAAACAAGATAAAAACCAACCCACATGCCCCAGCCTTACTGCTGGAGGCTATACACATGTTTTTATTCAACCATAAGGCCAGGACAAAAAAAAACAAAGTATTGCAGAGATGATCGAGGTCAGTTTAGCCACCCACCTCTGTAGCCAAATTGGTAACAGATCCTTACACTTGGTTCTCAGGCTGATGACCTAGATCCGACTGTGTGGGGTCACTTTGTTTATGTAGATTGGGTCTTCTGTATCATTTCAGGAACATATAGTTTGTGTTGTCTGGGCTACATTAGTATTCATGTTGTATAAACATTTTTAAATTACCACAATGTGTTTTCCAGACAAACAAATACTTTGAGGTATATTTGCATGTTTATTCCGATGATTTTTGTTTTCATTTCCATCACCCTCCTCCACCCAAGAAAAAGCTTAGAAAGGAGATAAGGCGGCACTTTGATCTGGAAATGCATTTTGAGGAAAACTAATTGTATTTTCATTAACCTGCATAAGCAAATATGAGGGATCAAAGACAACAAATTAGCTTTGTGTTTTTCTAAACAAATACATTTGCACATTATTGAAAAATAAATTTCTTTGTTCTCCCCGAGCCAACCGAGGTGTTTACTTCCTAACACAAGTACCGAGATAGCATCTAGATTTCTCTGCCACTTCTAGGAATGCAAATGGGAGTCTGCGGATTAACGTACCACTGACAAGCCCTCTACTTTACTTGCAAATAGGAAACATCTTTTAGGGAAATGAATGCTGCAGAGATTGTACTTAACAGACAATGCAATAGATAATGAGGTCTGCTCTGCAGAACAGATGTATCCTGCATAGTTTATCAGACGGAATCTGTCACTGGGAAAACAATCTGGAGGAGGTCTACAAACTCTGCTCTAAATAAGATAGAGACTCGGATAACTCTGTAATTATGAGGTACAGTGGGCCTCGTACCTCCCAAATCTCCCACATCTGACAGGACGGTATGGAATTCAAGTGCAGGTGTCCTATATGCATGAAGCATAACGCACAATTTAAGTCTGGAGTTATGCCACATACACTTACCATGGGGTTGTTTTATTGGGATGCAAGGAGGTTGGGAACAATCTAGTACTTCTATTGCACTAGAAGTGCCTGCGGGACATGACAGATGGCTGTGATGAAACAAGTTTTTATTATCACCTTAACCAGCCTGCCCCTCGTTTCTCACAAAATGTGGAATATAACAACATGTTCTTTTATAGTTCTGTTAATGTTCCCCAGATCCCCAGAGCGCAAGTGCAGTGTCTCATTACATGGGGATAATGGGACATTGTAGCCATGCCTATATAGGTGACTTTTTCACTATGTGTTACCCATTGTAAAAATGTATATTGTTGATATGGCAATGATACTATTATACACTGTTCATAAATTGAAGCAAGGTGGTTTATGGGTAAGGATTGTGTGAGGTCTATTTCCAGGATACAGCTGAGGGGGCTGTAGCTGCATTCATTCTCCCCCTCTTTTCTCTACAGGAAGTCCTAGTTTTGTAATTGTAATTGTAATTAATCATCTTGGCCTTGCCCCTAAAGTGACTTGCCTATGTCCCATTGTCTCAGGTTGTATTCAGCCAAACACCTTGGGGTCAACTCAACAGGGTACCAAGGAATGTATTAGGATGAGAAGGGACAGACCTGTAACAGCCCCCTTTGATAGAACTATACAGAGCAGAAACCAGTCTCCTGCTCTAACCCCTGACATTAGTGTGTAGTAAGTGATGTGACATCCCTGCTGCTGTGTGACCTGTTTGCTGATACAGTGCAGGGAGAAGAGAGAACTGTACAGAGCACAAACCAGTCTCCTGCTCTAACCCCTGACATTAGTGTGTAGTAAGTGGTGTGACATCCCTGCTGCTGTGTGACCTGTTTGCTGATACAGTGCAGGGAGAAGAGAGAACTGTACAGAGCACAAACCAGTCTCCTGCTCTAACCCCTGACATTAGTGTGTAGTAAGTGGTGTGACATCCCTGCTGCTGTGTGACCTGTTTGCTGATACAGTGCAGGGAGAAGAGAGAACTGTACAGAGCACAAACCAGTCTCCTGCTCTAACCCCTGACATTAGTGTGTAGTAAGTGGTGTGACATCCCTGCTGCTGTGTGACCTATCTACTGACACAGTGCAGGGAGGAGAGAGAACTGTACAGAGCACAAACCAGTCTCCTATTCTAACCCCTGCCATTAGTGTGTAGTAAGTGATGTGAGATCCCTGCTGCTGTGTGACCTGTTTGCTGATACACAGTGCAGGGAGGAGTGAGAACTGTACAGAGCACAAACTAGAGATGAGCGGGCTTGGATATCTGAAATCCGAGCCCACCCGAACGTTGCCGATCCGAGCCGGATCCGAGACAGATCCGGGTATTCCCGCCAATTGCAAAACTGAAACCGAGGCTCTGAGTCATAATCCCGCTATCGGATCTCGCGATACTTGTATTCTATAAATTCCCCGCTAGCCGCCGCCATCTTCACTCGGACATTGATCAGGGTAGATGGAGGTTGTGTTAGGTGGTCCTCTGTCCTGCTATATCTCGTGCTGTGCTGTGCTTTATTTTTCAAAATAAATCCAAAACCTTAAATCCGAACCAAAACCTTTCGTCAGGTGTTTTGCAAAACAAATCCGAACCCAAAACCTCAAGCAAAACACAAAACACGAGACCCCAAAAGTGGCCGGTGCACATCCCTAACACAAACCAGTCTCCTATTCTAACCCCTGACATTAGTGTGTAGTAAGTGTTGTGAGATCCCTGCTGCTGTGTGACCTGTCTACTGACACAGTGCAGGGAGGAGAGAGAACTGTATAGAGCACAAACCAGTCTCCTATTCTAACCCCTGCCATTAGTGTGTAGTAAGTGGTGTGAGATCCCTGCTGCTGTGTGACCTGTCTACTGACACAGTGCTGGGAGGAGAGAGAACTGTATAGAGCACAAACCAGTCTCCTATTCTAACCCCTGACATTAGTGTGTAGTAAGTGGTGTGAGATCCCTGCTGCTGTGTGACCTGGTTGCTGATACAGTGCAGGGAGGAGAATGATTACACGGTGCAGCCAGTATCGCTGCTCTGGACTCGCCATTCTACAGCTGAAGAGCCTCGCTCGTACCTGGGATGTTAGTCAAATCTTCAGCGCCTTTGTCCTTGGTTTTGGAAAAGAGTCAGCCGTTTATTGCCTAGATGTCAGAAACCAGAAAATATATTTGTGGTCCGAAGACCTTAACGTCTCATGGATATGCAGCCCCTTCCGGTTGTGCAGTGGGTCTGTGAGTCTTAGCCACACAATGTAGTGCCTGAGTGTATCATATTGTCATTGATGCCATTTTATATTAATAGCGCAAACCTCAGATCCTCCATGGGAACCTTGTGTTGTAGAACGCCTTTTTACTTTCACTACTTAAAAATAAATAAATACATTTTAAAAAATAGATTAATATACATGAAAAAAAAAATATTTTCCATTGAAAAATCATATTTTCAATATTTTTCCTCTGCAATTGCCATCCTGATATGGTGATAACAGAACAAGGATTGTGGCAGCACTATTCCCGACGGTGACGCGTTTCGCCGGATATGAGGCTTTTCGCCCTTAGTAATTAGACCCATGAAGACTTATAAATACTTTCCATGATACGGTGAAGCTCCCTGCCTTACAGCATTTCTGGCCCTGTTCCAGCCATGACTCCTGGCTGTTTATTACATAGCGGTGCAACAGTTAACTGCATTGTAATGACAGATCTATGGATAAATCAATGGCATCCAGCAGCAGTATAAAGCACCAATCTGTAGCTTTGCACATTACTTTTTTTTTTTACTAAATGGAATGCTGAGCACGCCACTACCCTACGTAACAATCTAAGTAGAGAAGGATTATACTGCTGCATGACTGTAGGCATTTCTTTTACCAGTGGATATTCTACAGTTCATTCCCCGTGTTTTACATGCACTAGAGCACTCACTGCTACATACAGATCGCTAGGTGAGAGCCACTCTTGCAGCTATCAAGAGGAAGGCATTAACTCAATACATTCCCTCCTACAGCCAAAGCTTCTTGCTTGATAAAACAGTAAACAATCTCCATTGGGTGCACTTATTTCCGAAGAGCGCTACATGCACAGCAGAAAGATTTTATGTCTTGGTTTTGCACCCATGCGCCTGTATTGATCGTCCAGCGCATGTAATGGCGCAGGCCTGCTCTGCGCTCTCTGAGATGCTTCCGCAAACTAGGAGTGCACCTAGGTCTGCGGAGAGGCAGAAACGTCACTTTAGAACCATCTCTTTCATTAAATGAAACTTGTCCAGTTTTGTTCTAAAATATAGCTGGAATTAGTCTGAGTTATGGGAGTAGCCTCAATTGTGGGTTAAATAATTCATGATAGTGAAGGGACATCTGCGCTGTCTTTATTGCATGTGACACTTATGTGTGAAGCTTTTTATGACATTTCTCAGAGTGCATCTAGAAATGCACTTCTCTATCAAAGTGCATCATGGACTATGGCACACTGACACTGGGGGTCCCAGGACTATGGCACACTGACACTGGGGGTCCCAGGACTATGGCACAATGACACTGCGTGACCCCAGGACTATGGCACACTGACACTGGGGGTCCCAGGACTATGGCACAATGACACTGCGTGACCCCAGGACTATGGCACACTGACACTGGGGGTCCCAGGACTATGGCACAATGACACTGGGGGTCCCAGGACTATGGCACAATGACACTGGGGGTCCCAGGACTATGGCACAATGACACTGGGGGTCCCAGGACTATGGCACAATGACACTGGGGGTCCCAGGACTATGGCACACTGACACTGGGGGTCCCAGGACTATGGCACAATGACACTGCGTGACCCCAGGACTATGGCACACTGACACTGGGGGTCCCAGGACTATGGCACACTGACACTGGGGGTCCCAGGACTATGGCACAATGACACTGGGGGTCCCAGGACTGTGGCACAATGACACTGGGGGTCCCAGGACTATGGCACAATGACACTGCGTGACCCCAGGACTATGGCACACTGACACTGGGGGTCCCAGGACTATGGCACAATGACACTGGGGGTCTCAGGACTATGGCACAATGACACTGGGGGTCCCAGGACTATGGCACAATGGCACTGGGGGTCCCAGGACTATGGCACAATGACACTGCGTGACCCCAGGACTATGGCACACTGACACTGGGGGTCCCAGGACTATGGCACAATGACACTGGGGGTCTCAGGACTATGGCACAATGACACTGGGGGTCCCAGGACTATGGCACAATGACACTGGGGGTCCCAGGACTATGGCACAATGACACTGGGGGTCCCAGGACTATGGCACAATGACACTGGGGGTCCCAGGACTATGGCACAATGACACTGGGGGTCCCAGGACTATGGCACACTGACACTGAGGGTCCCAGGACTGTGGCACAATGACACTGGGGGTCCCAGGACTGTGGCACAATGACACTGGGGGTCCCAGGACTTAGGCACACTGACACTGTGTGACCCCAGGACTATGGCACAATGACACTGTGTGACCCCAGGACTATGGCACACTAACACTGGGGGTCCCAGGACTATGGCACACTGACACTGGGGGTCCCAGGACTGTGGCACACTGACACTGTGTGACCCCAGGACTATGGCACAATGACACTGGGGGTCCCAGGACTGTGGCACAATGACACCGGGGGTCCCAGGACTATGGCACACTGACACTGGGGGTCCCAGGACTATGGCACACTGACACTGGGGGTCCCAGGACTGTGGCACACTGACACTGGGGGTCCCAGGACTGTGGCACACTGACACTGGGGGTCCCAGGACTGTGGCACAATGACACTGGGGGTCCCAGGACTATGGCACAATGACACTGGGGGTCCCAGGACTATGGCACAATGACACTGTGTGACCCCAGGACTATGGCACAATGACACTGGGGGTCCCAGGACTATGGCACAATGACACTGGGGGTCCCAGGACTATGGCACAATGACACTGGGGGTCCCAGGACTATGGCACAATGACACTGGGGGTCCCAGGACTATGGCACACTGACACTGGGGGTCCCAGGACTATGGCACAATGACACTGGGGGTCCCAGGACTATGGCACACTAACACTGGGGGTCCCAGGACTATGGCACAATGACACTGGGGGTCCCAGGACTATGGCACACTAACACTGGGGGTCCCAGGACTATGGCACAATGACACTGGGGGTCCCAGGACTATGGCACAATGACACTGGGGGTCCCAGGACTATGGCACAATGACACTGGGGGTCCCAGGACTATGGCACACTGACACTGGGGGTCCCAGGACTATGGCACACTGACACTGGGGGTCCCAGGACTATGGCACACTGACACTGGGGGTCCCAGGACTATGGCACACTGACACTGGGGGTCCCAGGACTATGGCACAATGACACTGGGGGTCCCAGGACTATGGCACAATGACACTGGGGGTCCCAGGACTATGGCACACTGACACTGGGGGTCCCAGGACTATGGCACAATGACACTGGGGGTCCCAGGACTATGGCACAATGACACTGGGGGTCCCAGGACTATGGCACAATGACACTGGGGGTCCCAGGACTATGGCACACTAACACTGGGGGTCCCAGGACTATGGCACAATGACACTGGGGGTCCCAGGACTATGGCACAATGACACTGGGGGTCCCAGGACTATGGCACAATGACACTGTGTGACCCCAGGACTATGGCACAATGACACTGGGGGTCCCAGGACTATGGCACAATGACACTGGGGGTCCCAGGACTATGGCACAATGACACTGGGGGTCCCAGGACTATGGCACAATGACACTGGGGGTCCCAGGACTATGGCACACTGACACTGGGGGTCCCAGGACTATGGCACAATGACACTGGGGGTCCCAGGACTATGGCACACTAACACTGGGGGTCCCAGGACTATGGCACAATGACACTGGGGGTCCCAGGACTATGGCACAATGACACTGGGGGTCCCAGGACTATGGCACACTAACACTGGGGGTCCCAGGACTATGGCACACTGACACTGGGGGTCCCAGGACTATGGCACAATGACACTGGGGGTCCCAGGACTATGGCACAATGACACTGTGTGACCCCAGGACTATGGCACAATGACACTGGGGGTCCCAGGACTATGGCACAATGACACTGGGGGTCCCAGGACTATGGCACAATGACACTGGGGGTCCCAGGACTATGGCACAATGACACTGGGGGTCCCAGGACTATGGCACACTGACACTGGGGGTCCCAGGACTATGGCACAATGACACTGGGGGTCCCAGGACTATGGCACACTAACACTGGGGGTCCCAGGACTATGGCACAATGACACTGGGGGTCCCAGGACTATGGCACAATGACACTGGGGGTCCCAGGACTATGGCACAATGACACTGGGGGTCCCAGGACTATGGCACACTGACACTGGGGGTCCCAGGACTATGGCACACTGACACTGGGGGTCCCAGGACTATGGCACACTGACACTGGGGGTCCCAGGACTATGGCACAATGACACTGGGGGTCCCAGGACTATGGCACAATGACACTGGGGGTCCCAGGACTATGGCACACTGACACTGGGGGTCCCAGGACTATGGCACAATGACACTGGGGGTCCCAGAACTATGGCACAATGACACTGGGGGTCCCAGGACTATGGCACAATGACACTGGGGGTCCCAGGACTATGGCACAATGACACTGGGGGTCCCAGGACTATGGCACACTAACACTGGGGGTCCCAGGCTTATGGCATACTGACATTGTGTGACCCCAGGACTATGGTACACTGACACTGGGGGTCCCAGGACTATGGCACAATGACACTGGGGGTCCCAGGACTATGGCACAATGCACAATGACACTGTCTTGGAGGTAATTTATGAAGGACCTTGCCACAAGCCTGACTCTATACCAGTCTATGCTAATCATAATAAAGTTTTTATTGCTTACACTAGAAGCTCTACATAATAAGCAACATCTATTACATTTTTATGTACTGGTTTATTTACAATGGACTTTCAAAACAGAGCAATATAATGTCTTCATCCAGTATGAATATGTATTAAATCATAACAATTATATTATATACCTTGGTTTGGTGGGTATGAAATATGGACTGCAATCCAGGTAACCCGCTGGATATAACAGGAACACACTGCAAAGAAAGTATCATTTTCTATCAATTTATTTTTATACATCCCCCAGAATATTGTAGGTAATAGAATTTACAACCAACAAACCACGACCCCAGGAACTCATAATACAATTTCCTGTCCAAGACAACGGAGAGAAATGCATCTTCCTCTCATCGCACTGAGTGTCCCCTGACATTTAAAATATGTGTTGTCATTTGTATTCAAACTCGACTGAATAGCAACTCCCCCCAACCCTCAATTTGCTCTGCTGGCTCCCGGAAAGCCTTTTGCAGGTGTCTCTGTATAGCTGTAGAAAGTAGATCAGGAATATATCACTAGTTCATATATGAAATGCTTTTCATCTTGTATCTTCCTGCTTGCTTGTGAGTTCCCAAATGTGTGACAGTTATTAAATAATTATCTCTTCTGTCCTGGCAGCATATTACTGAGCCTTGTATGCACTTCTGTCCATCTCTGAAAACTGTGCTGAGACATGGTGAAGTATTTAAGAGGAACCTGTGTAATTGTGAACAGCATTGTACTTTATTTGTTTGCTGTGTTAGCAAAATGTATACATATCTAGATGTGTACCTGCACCCCACCTCTGCCTTGTGATGTGTCCTATTAACTTTGATATTCTGCCAGTGATTATAGTCAAAATCTTCACAGTGTATGTTGAAATAAGCAATGTCCTCTTACTCTGTTGGTTATATGACCATTGTTTAATTTAGAGATGTTTTTGATACAACATCGTTCCCAGGCCAGTGTAACAGGAAACTCATATCCCTACTCTGTAGTTTTGGGACATCCTGCCCCTTCCAGTATCTGATCTCTGTCTGTGGCATTGTACCACTGGTGGATCCAGAAGGAGACGATTGGGGCAATCGCTCTCCCTAGCGGCACTAAACATGCCTTTAAATTGCGGCTGAAAATGCCACTCAAAATGAAGGACGGGGTGGAGCCAACTGGGACCTACCAAATCGGAGTAATGGATGGGGCGTGGCTATGCTAAATTGCCCTTCCGCCTGGGTAAAGTCTAGGTCCGCCCATGCATCGCACTCACATCCACTGTCGTCCTCACATCGTGATGTGTCATGTATCACAATTGTCATTAAACATGGACAGGATGTTGCGTCCTGGAAGATCACACAATTCCTGAAATACTCAGTGCTGTTTCAAGCATTATCATGATCTGACTGGCTACAAGTTGTTCTGTCAAAGCCTGGTGTAAAAAACGTGGGGGACATGAATGTGAGCAAGATGAAGAATGATAACAGAAAGGTGCTCTGACCCTAGTTAAATGCAGTTTTAGGTATTTACTACCTTTATAGATCAACGTGTTTTTGGCACATTGCCTATTTTATACATTGTGTGATGTGAAACTGTGCTGATTTAACTGATTTAAAAAAAAAAAACCACTAGTTTGCCCCAGACTGTTGTCTGATTGAAGTTGATTGGACCAGGGCTAGCGCTGTTATTAGGCCAATGTAGGTGGTCGCCAACGGTCACGCATCCAGTGTTTTTAGTGCCCCCACAGAGATCTGGTGGTGGCTGTCATGAAGTAGAAGCAGCCGGCGGCTTCTTGCACGTGGGGAGTGTGGCGCTTAGCTATGATGTCACAGTCAAGCGACACACTGCCAGCTGCAGGAGGGGTGGATGCCACCTTCAGCCATGGGGGAGCAACGAAAGAGGGAGGGTGCCGGATCCAATTCTTGGATGGTATCACCTACAGTGCCCCCTCCCCCCAGGGCTTGAGCCTTCCCTGGATTGGACAGATAGTTAAATAATGTTTCTGTAAAAGAGCTACAGATAATATTTTTCTCTGCAACATTTAACAATATGCCTGGTACATACCTATATATAAACCCTTTGTATTAGTCTGACTCTCCAGCTCTATTTCAATCCATTTATTATTTCATTGCAAACATAATGACAATTTGATTTTTTTTCTCTTCCAGTTTTTGTGTGTTCACAGTCCAATTGTATTTAAAATATCAAACAATGAAAGCCCCAAATTAAATCTAAAAGGCAGACAAGCAGCTGCAAGTCTCACCCGGCGCGTTATGAGCAACAGAATAAAATCAATCCCTGAAATATTATGCATGGATCGGAAAACGGGGGCACAGTAGTTATTAAAATATAGTCAATACATTTCCGCCTGATATCCTAATTGTCGAAGCATCTCGGCTCCGTGTCCCAGGGGGGAAAGATATTCAATTAGACTTTGTACAAGACTTACACAGCAGGAACCGTGAAAAAAAATGTGTTCTTTTAGATGTTTGTGTTTTTTGTGTTATATTTTTCCAATCGCGTATATCTCATTTACACGTTTAGGTTTCAGAGGTCAAGGCTGCCCATCACATGGACCCGACTCGGTTTCCATGGCGATATTAACTTAAACTTACTTACCAGAGAGAGAGAGCGTAGACTAATGTAGGTGGTATGCGTTGCTACTGGCAACTGATGAGAAGATGAGCCAAGGGATGCTGCTAGGAGCGAATCTACCGGATAGCCTGCTGCGTTGCCACTGGAGATGGTAGCGATAATGAGGTGTAACCAACTCCAGGAGGGAATAGCGGAATATACTGTGGCGTAGGAGCCCGGAGGTGCAGGAACTCGGAAAGGCTGAGTAGGAATCCCCGGAAACTTGAGACGACACAGGAGCTGTATTCAGTACGGGTGTCAGAGACTGACTGGAAGAACCAGCACAGATTCCAGGTCAGGAAGGCATTAAATAGTGTAGTTCCAATTAGGCAGCCAATAGAGGGCAGTAGAAGCAGAGAAAAGGGTTAGGACGTTCTGCGCATGCGCAGAACAATGAATGCCGATCCAGGAAGCAGAGAGACAGCGCTGGAGGAGAGTTGCAGGGTGGAACTAGGTAAGTGAAGCAGGGACTAGGAGTCAGACAGGGGGAGCAGCGGAGACCAGGTTACACACGCCGGCTCCCACGCTGGACAGCGGGAGTGTGGCGTGTGACAAAAAGTGTGCCCCGGAGGGTGGACGGGATGCAACTATTTAGAGGTGCACCAAGCAAAACTTTAAACTTCAAAGTCCCATGTGCTTACCCTGTATTTACCAAAGAACGGACCAGTTCTTCCGTTTGTGCAAACTTCTGTTTCTCCGCAAACGCCCCTATCTTGCGCTGCAAACCCATATACTCTGTTGGAAATTGAAGTGCACTTGCGCACATTCCGTTTTGCAATCCGTGAAAGGCCGACAATGTAGTCAGCCACTT
Organism: Mixophyes fleayi; assembly: GCF_038048845.1. Classification (NCBI taxonomy): domain Eukaryota; kingdom Metazoa; phylum Chordata; class Amphibia; order Anura; family Limnodynastidae; genus Mixophyes; species Mixophyes fleayi. The sequence continues at coordinate 92,547,239 of NC_134411.1, forward strand.
TGTGAGGTGAGACGATAGTCATTAGACATCACTGATATGCCTCAGTTGTTTTAGGTTCTTGTGGGCCGAATACAGGGGTCTGTCTTTGTCACCGCCAGGTATATTACTACCAGATGTATTCAATCCATTATTTATCACCCTCCCTATGATGCCTGTTTTGTCCTGTGTTTGAAGAACCGAGGCTGTCTACATTGTAATATTATTTCCAGGGGCGTTTTCCTATAGGACAGGAACATCTAAGCGCATTGTTCACCTCAGTCTCTTTCAGGGGCTGGCTGGGCTGTGGGCAGGGGGCATTCGCCCCTCGAGCCACTCCCATTGTGAGCTACCTTGGCTGGGTCACTGGGCCACCTGCATTTTTATTCCTTTAAAATAGGCTGCTGATTCAAGTCTTGACCCCGGGCTAAAATTTGCCAGCTCTCCCCTGGTCTTGTTTGATCTTGTTGCGCTACAATGTCCATGATAAAATATTAAAGGAGTTTAACTATTTTGTACTATGAAAGCAATTAAGTCATAATAGGACATAGCTGCCACCCATACTGCTCTCTGTCTGAACTGACATGCTAGGGCTCCCAAATTAAATTCTGCTCAGAGAGGAAGGGAAACTCAGATGTTCTCTTCCTCCCTGAGCAAGAAGCGTAGAGTGACGTGCAGCGGATCGACTGAGAGCAAGAGGGGTAGGGTGCCTAACCTGGCATGAGAGCGGAGTGTGTCCTTCCCTGGAAACATTGGAGGCCTCTTGAAAAATTTTCACTTGGGCCCAAAATTTCCAATTACGCCCATGTGTTTTGTTCACGTTTTAAGCACCCCTCAATGAATTTCTACTTTTATTGTTTTTTCTACTAAGAGAGTAAGAAAAGATCAACCAGCCTGAATGGTGCCCAAGGCTTCACATTGAAAGTAATTTCCAACACCCAATTATCTCCACCTCAGTGGAGGTGTAACAATCAGGTTGTTTTGCAGGGCTATAAAAAATTCTGCAAATCAGGAATGTCTGTCTTTTTTTTTTTTATGGAATTATTTTTTATTGAGCTTTTCAAAGGCAGTATTGACAATGAAATACAAAAACATAGAAAACAATAGCCAAACCACGAAGTATAAGGTAGGTTTGCAGTGACATAAAAAGTCAAAAAGAATTACAATCTGTAATAAGAGAAGAAGAAAGGAGAAGAACAGAAAAAGAGAAGGGACAGATGAGGAAGGAGAACGGAGACAGAGATGGGCTGAGGGGGATGAGGATCACAAAAGGGGAGGTGTATGGCATCCTGGGACACTGAGGAAAGAAAGCCGAGCAAATGAGAATTAACTTAGACTGATCAGGGATGCATATTTTTCATAGACACCAAGTAGCATAATAGTCAGAAAATGTATCTGTTGATGATAAAACTAATTCATCCATTGATCTATAGAAATCTCAAATGGATGGGGGGGTGATCTCCAATGGTACCACTGCTTGTGCCGCAGAAATTTAGGTATTTTAAGATGGGTATTTTAAAGCGAGAGATTGGGTTGTTGGTCTTATTAAGGAGCCAAAACTCTGGATTGTCAGGAACATCATCCCCCAAAATTTCAGCAGAGAACTCTTTAACCTGAGTCCAAAAAGGATGAAGAACCATACAGTCCCACCAAATATGTAAGAGAGTGCCTGGTGCACTGTGACATCTCCAACAGGAAGCAGATACTCCTCAATAAAATTTAGCTAGTTGGGTTGGACAGTTATACCATCTCAAAAGAACAATATAGTGGGTCTCAACAACAGAAGTGCTAACGGAGCATGCATGGGTGGTCTCAAAGATAGCTGGCCAATCTGCCTCCCGGACCCCCCAACCAAGTTACGCTCCCAGGCCGTGGTGAATTTAGGCAAGGAGTCAAACAGGTTTTCTAATAGGAGTTTATAGATATTGGATAATAGTTGTGGAGGGCAATTTGAGGCTGAGCACATTGATTCAAAGACAGTAGCATCTCTTCCCGTGTCAGTACGGGGAAACCCCACTGATAGAAAGTGCTTAATTTGGAGATATCTACAGAACTCAGAGTGCAGGAGTTCCCATTTAGCTTGGATGTTGCCAAATGAGGACACAACTGATGAACTGGTCAGCTGGCCAACACGTGTGATCCCCGCCTGCACCCATGTCTTAAATGAACTAACTTGTAGGCCTGGAGGGAATAGTGGATTATCAAATAAGGGGGACAGAGGTGAGATGGGAGCAGAGATATAGGGGGATGTCCGGAGTTTAAGCCACCTTGAAATAGTGGGACCAATAGTGGGATGTCTGACTGTAGGTAATTTGCTCAACCAAGGAGTATATTGGGGCTGAGATGGGAGGAAAGTTCCCTCAATAGTAGTCCACTGCTTCTTACAGTTGGGATTTGTCCATTCAAGGATCCTCTCTAGCATGACAGCATTATAGTAGGAAGGAAAGTGAGGAAGCTAAAGTCCCCCCAAGTGTCTTTGTCTATAAAGGACATTATGTTTAAAATGGGGCCTCTTTCCCCACCACAGGAAGTCCCTCAAAAGTCTCTGTAGGTCATTGAACCATTTGTCAGGAATGAAAATGGGTAACGTTTGTAGAAGGTAGAGAACGCGAAGGAGGATATTCATCTTAACTGTGTTAATTCGTCCCAACCAAGAAAAAGTCCTGCCCCGCCATTCTCTCAGGTCGGTCCGCAACCTAGCTCGAAGTGGACCAAAATTAAGGTTGAAAAGTCGCGATAAATCTTTAGAAATGAACATGCCCAAATATTTGATATGGGCTGGGTGCCATTGGAATGAAAATGTCTGTTGGAGTCCCCCAGCCACTGTGAGATGCAAGGATAAATTAAGGGCTACTGATTTCGAGTAGTTGATTTTGAAATTTGATAAGTACCCAAAACGTTGAAACTCTTTGACTAAATTAGGAATCGAAATGACCGGATTGGTTACCACAGGTAGGAGGTCATCTGTGAAAAGCGCTAGTTTATAGTCCACCTTTCCCACTAATAAACCCCAAAATGTCAGAATTGGCTCTTATGGACCTGGCCAGGGTTTCCATACAGAGCACAAAAATGAGCGGGGAAAGAGGACAAACTTGTCTGGTATCGTTACTGATCAATACTGGGTCCAAGAGTGAACCATTGATTTTTATCCGGGCTGTGGGGTTGCGGTAAAGGGCTAAGATCCAGTGTAAACCTAATGGGGCTAGACCCAAATGGGAAAGCATAGATCGCAAAAATGACCAATCAATGCGTTCAAAGGCCTTTTCGGCATCTGTGGATAACAACATGGCTGGGGTATTTGAACACAGTGCCGGGTGTACTAGATTGATAACCTTAGTCGTGTTATCCCTAGCCTGTCGACCTGGGACAAAGCCCACTTGATCAGAGTGGATTATTCCCGGGAGCATGAGTTTCAGCCGCTTGGCAAGGAGCTTGGCATATAGCTTAATGTCTACATTGAGTAAGGATATTGGCCTATAGCTCGAACACTGTGATGGGTCTTTGGCTTCTTTTTGGATCACCGGCTTCCAAAGGTTGCTTGGAGAAGGTCTCCTCTGGCACAGCATTGAAAGCTGGCACCATCAAGGGAATGAGTTTATGTTCAAAGGCTTTGTAGTAAGAGATAAAAAAAACATTGGGGCAAGGGGTTTTGCCCTAGGGGGTAGATTTTATTTTGTCTGCCAACTCACCATGGGTAAAGGGTTCTTCCAGTGAGACTACATCTTCCTCTGAGAGAGTGGGGAAACTGAACTCTCTTTAGTAGGATAAAACTGTGTGACTCCTGTCCAGTAAGTCAGCCTATGGAGCTTTTCCTGAAATATTATAGAGTAGAGAATGAAAAGAGTGGAAGGCTGCGGCGATGTCATTAGTAAGCTGACATTCTTTACCCTTATCGTTTTTAACCATAGCTATGAAAGTTTTAGCTCTTTGAGAGCGTAGGCTGTTCGTAAGCATGGACCCAGGTTTATTGTCCCAAAGTAAATACTGGTTACGACATTTCCGGAAGTTCAATTTCAATCTATCATATAGAACTTTGTTCAAAGCTGTCCTAGACTCAATTTCACCAATACCTCAGGAGATAAGTCGAATTTGTGGCTAGATTCTAGTTCAGTGATTTTTTTGAAGGAGCTGATTTTTAAGTCCTTTTCTTTCTTCATATATGAGCCTAGCTGTATTATTTTGCCACGGAGGACACATTTATGTGCCTCCCAGACAAACACTGCTGAGACTTTCGAGGTATTATTGAATTCGGAATAGTCGTCCAGTGCCTGTTCAATTTGGGTCCTGCAATAAGGATCTTGTAATAGGAGCTCATTAAGTCTCCCTGAGCAATTCCTAGTCTTGGGTTGTGCTAAATGTAAGGACAGAGTGATAGGGGTGTGATCTGTTCAAGTTGCCAAGCCTATAGATTGGGAGGGAATCAATGGTAGATGTCTATGAGATGGGAATAAATAATCAATATGAGAGTGTACTTTGTGTGGATGGGAGAAAAAGGTGTAATCTCTCTCTGAGGGGTGTTGTAATCTCCATGTGTCGACCAACTAAGAGCCATGTCAGGTGCGCCTTACCTTCCCATGAAGAGATCCTTGGTACTTGAATTTGCATTTAACCATGAGGGCTCTACCCTCTACAAGTCGAATTCTCTGCAGGATATTAAAGGGATGTTTTTTGGAAAATAATATCGCCACCCCTAGGGTTTTACTTGTGCTGTTGTTGCTGTAGGCCACACGGAAAGTTGCACCTATATTTAATGTTCCTGTTACGGAGAGCATCTGACAGTAGTTTGAGCATTCTCCTTAGTTGTAGGATATGCCAGGAGAGGTCCTGGAAAATTTGGATTTTCTGTCCATCATACCCTCCAGGGTCCTTACTTTTTGGATGATCGCCTCTTTTTGCGTGTAATAATGGAGCCAACAGATGACGTCGCGTGGGCTATCAGACTGGGCGCCCCGTGGTTTAAGGGCCCTATGGGCTCTGTCGAAATGTATGTGTTCTTGAGGTTCTTGTCCTAATATTTTGTTGAATATTTTCATTAGAAATGGGACGAAGTCTTGGAGTACGATTGACTCAGGAATGCCACAGATCCTTAGGTTATTTTTATGCCCTCTCTTGTCAAAGTCATCTACTCTAGTATGGAGCAGTTGAAGCTCTTGCGCCTGTCTATCCAAGACCTCCTGAAATCTATCTTGTCTGGCCTCAGAGTCCTCACTGTGGCCATCCAGGATGGACAGTCGGGAGGCCAGCTGAGCAAATTCAGACTGCAAATGAGCCACCTCCTTGCAGATAGTTTCATGGATTCTTGTCTCCAGAACTTGAAAATCCTTTTTCGTTGGAAGCCCTTCCTTTGTGGGAAGTGATTTTATAAGTTGCAGAATTGTTCTGAGGTCCTGACCACTTGTAGAGCTCTGGTTAGAGGATGCCCTGTCTGCAGAAGAGGATATGTCAGATGCTGGAGAGCTTGGAGAGGAGGTTGCATTCCTCCTTCATCCCCTGGGATGAAGGAGGAATGTTGCTGAGTGTCTGAAGGCTTCCCCGGATTCCGTTCTGTCCTTATCCATGAGTGTCAGGCGAGGCACCGTAGTCAAGCTGAAAAAAATAGGAGAGGAGAGTCAGGAATGTCTTTCTAAATACATAGTCCCCATTACAAAAACTCATCCTGATACATGAAATATCGGTTGGGAATCTAATTGGGAACAGGTCACACAGGGAGAAAAAACAGCATTTACCTTGTGTGTCTGCAATTTGTTCAAGTTTTTGAATGATCGTTTCTGTGTAGTGTTATTAAACAACCAGAACTATAGATAATAATGAAGATTATTAGTAAAAAGGTACAATGGTAAAAAGTACTGTTAGCAAATTACCTTCGCTATATATACATATACACAACCAAACTAAACATCCAGCCAAACAATACAGCCCAATGTTTTACACAAACGCACTCTGTGGCTTGTATCAGCAGACGTTACACAACATTTCAGAGACCCTGAATGTTCGTCTTCCATTATCACGTTGGCCAGACTCTCTGTTTTTGTTTTGTGATTTTACATAATTTTTATGTTAAAAAATAAAAGCGTCATTTTGTTTTGGATGACTGACAGTGTTGCTCTGAAACGTCCATGAAAGACTGTTACATTATAAGCTGCCTGGGACATTGATTTCTGTATTGTTTGTTTTTATTTGTTGTAATTATAATATATTCTGTTTGTATCCTGCTGTCATGTTTTACTCTGATTACATTGTAACTGTTACAGTGTGGGAAATGTTTTTTTACATTTATGTCTTAAAGTGTAATAACTGGCTGGGCACATGAGCTGAATACATTTCCTGACGTTTGGTTACCAACCTCATGCTGTATATTGGAAGCAGTCTCAGCAATGACACATGCAGACAGTGAGATGATATTATACGGCAATAAATGAATTCAAGACTCTTAAGTGAAGCACTTCTCTGTAATGGGAGTCAATTATTACATGACTATTATGAATAATAATAATAATAATAATAATAATAATAACTATAACTGTTAAATAATAATAATATTATCAATAATAATATATATACTTGCCCCAATTTAGGTGGAACAGTCCCGATTTGAGGACTCTGTCCCACCATTCCAATCAGGACAGCTTTATTTGAGGCGTCTGTCCCGCCATCCCAATCAGGACAGCTTTGTCCTGGTCTTGGGAAAGTTGGGGGAGATACGTTGGTGCTGTGCGCACTGGTGCGCTCTTCAATGAAGAAATTTAGAAGGGAGGGGAGGAGAGAACGGGGCAGCCTTAGTGCTTCAAAAGCGCTAGCCAATCCTGGGGGTGTGGTCAGGTGACACCAGACGCAGGCTGGGAGAGGCGTGGCCGGGGGAAAGAATTGTATTTTGCAGCCGGGGGGCCTGACTGAGCGGCCTGACCGAGCGGCCCGGGGGGGGCATTGCCCTCCTGCCTCCCGGGCCAGCCCGCCACTGAGTGACACCCCCCCCCGCTGCCGAATAGACCGTTGGGTGGAATGTGTGGCGCTAACCTATTACTCAGTGCTGTGTACAGAACTATATTCAGACACACAAGTGCCTGTCCCAGTGGAGCTTGCAATCTAATTTCCTCACCATAAGGGGACACACTCCCCACAATTAACCTGAAGTGTATGTCTTTGGATAGTGAGGGGTAATTGCAACACTCGGACATATTTTTAATATCCATCTATGGGGCCTATTTATTAGTTTCAGGGCTCCGGATTTATTATAGTCCCCAGGTCGGTGTTCACTTTCTCCAGAAATCTCGATTTTTCTGGAGCTCTCTGGCGAAATAATCAGTTTGCGTTTTGTGTAAGTTATATTCTATGGAAAGACCTGTGATGCTTTCGTTCATTCCTTTTTGCTCTGTGGTGTGGTTGCACCGGGAATATTTAAGCCAAATTACTCCAGCGCAACAAGCCAAACAGATTTGTGAATGTCATCAACTCTCCCTGATACTGTCCATTTATATTGGGGATCGTTTGCAGCTATGGATCAGAATGTCGTCTTATCAACTCCGTAGGAACGAGTGACGTCTGAAGCTGCCTGACGAGATGTAATGGATGTTGAAGAGACAGATTATCACATCTTTGGGGCACATTTATCATTCATCGGCAAAAATGAGAAATAGTTATCAATCCTTATCGCATGGATAAGGATTGAACTATTTCTCAAATTTATGAAAAACGGATCACAGAAACAGCAGTTCCGAAAAACTGCTGTTTCTGTGATTAAAAAAAATCATACTTACCCCCCTCTTCGGGACTCGGTGTCTCCGGATCTCCTACTGGTCCTCTTCGTTCCTCTTCTTCCTTCAAATGCGCATATGCAGTTTGAAGAACTGCAGATGCGCCCAAAGATCCCTGCTCTGTCTCTGCAACTATCATTGCAGAAAGAGAGCTGTGAGTGATAGGGAGGGATCATGTGATCCCTCCACACATGCGCTGTCCAGCTCTGCTCTTCGGAGCAGAGCTGACAGCATTGGATTTTTTCATTTATGATAATGTACGCCAGCTTCAAAAAAAATGTTTTTTCGGAACTTGTTAGATTGCGGCCGGGAGCAGTCTCCATACTGTTGAATGGTGACTGCTCCCAAAAACAAAGAGGAGTGCAAAGCAGCAGATATCCATGATATCTGCTGCGATGCACCTTTCATAAATATGCGTAGGACACTGTGGGACCTTAATTTCACGGTAAGTGCACGATAGTCCACTAACGTGCTTTCTTAAATATGCCCCTTTGTCTTTTACAGCTCAGTATTTCCAGATAAAATACTGGAGAAAACATTGACTGGCTGCTAGTTATACTGGTTATTACTCTGTGTGTAATAGGTAAAATGGAAACTAGTGAGTACTGTATACACATTGCAAAGGAAGCGAAAGAAAAGCAAAACTACTGCACCAGATAGTATAAATTAAACTCTGTTCTCTCTTTCTTATAAGAAGCTAAATCTGTATTTTTAATAAATTAGAGAGGTGCTACCACAAAACTGTTAGAAACAGAGTTTATCTGAAGTAATATACTGACAGTCAGTGAATTTATTGCATCTAATTAATCTCCTCTAGTTAAAACATAAAACGTTATTGTTAATTCATTAAAATTCCATGAAGTTAAGGAAACAGCGAAATACTATAATATTTTATGGTGCTTGGTGAAAATACAAACAGTGAAATTAAAAACACGCCGAGGATCAGTTCAAATACAGACATATATTTTAATATTTTGCTGTTTGCGTAACGTGATAAGATTTTAATGAATTAACAATATAATATTGTTTTAACTTGAGAGTAATTGGATTCAATAAGTTCACTGGTTGTCGCTACTTCAGATAAACCCGGTCTTCTTTTCCTATGAACATACAGATTGCTCATAGACGAGACTCAATCGGAAGGGGGGCACCGGAAACTTTAAGTTTGATTAGATCTCTTTATTTTAGAAATATGCAACTTGTACATCTGCCGGGTGTTGGTAATTGAAATCTGTGCCTTTTCCCCATGATGGGTGATAACGCAGGCATTCTTGCATCGCTTTTTCAGTAAATACGAGAACGTTGAAAAGAAAATTATTTCTATCACTTATTTATCCCTTGTTTTTGGCTGAAACCGTGCTGACTTTTCCTTGCAGCAGATGTCTTTATAAATAGGACATCTGTTGCCGTCTACAGACTGGGATTTATAGCACGAAGAGCTCACCTTTAAAGGGAGGCGCACGGAACTTCAGAACCGATATATGTCAGCAATTTTTTCTCTCCTCGCTCTTTTTAATCAGCTTTCTTGTTATAAAAAATGTACAACATGATAAACTGTTCCCATATTCTCCCATGCAAACAGACCTTCCCCTGCAGGAGGTCGGGAGGTACACTGAGTTCAGAGACCTGGATCCAGGCACACTCACCATCAACTGATTCCAAAAGAGAAATATATCAGCACAAATTAAGTTTTTGTGTTTAACAATTTAAAAGTTGTATTTTGATGTTCATATTCTTTTGAAGTACATCATGGTGGATAGCGATAGTGGCATCGGTAATAGGCCTGATTACTAACTATGGGGTAAAGATACAAGGGTTGTCTTAAAGCAGAGTTAGGCCATGGTGTCGCTCCTACCCTTTTGGAACAACAAATCCCAGCATGTCCTACCTACATCAGAGGATGAAGATAAAATGACAACACTAATAGGCTTGATTGTCATTTATTTAATGTATTCACCAGGAATTTCCTTAATCAAAGGAAGGCAAACTGATGCTGTCCAGTTGTTTTGGAACTACAACTCCCAGCATGCCCTGTTAGTCAGAATCTGAGTGGGAAGAGGAGTGAGATTGGGAGTGGTCATCTGTTGTACTCATTAGGTCGGGTCTGGTCCCAGCATGCCCTGCCAGCTATTGGTTGGATATTCTCTAGCAGAGCATGCTGGGGTTTGTAGTTTCACAACACCTGGAGAGGCACCGGTTGACTAGGCCTGCATAAGGTTCTTTTAAAGCAGAGGTTGCCTATAGCAACCAATCAGATTCTAGCTATCATGTTTTAGAATGTACTAGATGAATGAAAGCTAGAATCTGATAGGTTGCTATGAGCAATATGCTCACCTTTCCTGTTTAGTTTAAGGTTTAAGGTTTGATAAATGTATCCACCTGAATGAAGCTATGGTAGAGCCTTCAGGGCCTCGTGGCTGTAAAAGGTCTTTTTGTTTTACCCACGCCTCATTCTTTTCATAAAACATTTGAACTTTAAAAACAGAACAAAAACTAATTATGTGACTGTGTAGTCAATGTATAAATACCCTGGGCTAGATTTACTAAGCTGCGGGTTTGAAAAAGTGAGGATGTTGCCTATAGCAATCAATCAGATTCTAGCTTTCATTTATTTAGTACCTTCTACAAAATGATAGCTAAAATCTGATTGGTTGCTATAGGCAACATCCCCACTTTTTCAAACCCGCCGCTTAGTAAATCTAGCCTTCTGTGTGACTTGCTAGGTAAACCATGGAAATGTAAAGCATAAAAATTATACTTTAACTCTTTTTTTTTTAATAATAAGAATCAGGGAGGCTCCCTCCACCCCCCCCCCCATAAAAAAATACATGTTATCTGTATTTGTCTCGAAGCAATTACACAGTTTTTATTTTTTTACATTTCTCTGCCAGTATCTTATTAGAAACTCTTAATTAACATCTTTTCACCAAGCCTGGAGGTCAGGAGAAAACTTAAACCATATGGTACGCTAAAATGAATTTAACTTGCCATATGTGTTTATTTAAAATTTTCCGTAATCTGCAAAAAATGTAATTCTTATATACAAGGAAAGGCTTGGATGACTGCAATAATGTTATAGGAGGACACACGATGCATGTGCATGGGGAAAGTATATTGTTTTATTGCTATCTGTACCTTGTTTAGCAAGGTTATCCAGAGAAAATATTTGATGCAGGGGCAGATGATTCCACTTGTACTGGGCTAGGTGTTGCCCCTGCCCTCCTTGGGTATTATGCCCCCACGTCCTGCTGTTGTTTACCTTAGTAGTGGGTAGGAGAAGGTTGGGGCAGCAAACTCTACAACCAAATAGGTTCACCCAATAGCAATGTTTGTTTCTTTCCGAAACAAACACTGACCAAACAAAACAAACTTGCTTCATGTTATTCAAAGTGCAAGTGAAGCCACTATTTACATAAATATATAATCATATGTATTACTGGACTAAGTACTATATATGTCATAGCTGATGTCTTAATTCAATGCTGAACTGATGCTTCATTAAATATGTCCAGTACTGTAGTTCATCAGTCATTGCTTGAGGGTGGTGTGTCTCTATCTTGCAACATTGTACAGCCAGAACTTGTATCATTGACTATGAAGTCTCCTAGGTAACAGAGATGCTCTATAGATACAGGCTGCAGATTGGGGCAGGAACATTGCTGCACATAACTAAGATGATATGTTTTGCATTCTACGTTTTGGTCCTGTTGCTGATCTGATTAGTACCGTGTCCCAAAGATGTGAGATGTAGTTTCAGCTGCCTGCAATAGTGGGAGGCGCCATCACTCGATCCCATTGTACTTTTTAACACAGCTGCCGGGGAAATTCAGGCTAACTCGGAACACTACCTTTACACTTACAATATGCTTACAAAAGCTGTTTGGAGATTTTACATTTCAAAAATATAATAATAAGTCCATAGCCTTTCATCTGGAATTATAAAAGTTCTTCTCTCTACCCACCAAAAGACCATTCCAAGAAAAGAGTTAAGATAGCTTGAAGTCTTGTCAGCGTATCCAATCATAGCTGCAAGCTCCCCCCCTTCCCCAGTAACGATTTGGTCTCCTCCAAGGAATAGGAGTGCTAAGCACATTGGGTTTTCAAGCACCTTATCCCTCTGGCTGGAGGACCAAGTGATACCACCTTTCCTCCATGGAGTAATTTAAGCCCCATGAGTACCGGCAGATTTACACTTGATATTAAACTACATTCTGCAGGGTTGGCTGGCGCGTCTGTGTAAGAGACATTGAGGAAGATGAGTGAGGACATCTAGCAAGTGATAGTATCACACAACTGTGATGTCATTTCCACCTGTGTACTTCCTGTATTGTGAGGCTCGCCGGTTCAGTTCAGACTACTCTTCCCCCTACTATCTCCAATACCATGGGACCCTAGGCTCCAATCTAGGTAGCTTAGTGGTTAATCTAGCCCAGCCTCATTCAGATCGAAATCGGTGCAAACAAATACATTTAAATTAATTTTCATTGAAACACCTTTCAACCCACCCTTATATAATACTATATAGGTAGATGGTATTCTTGAACCGATATATAAGGATTTGTGTTAAAAGCAGAAGGTTTTGCAGCATAATACATTGCATTTTGTCTCATTTTGTGTCCATATTTCTTGTGCTTCTTGTAATATTAAGGATCAATATAATAGTATATACAGTGGCACTTTCTCATAGAAAGTTCTATCTATAATCAACGTAAGAACATTTGACATTATTAAAATGCCTAAATCCAAGGTTCCTCTGCAAAAGGTGCAATAATGATTTCTCTGTGTAGTGCGTACAGCTCTGCAGTGATAACCCAAAGGCAGGTGGATCTGCAGGAGTACAGGAAACTTGCCTGCTTGGGGGGGTCACTGTTTTAATGATCTCAGGGCACTAGGAAAGGTCACGTGTCAGGTGCACTCAATCACAGTCATTCGTGCAGCTGAACATAACACAGACAGCGATCTGTGCTGGTCTTTAATGTGTCCTTGACCAATGTGACGAGATACTTGAGGCTGTCACTGAACCTTTATTATTCTGTATGAAGATGACAGTTACTTGTGGATTAACATGTAGATAATGGATTCCCGGTGAAAACGCTTTCAACATGCAATAGTCAGAGTTTTGTATTTGATTTATTTAAGAATTAATTTTTTTAGACAAACCAGCTGGTGATATGAGAACAGCCTGACATAGCAACGATATACTTCTACCCAACATCATCCTCATCAGCTATTTATATAGCGCCACTAATTCCGCAACACTGTACAGAGAACTCACTCGTATCAGTCCCTGTCCCATTGGAGCTTACAGTCTAAATTCCGTAACATATACACACACACAGACTAGGGTCAATTTAATAGGAACAGTATGTTTTTGTAGTGTGAGAGGAAACTGGAGCACCTGGAGGAAACCCACGCAAACACGGGGAGAACATACAAACTCTGCACAGATAAGGCCCAGGTTGGGAATCGAATTCATGACCCCAGATCTGAGAGGCAGAAGTGCTAACCACTGAGCCACTGTGCTGTCCAGATCTGCTATAGTTATTTTCACGCTTTGTTTATATAGTATTTGGAAGCCAGGGTTTAGAGGGCGAATAAAGCACTAAATGAGTGATATAATGTCACTCATTCATTGTTGTTACTGACCCTGTGGTGCCAACCAATGAAATTCTCGGGCAGCAGCTGACCATTTCTTACCTATGAAGCTTCTGGCTTCAACTCCTCCATGTTGGTTATGGGCTGGGAGTGTGGCGCTGAGCTATGATGTTACAGACCAACCCCACACTCCCAGTCTGAGAGGGGCAGATGACCCCCCCTGTTCCTCCACACAAGATAAGAGGGGAGGGGGGTTACCGGAGGAGGAAGTGGGCGTGGAGGTACTGTCTCAATTTGTGGACCCATAAAGGGGTGTTGCCTCGTGGGAATGTAGGCGTGGTTTGGGCAGATCTGGACATTGCTTCGGTGAATCCTAGATGGGGGTTAATCGTGTATCGATTTTTGTTTTTTAAAATGTTGGGAGGTATGCTATAGCTTTGTCGGATTACAGAGGACCGGAAAAGACAGTGACAGATATAAAGGTCTATTTATCAACAGGATAGAAGCACTTCCTTCCCCTTTTTCGATGGATTTTAAATATTTTAAAGAAAAAAAAACAAGTGCTACAGACAAACCACACGTTTGTATTTCCACTCAATAAGAGAACATTGCTATTGGTAAAGAAAGACGACGGCTTTATGTATTTGGTGAAATTCTCAGGTGCTTTGGAATTTCTGAGCCAATAAAAGATGATGTTGTAGGATCTCTGGGCACAGAACAGGCTGACAGTATAATATAATACAATGGGGATAAGACTGAAAGCTGCTTGTTAGATAAAGCTTATTATAATATTGGTATTTTACATGGTATCAAATGAGATTTCCGTCTGATACAGAGTGCTGGAATTTGCTAGGATGGGGGGTTGGGGGGATCACACAGAAGAATTGGGGTACTGGCGGGTGCAATGTCAGGGTTATTTATTTTTCCTTTTACTTCTGTTCTCTTTCACTTTGCTGCACTAACCATAGTCAGAGATTTCCATGGTCAATGACAACAAAGGTACAGGCCCCCTTCGGTGTGAAATCAATACTGACACTGGTTACCGAGTTATCCTGCAGTAGAGTAAAGAAATGGAAAGTAGAACAGTGCTGGAGTAATAGAGATCAGGTCCATCCATACACTAATCCCTGATATCTCTTACCATATCAGTGTGACTTCTTCATGTCATCTTTTATGGAACGCAGTAATGATCAGAACGATGTCAATCTGTCATTCACTTGGAACTGCATTTATAATTTGCAGAGTATAATGTAATAAAGATTTCTAGCACAACCTTTTTAAAGATTGTTAGTCCCTGACATTGTCCCTGGTTTTAAACAAATTTCCAGTATGTTGATGTGTTATGTCATTCTCAGTCTATGTTTTTATTCTTTGTATCAGAACAACCACACAGTGGAATGTATCTTGCTTTGTGTGCTGGATGTAATTCTCGGTATCTTATCCTTTTATAATCCTGTAGGCACGGTATTGAGTACCGCACAGTGGGGCATATTTAACAAATAATGATGGTGCACTATCGTGCACTTACCGTAAAATACACGTCCCTCTGTGTGTCCCGCATATTTAACAATGGTGCATTACAGCAGATATTGTGGATATCTGCTGCTTTGCATTCCTTTTCGTTTTTGGGAGCAGTCATCATTCTACAGTATGTTGACTGATCCCGGCCACAATCTAACAAGTTCCCCCCAAAATTTTTTGGGGGAAACTTGTTATGTTAGCTGAAGCTGGCGTACATATCATAAATGAAAAATTTCAGTGCTGTCAGCTCTGCTCCGAAGAGCAGAGCTGGACAGCGCATGTGTGGAGGGATCACATGATCCCTCCACCGCTCACTCTCTGCAACTATAGTTGCAGAGACAGAACGAGATGTTTGTGCACATGTGTAGCACTTCGAACTGCACATGCGAAATTGATGTATGAAGAGGAGCGAAGAAGACCTGGAGGAGATCTGGAGACAGGGCATTCCGAAGAGGCAGTTGTAAGTGTGATTTTTTTTTTATCACAGAAACAGCAGTTTATCGGAACTACTGTTTCTGTGATGCGTTTTTCATGAATGTGTAGCGCCTGCGGGGAACAGGACAGCCGCGACACAGAAGAACTTACTTTGTAAACGATGGTCACCTCCAGTCCGTTTCCGATATCCCAGCTGCTATTCGATCCCAGCAGATCAGCAGCCGCAACCCTTGTCACCTCCAACCACGTCCCTCTAGGAAAGAGACATAGATTACGGCCATGCCTACCAGGAAAGGGCTGTCCGAGAACATGGCAATGAACAAGGACACTCTCAGTCCAAGCTCACTTGCCGCCTCCTCACTTTGCTCTCGCCAAGGCACGGAGGACTACAGGCACTTGAGACCAGGAACAGTCTCGCCTCAAGTACCTCGCACACCTCCCGGTGAGGGCCTAATCAAAAGGGGGAATGGAGCGTGATACTCATCGGGACACTCCCACTTCCGATCCTGCTCTCCTGCACCTCCCCTACAACTGCGGATGAAAAGGAACACACAGCCTCCCTCTACACTCTCAGTGAGACTAATATGGGCACCCACAACGCTAAACTAACTACAACAGCGACCCGACTCTAACAACGCTCTAATGATCGGCAACGCAACTAAGTCAAACAACTATGACTAACTAGGTGTGGTGCACTAACGGACCTACTCACTAACCACTACGGGGAACACCAGCCGATGTTCACGGACTATACCGGAGGGCGGTTCCTAACCCCCTCACCCAGGTCTAACCAAGGAGACTGTCTCCTTACTATGGGGTCACCCATGGACCCTAAGGACCGGCTGCACCAGGCCCAACTGAGGCTCGCTGGAACAGCACACTAACCCGGTGGCCGACTGCTGCACGGAACAGCCGATCGAAACTGAACCGCCCGACTGCCTGTACTCGGGTATCGAACACGTGTCCTTACACCCGGAACCACAGGATAACCTGCACGGAACTCGGGCTTGGGGACCCTCCACCAGAACCACGGGCCGCCCCTGGAACTGCCTCAAGGTGTGCTGCACTGCCACCGACTCACTCAGTCACCCCCTCTGGGAACCAGCGTGACCCCAGGGGCGGGTAAAATACGTATGTTCTTCCCTGACTATATGTAAGCTGGTAACTACACTTGTCCCCCACAGCACGGGTTAGCACAGGAAAACACAGGAAACAAGAGCCTACTTTTAATGGGGGCCTGACGTCTTGTCCCTGACACAATTATGTAACACACCCAAAGATACAGTAATACAGACAATACTCGCCGCACAGACAGAATAAATACAGTATACAGTACTTTGCACGCTACTCACCAGAGCACACAGCTGCTAGCCAACCAGCTGGTTGCTACAGCACCAACAGGAGCCTCCGCTCTACTGTACCTCCTAACTCAGTGTGCTCACCTCACAGGACCGCGCCTACACTCACAAGGCTCTCATGCCTCTAACACACCACCGGGGCCTTCTGCCCTACACACCATGGGCCTCTGCCCAGCTGCCTACAGAGCCTTGTGCTCTGGGGATGGGCCTCAGCCCCCTCTCTAGCTCAGGGCTCTGAGCCCACTAACTAGGGCCTTGTGCCCTGCTACCTAGGGGCACTAGCCCCTGCCTACTTAGGCCTTGAGGCCTCTCTATCTAACTAAGGGCCTTGTGCCCTTCAGTCTATGGGCTTTCAGCCCCCTAACCAGGCCCTGTGGCCTCTCCTATGGCCTCTAGGCCACTACCTAACTAAGGGCCTTGTGCCCTTTTACACCTGGGGCTCTGAGCCCTCTTATCTATCTAACTAACAGGGCCTTGTGCCCTTTAACAACTATATGGGCTATTTACTCAGTGGCCTAATACCCAACTCCTGGGCCTTGTGCCCCTAATACACGTCCCCACGGGCATTGTGCCCGACCGTGGCCACGGGCCTAGTGCCCGAATTAACGCTGAGGCTACTTACCTGCTCCGCGCAGGAATCTCGGTTTGCCACACCGTCTTCCTCTTCTTTTCCGGGTCCTGCCGGCTGCACCTCTTCACCCGTTTGGCGCAGGTCTTCTTGCTGCTCTGGAGGCGGGGGCGCTCTCAGCCCTTACAAGGGCTCCCCGCCGACGATCTCTGCTCCGGCGGCTTGATTGCAGTCTTCTTCCGCCGCTCCGCACGTCTGGTCCCTTCCTCCGGCGACGGACTTCTGCCAAAATGGCACCGATTGGCTCGCCGTGGCGCCAATCTTTCAAACGGCCAGGCGCGAGCCGTGATTGGCTCGCGTATCCGGACGCTGATTGGCCAGCGGGGAAAGATGAGCCCTGATTGGCTCATCCTTCCTCCGCCGACAGGACCTGCAAAGAAGAACGTATACTCACCGCCGCAGGAGCGCTGGACGGGTAAGTAAGTTCTTTCTTCTTTCTTCACCCTCTTGCTGGGCACAGGAAACAGGAACATCTTCAGCCCCTCCTGGGGCGCAGCCACGCCAGACATCTTCGCCCTCTTCACGGGCACCAGCATTCTAGAAAATGTTAGCTAGAATCTGATTGGTTGCTATGGGCAACACTTTTCCTTTTTAGAAGGTTTGATAAATGCCCCTAAGTTTCTTTTTATTATGTATCTATTGAAACCTGCACAGTACCTTGTTATCTATGTTGAATGCAATTCTTAGTCTTTATTGGGTTAATTTGCATATATCTACTTAATTGTGTGTGTGTGCCATAAGATTAGCTTTATTGATGGTATTTTAATTAGTAAAGCTGAATAAGTGCCTCGACAAGTGGTCACGTTATGCTTGGCGATGTTGTTTGTCATTTGGCATTTAGGAGGACTCTATGTCCCTATTTTATAGGCTGACTCCCCTACTTTATGCAGCCCACCAGAGACTGTTGCCGTTAAATAACCGTATCAGTGAGTGCAGGGGATGTTTTGGATGGGGGTAATAGACAGTGTCAGTGTGGGCAGCTGTTTGATTGCATCGCCATTAAAGTGTTTATGGTTTCATCTGGTAATCTGTACATACATTCTCTGTGCCAGTGACACCAGAGTGCTGGAGTAATTATCGCTGGATCAAAGAGGTCAAGAGCACAGCGGTTCCATCCATTTATAATGAAACGCAGAATGAGTCAAACCAGCGAACAACAGGAGCCTTATTCAGAACCCTACATGGGGCTAATGTGAGGCTTTGTGCAAATGTACGTCTGCATATTAATCAGGCTTGTTAAATAAACGCGCTGTGTCTGTGTACACTGCACACGCTGCACAGTTGTCCTGTAATCTTTTTGAAAATAAAACTTATAATTAAGATGCCTCTTCACGATCAAATGATCTTCATAAAGGTTTATTATACAGCAGGAAGGAGCGCGGAGTACCAACGCCAGCCGTCGCTTCCGTCAGGCTGAATTTGACGAGCTGTCAGATTCGTTCTTAAATACTTTTAGGGTTGTGGATATCCGCTAAGAGACATGTCAGTAAAACAATTTTGCAGGGATATATTCAATATCAAGGTTAGCGCATGTTGAGATTTGCAGATCCACAGCTGCCTACCCATGTTCTGTAATAATTGTTGATTACAAAGCAAATAAAGCCACTATTTGACATTAATATTTCTGTATTTGCAGTGTTTATTTAGTGTAAGCATACGCTGAATATATAAAAACTGATGTGTTAATGAACTGAATAGTATAGAGGAAATAACTCCCCTGTTATACATAACTAAATATGCCCACTATGCTCTCTCTCACTTCTCTGCACCAGATTGCCATGTTAGGAGGGAGGAGCTTCTGTAACACAGCAGACACTGAGTGACTGACAACTTGACAGACATGTTTTGTGGAAATGCACAGAGTGAATTGACTGATACTCAATACTTTAATAGAACTGTAGTGCAATGTCAGGCCAATGCTGAACAATACAGTTTTATGATTCACATCTTAATATTTCAATTTTGGGATTTAGTGGTCCTTTAAGACAGATATTGTAGATTGGACAAGCCATTGCCAAGGGGACTAATTGGTGATATCTTAAACTTTTCTGGTTATGTGTGTCAAAAGGAAATCCCTGTAAAGGACAATTTATATCTAATGTGTGTGAGATAATCAGAAATAATATTAACATTTTCCAGAAGTAAAAAAAGGGACTATGTACAGTTTTATTTGAATAAAAATACTATATCTGGAACCGCTTCTGGCTTTAAACATATTATTACATTGTAGTATTCTTGCTGGCATTCAAGCTATCTATGTCTGTAGGTAATGTTCTGTCATTGTTTTTTAAAGTCATTGTTTGAAAATACTCTGATATTTCCGCTTTATCATATACAAGCATTTAATGAATTCATTTACCTTAACACTTAATATAAGATATACTGTATATTACAATACTGGGCAATGCGTGTAATTGTGCATTCTCTTGTACACCTAACTATCACAGGTTGCTCCTATGAAATGCATTCATAATAGATAATTGCTTTCTTTGATTTTTGGAAGCCCGGAATCGGTGCTTTCGTGCCCCAAGTGCAAAAAACAAAAAGTGCAAAAGGGTGCAACAACTTCAGGCCCTACCCAAAAGAAGAAAGTCCCATCTATCACCAACCCCCAAGACCAAAGCATCCCTTAGGGGGCCTGGGTCCTCAGACCCCTCTTCACCGCAAGCTTGGGAATTCCCTTTACTATGGGACCTACCAAGGCTTCACCCAAGATCCGTAAACTTGCCCAACAAGGGAGGGTGTCGGAGGTTTTCCGATGGGTGGGCTTTCGTAATTGCGAATAACACATCTAATACAGGGACACTACCACAATCAACAAATAATCAACCATTCAATAACTGACACAACAGCAACTAGTGGAGAAAATATGGCAACAGTCTTTACATTTAAATTTCACAATTAAGTTGTAAGTGAAGGGCATTGCCTACTTGTGGACCTCCCCTCCCGGTTGTAACCCTTTGCTTTCAATCCCGTAGTCATTCGGTCTTCTTGCTAAACATCCGGATCCATACTTACCAGCATTCCGGGACAGGTAACAAGTAGGCTGTACCACCTATCTTCAGATCCACTCCCTTTGTTGTGCAAGACTCCACCCCCTTTTCTGACAGACCACGCCCTTTTGGTCACAGAAAAACTTAAGTCTCAGAAAAATAAGTACTATTGGTAAGGCTGGTACCCAGCGACACTACAAGAAAATTCTAACAATGCCATACTTTTAGCAGTTTTATCAGCGACTGAAAAAAAAAAAGCCCTGATCAGCTTGCTGATTCATGTGTACACACTACCATCAGGTCTGTGCTCCTAATTTGTCATAACCATCAGCTGACAAGATTGTGACTCTGCACCCTCCATAGAGATCTATGGACAATGTCGTGAGTGCATACACACTGCAGAATTGGAACGACATAGTTGAATGAGCTTTTTAGTTCAGCTTAAAAATCTCATTCAACAATGCATTGTGCTTTGAAACGATTATCGTTCGTTGTTGTAGGGTACACACTAATATGATATTGGGCCGAACGGTTGTTTATTGTCTGAGTGGCCTGATAATCGGCTGATAGCCTTGTAGTGTGTACCCAGCCTAAGTATGACCCATAGACATTGTGAAGCTGTACATGTGTAAACAAGAGGTAATTAGGTTCTAGAGTAACAAGTCTGATATAAATAGATTTGCTTGTAAGGCTTTTATACCACTGCAGATACTTGAAAGAACATCATATTCCCGGGTATAAATTTGTGTAGACAACCTGCAGTCACCTAGTTCCAGAAACAATTATAGAATGTGATGATCTGCTGTCACGTGTGCTATATATAGAAGTGTGCTCATTAATGGTCGAAAGCCAACACATCTTACTTTTCTATATTTTAAATGACGGTTGCTGTGCTGTATGAAATACTCTTTTGGATGCAGCATATGCTATAATACTTTTAGATGCTATTGTCGCTGAAAATCGTACTACTGCACGGTTCACTGAACCGAAATGAGCGAAATATGCAATTAATTAGAAATATCATTCCTTATTTTATCACCTCCTTAATGCTGTTACAGTCTACATTTCTCCCATGAAATGACTGATTCGGAGTTACATACACAAAATATACATTAACTTAATATGCTAGGACTAGAATATGATATTACTTTGAATTGAAATCCGTCTTTTTACAATGTATATTTATTGCTTTTTAAAACTGAATAGATGAGAAAGGCAAAGCAGTAAAAATAAAACATGATGGGATGAAATGAATCGCCATTACTCCTATAACTAACCAAAGATCTTGTGTATGACCTGTGTGCGCCCAGGGAAAGGAGCCATTAAAAACTATTTTCATGATGGGCACGATGATAAGAAGGGTCATTCTGTCTGGTCGGAATAGAGAAAGACGTAAGAGGAACCAAAGAAAGAAATACTGAGCCACTAAGGGGCCGATTCAATCTGACGCAGTAGGGAGCTTTTGTGTTGCGCAACAATACTGCAAAATTACTTTGTGTGACGTGTATCATATATCATTGCATTGTTCGACTGAGCCCCATGTAAGAATTAGTGATTGATTGTGTTTTCTAATGCAATCTTCTCTCTTATTTCATACCGCGCAGCCATTTAGATTTACGAAGGACAGTCCCAATTTGAGGGCTCTGTCCCGCCGTCCCGATCGGGGCAGTTTTGTCCCGTAGGTGGGAAATTTAGGAGGTAATTTTTAGCAGCGGGGAACAGGTGCCGTGATTGTAGGTGTTGGGAGGGGAGGAGAGTACGGGGCAGGTGTGTCCACTCGCCCTTTGTGACATGGCCACGCCCTCTCTCCTGATGCCAGGTTCCCAAATTTTGGGAGGTATGCTATTGGCGGAATAACTGTAATGGGATAATGCACATGAGGTGAACATATATATAAAGTTATTCAAACCCAGAAAAAATGCAGTCTGACAGAAATACATAGAGGAAACAGGAAAGAGTATTGACAGAAGGGTAATAATGGAACAGAGACATAAAAGTGGGACAATAGTAGACATTTCAAGCTATGCAGCTTTCTCATGTAAAATAACAATAATTTCTACTTTCTAGACTGCAATACATGACCCAGCAGCGCCCGGTGACTTCCTATAATGAATATTTTCCAGATTAGAAATCTTTTTATACTTTCATTAGTGTGAATAAAAGAGGCTTAGTCAGTTCCAAGATCGCACATTGTTCTTATGCTTTTAAATAGAAATGTACCAGGGCTATTCAACTGTAATCATTATATACAGTGTTGCCAATTGTGCTGAAAAGTCTGTGATATCTATAAACTGTGAATATAAAATGTAGTACTTTATTTTATATATCGTATTATATATATTTTATTTTCAGAATTTGTAATATAGCTTCACATAACTAATGTAAATTGTTTGATATGCTTATTTTTTATATTTAATAAATATTTTGCCAACCCCTGAAAAATAGTCTTTGTTGACAATTTTATAAAAACTTCCTGACAGGCAACGATTTGATTTACCAAGCCAGACATAGACTGTGGTGGGTGAATAGTATTTGGAGTTATGGGGCTATTTTGATAGCTGTACCCTTATCATGGCTATGTGTCTGATTTATATTCAGTGGTGATATTAGCCGGCGGCGGTGAGAGTTAACTTACCATTTCACTGGGCCAGTCTCTCCAATTGTGCGCAAACGTGCGCTGGCTTTCAGTTCCACTAATGCGAGGGGGAAAAAAAATAAAGTAATAATAAAAAATATATATACATATTTTTCTGTTAACCTGAGATTCTGCAAAGCCTGGAAGTGACACAACTTAATTCCAGCAGGGTTATTGGCGTTGATGATCATGTAATCACCAGCAATAACTTTTTTTACAGACAGTTGACAACTTGGTTGCTGTAGATATCAGCCAATCTAAATTCAACTTTGAATTTTCATATAATGTATTGCATGGTAGGGTTTATTATTAGTTTTTATTAATCAATGACAACTATATAACCTTTTTGTTGTTGTTGTTCTTTTGCAGGAACCTTTGTAATGAACATGCTGGCGTTTGATGCCGATGACCCCACCACCGATAACGCCGTCCTGCGCTACAATATTCTCAAACAGACACCCGACAAGCCGTCGCCCAACATGTTCTACATCGACCCGGAAAAGGGCGATATCGTCACCGTGGTATCGCCGGCTCTTCTAGACCGTGAAGTGAGTAATATATATTCAGCGTCTTCTCACATCCGGGCTGCGGAGCTCACAAGACCTATTGTGCTGAATTACCATTACAGATGAGAGAAGCAAAAGGCATTGAGCTGTATTTGGTGTAATTGCGTTAATTAAGATTTACTTTAAGATTAATTTGAGAGTCTACATCTAACACCAACTGCAAATAAGGATGTAAGTGCAAATGTGTTATTCCATTCAACTAGACAAGAGACTACATGGCTTTTCTTTCTGGGAAAACAAGGAAGGTGTTCCCATTGTCTGTAGGTAGATGGCATTACAGTTGGAATACGATTTTTGGCTGCGTGATCTATTAAAGCCTATATTTGTCTACCACAAATATATGGATTAATAGATCATGCAGCCAAAAATTTCAACTGTGTGCAGGTAACATACATTTAAAGTATAAATTGACATATAACTGTTTCTTTTAACGCTGCTACAAAGGTAAGAATTTCCATTAGTCTAGTACCCGCCACCTTCTATTGGAATAAAGAAGTTAGGGGGATTTTTTTTCAAACAAACTTGCTCAGCTTACAAATAGATCAGCTAGAAGTAACTTTAATATGTGCTTCATTGTCCACTTGGAGAAAAAGGAATAATAATAGTAATTAAATTGAGATAAAAATGTGTAGCATGGCATTTTAATGTGTACAATGTGTTCTGTGCTGGACGCACAGATTATGACAAAATAGAATAAGATGGGCACTATCGCCTGCATTGGAGGGTAAAGGGGAACCTTCAGGCAATTTTCTCTTCTTTAATTTTTGTTATCTAGCCCTGTTTCCCAAGTCGAAGGAGGAGTCCCCAGTTTTCCTGGGATCATTCCCTGTTTTATTTTTTTTTTAAGTATCCGGAGCCGAATACTGGAGGTCTGGAGAATTAAAATAATGGGTGGTCTCTTTTGTGGCGTTCTGTACCCGGGCTAGGACCAGAGAACCAATCAAGAATGTCTACTGTCCTTCAGACAAATGGGGAGGGGGAGTCCAGGATGGCGGCCCGTTGTATTGGTTCACATTGACTGTAGCATAAATGACATAGCCCTAGTCACATGCATGGTACTGCTCATAGATGACCTATACCTCCCAACTGTGCTGATTTAGGTGAGACAGTCCCTATTTGTGGACTCTGTCCCGCTCGGGACAGCTTTATCCTGCTCGGGCCAGAATGTTTGGAGGTAAAGTCATTCATGTGGTGCACGTGGCAATTAAATGCCCCCGTGATGCAGACACGCCCACTTCCTTCGATTGTCCCGCTTGCAACCCTCCAAGCACCACTCATCTATATATGCATCAAGAAATTTTGTTAAAATTAATTTGCTTCATTTTGCTGCCCCCCCCCCCACCCAGCTTCCTGCCTGAGACAGCTGCCTCACCTTCCCTCTTTATAGACACATCTCTGCCACCAATTAGTTTCTAGCTGTCATTTTCAGTGCAGTTTAGAAAATGACAGCTAACACCTGATTAGTTGCTACGGGTTACAGCATTATAATGTATATAACACTATTTTATTAAGTGAATCACATTGTTTCCAGTGCTTTTGATATGTAATATTTTGCTTACACCTTCCAGCCATTGCCAGCTTGGAACTACCAACTAATCATAGGTGTGAGGTGTGTGATATAGGCTATATAGGGTATAAGTATATCACATTGGCACATTAACAATTACAGGAAATAAAGCAATCTGGTCATGAATGATCTTTTTATGTTTCTTCTTCTTCTACTCCTGCAATTTTCTTCTGCTTGACTTCCATTTATTTCCTTGGAGAGCAAACAGAAATGCATTTGATGCTGTAGCCAAACTATCCTGTGCTCTGTTGTTGTGAAGAGCAGTTGAAGGAAACACAATCCTTAATTTTCCCTTACAGTTTTAGTTTGGACGAAGATAGCTGTGTGTATACCCTCTAGGATCCGTCACAGCAAACTCTTGTGTCACTATCAGCCAGCTATATATTTATGCACCTACATTACACAGGAGATGACACAAACCCATTGCAACAGCAATGCCATCTATTTGGCTGCGTTAGTAGCACTGTATAGCAGGATTGTAATTATTTTACCATGTACAATGTAATTTGCAATGCATATTCGTGGAACAATACATATCTGGCTTATAGCCTCTACCAAATGCCGATAAGCATCTAATAAAAGTAAATTAGCATTTATGCAAATGAGAGAAACTCTGATCACAAGTTGTCCTGAAGAGGACGACCTGTTGTCCCTACTAATTAGACCCTAGCAGTAAGTTTTGCATGTTAAACACCAGACTATCATTGTACCAACGCACACACATCTTTAGGGCTTTCCCAGAAGGACTTGCAGCTAAAATTCACTTACAGCTTCAGAACAGTATTGTTCTTTGTAGATAAATCTTCCCATCCCAGCAGACGCCAAGATGAAATACAAACTGCTCGATTGTTTTTTTTTGTTTTTTGTTGTCCGCCCTGACAGATGGACAAAATAAAAACTCGGTTCTTTCTTTTTTTTGTGTTGTAATAAGCATCTTTAAGCAGTCAATACACTTATTACTCTACACTATCTATATGCAAATGTTAAACCCGCAGAGCGCTCTCCTATTTTTAATGAAAAGATATTAATCTTTACAGTGAGCGATCTCACATTTCGTATGTGAAATCCTCATATTTACAGTGATTGCAAACACTTGAAGGGGCACATTGACTAATTTATTTTGCCTCTGCTTTTATTGTCCTATTTTAATATATAGAACTCTTTTGACAAAGGGCGCCAGGTGTTTCAAAGCCCTCGAGTCGACTGAAAATCAGTGTTTCCAAGAGATGAGGGATAGGGTTTGGATGCAAACTTTTTAGGGCTTGACATATGCCCTGGACCAGTTTCAGAGCATATTCGTATTATTATATCTGTAATCTATATATTAATAGCATAAGTATGACTTTTCTGAGTGACTTATTTCTATGATGCCTTTGTCTGAGCAGGGCACATCATATATTAAATTAAAGATCTTGGTCTGTAGATTTACAGAAAAGGATTGTCGTTACAATCGGTTACTATTGTCCTCTGAAAAACAGTTGACAATACACCTGTGCACCCACTAGTTCCTCTGGAAACTGGGACAGTTAGTGAACTCTTCCTGTGCACCTGCTGGGTGACTTGGAACATGTGACCTGCTGAGTGGTCTGAAAACTGTGACCATTATTTGCAGTCGCATATATCAGCGTGTCTTGCAGGGGCCATGCCCAGCAATGTAATTTCGATGGAAGAAATTATACATATAATGTAATGTGTAAAGAAATTCTTTAGTTTCTTTAATATAGTGCTTGATAATATAGTTATTTATTCATTATACTCCGTTGTTAAAATCTCTACGTGTAATGTAGTGTATAAAAAAATGTGTAGAATTCTGATAAAGTAATTTAGTCATTACATCTCAGTTTCATTTAAGGCGATTACTGACGGGTTTCTCTAGTTTTTATTTATTTTTATTATCATTTCAATCTAAATGTTAAGTGATAATTCTTACATCCCTGTCTGTACCCCTTGTTATATGACTGCATGTTAAAAATTAGTTGTAGGTCTATGACCTACTCTCTGCTAATGACCTCCTCTCTGCTAAAGCCAGGGCCCACTTCTCCCTTCTCATTCTCCTTGACCTCTCTGCAGCCTTTGACACCGTTGACCACCCCCTGCTCCTTTACACCCTCCAGTCTTTCGGCCTCTCCGGCCCAGTCCTGTCCTGGTTCACCTCTTACCTTACTCACCGATCCTTCTCTGTCACCACCTCTGGGTCTCTCTCCCCCCCCCCCCATCCACCCTTCCAGTCGGGGTCCCTCAGGGCTCTGTTCTGGGACCCTTACTCTTCTCTCTATACACCTCCTCCCTGTTTGAACTCATCAGCTCCTTCGGCTTCAGCTACCACCTTTACGCTGAGGACACTCAACTATACCTCTCCTCTCCTGATCTCTCTCCCTCCCTACTCTCTAGGGTGTCCGCCTGCCTCTCTGCCATCTCCTCCTGGATGTCCTCTTGATTCCTCAAACTTAACCTTGCCAAAACTGAGCTCATAGTTTTTCCTCCCTCTCATACCTCATCCCCTTCTGACCTCTCCATCACTGTCGACAACACCTCTATCTTCTGTCCCCCAACTTCGCTGCCTTGGTGTCATCCTCGACTCCTCTCTCTCCTTTGGCCCCCACATCCTCTCTCTTGCTAAATCCTGCCTCTTCCAGCTGCGTAACATCGCTCGCATCCGGCCCTTCCTCTCCCAAGATGCCACCAAATGCATTATCCACTCTCTGATCATCTCCCGCCTGGACTACTGCAACCTCCTCCTCACTGGCCTCCCCCACTCTCATCTGGATCCCCTTCGATCTGTTCTTAACGCTGCCGCTAGGCTTATTTTCCTTTCTCGCCGCTCCTCTTCAGTCTCCCCCCTCTACCTAGCCCTTCACTGGCTCCCATTCCCCTTCAGAATCCTCTTTAAGCTCCTCACACTCACCTACAAGGCCCTCGCCAACTCCACTGCGCCTTACATCTCCACCCTCCTCTCTATTCATGCTCCATCCCGCCCTCTCTGTTCTGCCTCTGACCGTCGCCTCTCTTTCCCCCTTATAACCTCCTCCCACGCGTGTATCCTAAAACTTCGCCCGCGCTGCCCTCTCCACTGGAACAAGCTCCCTCCCTCCATCAGAACTTCCCCTAATCTGTCCAGTTTCAAACGGGCCCTAAAAACCCACCTTTTTCTTAAAGCCTTTCTGTCTCCCACTTAACTTCCTACCTTATCTTCTGCCTCCATCCCCCTACTCTCCTTCTCTCCCCTGCGTCTCTCTGTCTGTCCACCCCTCCCCTTAGATTGTACGCTCCTTTGAGCAGGGCCATCTCTCCTCCTGTTTCCACCACTTCTAACTCTGCTCTCCAGCTACTTAGCCCTCCTCCTCGAGGGTCCTCCACCCCACATCCACTCTCGCTCCCTCCTCCCCCCTGGGGGTCTCCCTGTCTTCCGCGCTCTCCTTCTTGGAACCCGTCGTTTGCGGATCCTCCCTCCCCCTTCCCCACCCTCTCTAGCTGTGCATTGAGCTTACTGAGTTGCTGTGCTTACTGTTTACTGTACTGTGATGTCTCCCATTGTATTGTAATTTGTTTGTCTCTGTACGGCGCTGTGGACGCCTTGTGGCGTCTTATAAATAAAAATTAATAATAATAATAATAGGTCTGTTTTTGTAAAACGTCTGCGGGTCAGTTGATGTCGCGGGAAAGTCATCTGTAGAGACGAGCCAAAATGTTCTTCAACTGTTTTTATAAACTATTTAACTCACTTCCCATTTGGCCTTGGAATTTCCCATAGTTCCCCAACCACACCACGCAATATAATAAATTACCATCATCAACAAAGCTCTATTGCAATGCCTGTTATAGACTGTAAATTCCTCTACGCTTGCATTTACAAATGCAGCGCAGAATGTCTAAGCAAAAGCAGAACTCTGAGATTGTGGCCCTGATTCATTAAGGAAAGTAAATTAAAAAAAATGAGTAACTTTGCACCTTGGCAAAACCATGTTTCATTGGAGGGGGAGGTAAATTTAAAATATGATGGCAGATTTATATTTGGGTAGGGCATGTCCTAGATCAACTTTAAATTTCAGTGTACAGA
This sequence comes from Mixophyes fleayi, assembly GCF_038048845.1. Lineage (NCBI taxonomy): Eukaryota > Metazoa > Chordata > Amphibia > Anura > Limnodynastidae > Mixophyes > Mixophyes fleayi. Next base: position 92,576,321 of record NC_134411.1, read on the forward strand.
TACACTATCAAGTATTTGTGTGCTACATGAAAAAACAGACAGTGTTTAACTTATGTGCAAAATAATAAACTAATTTGCACACCTTGCATTGTAACATGGTTTTGTCCAGGAGAAAACTTGCTAATTTTTTTGCCTTACTTTCCGTAATGAATCAGGCCAATTTCCCTAACTTCTCATCTTTCTAACTATAGTAATTTAGCCATGACAACTTGTGCTTACTGTAGATAGTATACATAAGGATATTTGAAGATGATAATGACCTCTTACCGAGAACATTTAATGATGTTCATGCAGGAAATCTCCATGTCCCATAGGCAAACTGAGGGGAGGGGGGTTCCTAGTGCCTGGAAACCCCCCTCCAAGCCTGGGGCACTGTATAATTGAGATGGCTGGACCCTGCCCCTGCTTCACACGGCTCTGCTTGAAAAGGGAGAGCTGCGTGCACCTAACAGTAGTGCACGCAGCATTGCCCATGTATATTATGGGGATAAGAAGAGTTGGAGAGCAGCCAAGCACTGTCTAAAATTATAGCCACGCCCCCATGCATGCTGGTCACGCCCACTGGTGGCGTGGCGTGGTGTGGAAAACCCCCGTTACAAAGCCTGCATTTGGCACCTGTGTCCATTCTTATTTTCGCAACCATATCTCTGAAAGTTGAGAGACATTGTTTGTGTATATGAGACAATGATATTATCACATATAAGTTGTCAAAAATCCAATCCATGGGGGAAATGTAGCCCAATTTGACAAGGAACAGACTTCTTCAGAATGACCGTATAATATGAAGGTAATTTATAAACATAGTTTTCTACTCTCTTGAAAGCCTCCTAGATTAGGGTTTATCCTGCCGGACTTTCCGGAATAAAAACTAAATTCTAACAGCGCTTACCTTCCCCCAGTGACCACAGGAAAGTAATGGTACCATTTGTGTTATCGTATCCTTAGCACTCCTTATTTGATGTCGGCCTTTTCTACTTCGGCACTTTGTAAATGACCCACATTGCACATGGTGCAGGAATTTAAGCTGATAGGTTTGTATTAATATTATTTGAGTGGGTAGATAAGTGTCTGCAGACCGCGTCCATGAATCTGAACTGGGCCGCCGGACTATCCACCAGATCACCCGCATTTCTAAGAAACATTTATTTCCGTTGCTGTAACTTTTCTCCTTCTGGGGCATATTTAATAAAGCACGATAGTGCTTTTAACGGATAATTAAGGTCCCATAGTGTCCTCCGCAAATTTATTAAGGGGGCATCGCAGCAGATATCATGGATATCTGCTGCTTTGCACTCCTCTTCATTTTTGGGAGCAGTCACCATTCAACAGAATGGTGACTGCTCCTGGCCGCAATCTAACAAGTCCCGAAAAAACATTTTTTTCGGGAACTTGTCATGTTAATGTACGCCAGCTGCAGCTGGCGTACATGAGGAAATCTAATGCTGTCAGCTCTGCTCCGGAGAGCAGAGCTGGACAGCGCATGTGTGGAGGGATCACATGATCCCTCCCTGTCACTCACAGCTCTCTCTCTGCAACTATCGTTGCAGAGACAGAGAGGGGATCTGTGTGCGCATGTCCAGTTCTTGGAACTGGACATGCGCAATTGAAGAGTAAGGAGAAGACCCGAAGACAGCGCTTCCGAAGAGGCAGGTAAGTATGATTTTTTTTTTCACAGAAACAGCAGATTATCGGGACTGCTGTTTCTGTACTCCGGTTTTGATAAATTTGAGAAATGAATCAATACTTATCCGTCCGATAAGGATTGATAACCATTTCTCTATTTCAACGTTAAATGATAAATGTGCCCCTCTGATCAGAGAGCATTATCCTGTCCTGTGATCGCTCCCATCAGCATGCAGATGGCTTCCCCCGTTCCAGCGACATTATCATTTTGAAATGTGCTCCACATTCGTTCTCTCAAACCATCATTTTGAGCTTTATCTCTGTTTGCATGTAAACCAATTAATTATTTTACAGCCTGGCTTTTATAGCTGGAGACTGACCATAATAGCAGACATATTTTTATTCAATTAATGAGTGGTTGACGAATGGCGTAATGCATCATGACTGTAATGGCTTGTTGTAGGGAAGCTTGCGGCTTTATCCTGCCACCGGACAGTGAATAATTCAGTGTGCAGTAAATAATCAAATCATAAAATATGATATAGCTGCTGGGAGAACAAGATTTTTTTTCCTACAAAAATTGAGTTTTTAATAAAAAAATATATATATGTACTCTGTAAATACTTAAACAGAAGCCTTATATTAAAATAAAGTCCATGCAGTGTTAATAAACCCGGGGGGGGGGGGGGGGGGGGGGGACATATTGTAATTGGTATCGGTACCACTTTAGTAATAAACATCCTTCTAGAGACTCTATACTCCAGAACTGAACTGTGCAAGAAGCTGGTGACATAACAATACTCAAGTGTGATACACACTGATATAATATATTTACAGTACATATAGGGGTCTATTTATTAAGCTGGATGATCCAAGAGTCTAGAAAGAAATGCTGTGTTCTCCAGAGAATGGCCATCGCAGCTCTCATAATTAATCGAGGGGTTAAAGCAGAAGGTATCTGAGAACCTGTTTAACGCTGTTCAGTGTAGTTCCCATAGTCTTCTATGGGGGTTATAACGAGGTGAAAAGCCTTAAAAAAAAGAAGTAACGTCATCTCAAGATGGTGTTGGCTTACTGCCATAGGATTCAATCACCGCTAGAGAAGATGCTGTGGATTCATTGCCTGGTCACATCCTCCTTATGCCAGCAGTGTTAGCCTTAGGTTGCCAGTGAATTCGATTTTAAGTATGAGCCCCGGCTGTATATTTTCTATCGGTGTATGAAATTAACTGTAGTCCACTAGCCACCAATGATAAATAGACACCATAATCCCATCAATCTAAACCATCAGCATTTAGCTATTTATATAGCGTCACTAATTCCGCAGCGCTGTACAGAGAACTCACTCACATCAGTCCCTGCCCCATTGGGGCTTACAGTCTAAATTCCCTAACATACACACACACACACACACACACACACACACACACACACACACACACACACACACACACACACCGAGAGAGAGACACTAGGGTCAATTTAATAGCAGCCAATTAACCTACCAGTATGTTATTGGAGTAGGGAAGGAAACCGGAGCACCCGGAGGAAACATACGCAAACGGGGGAGAACATACAAACTTCACACAGAAGGCCATGATCAGGAATCGAACCCACCGTGTTCTTTTTAAGAGAATGAGAGGTAGGGAATGTATTAGCAGTAACACTTGAGAATTATGATTTTCCATATATACTAAATTACTCCTGTCATTAGCCACACTTCTGAGGGCATTTCCCTCCTCATTAAGTTGTGTAGCAGTGCTCCTCACGGTGACTGTGGGTGGATGGAGTAGGGACTCAAGTCTGTGTATATACCATTATTACTGAGCAGCAGCAAGTTATACGCAGCTGGCATTACAGCAGAAGAGCTGTGTGGTACTGTACGGATTGTCTACATTCACCACAAAAATACCTCTGCGCCCTATTCACAATACTAGATGTGTTGTTTTAACAGCTACCTGATAAAATCCCTGTTGTGTTTTTTTTTCTTTTATCACAAACGCCTACAGGCGACATTAACCATGTCCCCTTGTTAATTAGCAGCTGGTTTGTAAAATTGGGATTGGAATAATTGTATGTGAGCTGTATATTCATTATTATCGGCATAATTACTACTGTTGGAAAGTGAGATATTTGCACCTGTTCCACAGACAGAAAACAATTCATTCCAAGTGCTATAAAAAACATTTCCTATGTGGACGCTGTTATCTTAGGCTGGGTACACACTACAGGGTTTTCACCCAATTATCGGGCCAATCACACGATAAACGACCATTAGTCCCGATATCACATTAGTGTGTTTGCTCCCACGATGAATGATTATCGTTCCGAAGCACATTATAGCGCTGGATTTAATTTTATAAATGGACTAAAAATATCTCTAAACGATGGAACTATGTCGGGCAAATTCTGCAGTGTGTACGCACTCACTACCATAACATGTTTGATAGTTTGTGCAGTGGCGCACTCCTAGAGGAGGCGTATCTCTCCCTACACTCATCTCCTACATCCTCGTCACACAGTCATTCCCTGCAATCAGTACACCCCCAACTTCACACAGTCTCTCTACAGCAAAGATATTCTCTGAATTCCGTGCCAGGGCTCCCCTACACTTGGTAGGATGCTTGTGCTGCACATGGTTGGTGTCAGGGTGTGGCCTCTTGAGGAGAACGAGAGCAGGGCACTAACCGGTATTGACACTACTGAACTAACAGGTGCGGAGTCTAACGTACCCCTGGTATTCGCCATGGACCCCCGCAAGGAGGTTTGGACTTCGCTGCACAGGGTACGCAGGTCGCGGTCCTGCTAGCCAGTTGCCGCTGTAGTGTAGCGGAGTCAGACGGTCCGGGTCAAACCAAATCGGGAATGCAAGGTACCAGGGAAAATCCAGAGAATGGTCAAGCAAGCCGAGGTCGCGGAGCAGAATGGGTCACACAGAATGAAGAGTAGTCAAACGAACCGGGTCACAACGAGGAGACAGGAATACAAAGAACACTGCAGGAGTATGTAAACCAGGAACACCAGGAAAGGACCTGTTACTCTGGCACCCTAATGGCGCCAGAGTCAGGTTTAAATAGCCAGGGACAGTACCTGATTGGAGGGCTTCCGGGGAGTGGCGTCTGAGGAGTAGTAGTGTCCCGTTGCCTAGCAACGGGACGGAGGCAGGGCGCATGCGCCCGACGGCCAAGCAGGAAGCCGCAGTGGGACTGTTGCTAAGCAACAGACCGCTCATCGGAAGTCGGGCGTCCGTTCCCGGCTGTCAGCGATCAGCGGGGACGGCGCCTGACAGTTGGCAGTTGCAGAGCTTCAGACGTGATGTTGGCACTGTGCAGAGTGCCAGCATGCCAACACTGCCTTCAATATGAGTGAAAGCAAAGGAGACAGTCCACCAATCCTGCAATCAAGCGACACCGACATGGGGGTATGTATCTTAGTAAAGTTAGTTGTGGAGCAGGGCTGGGAGCGAATGCGGTCCTGGGCAGCTCCTGTAAACCAGTAAAAAAAAAGTGCAAGTTTTGGCTGGTACAGTTGAAGGATGTGACTTCTAACATGTGATTCCTGACAAAATCCATACGTTATAAGGTTTATTTAAAAAGGGTCAGAGCTCCTTTTCTTTTTCTTTTTTAACTCATGTTTGTGTGTCTCCAGTTTTGAAGTGGGAGGAAATAAAGCAAACTGTAGCCAATCAAATCATAGGAATATGACCAGCAGTCCAGAGTATTTCGGGATGTGTGTGGGAGGTCCACTAGGGGGTCGGCACGCTTTGTCACCGCGGCAGGGTCATATGATGCAAGGAGGGGTGGACAGAGGTCAGCATGAAGCCACAGAGTGGCAGTTAGACAGGAGCAGCCCCCCTTCCCCAATAACGCACTGCAGAAGTGGGTGGCTTCTGTCAATCAAATCTGGAGGACTGTCAGATCGAACGCACAAATATATGAAACAAAGTTCACACATCCAACTTCTTGGTTTCTATCTTCATTTCCTTATCATCAGTATCACCTGTGCAGTCCACATGAACTGCAGTTATTATTATTATTATTATTATTATTATTATTTTTTATTTATAGGGCGCCACAACATGGAACAAACAATAGGACAGTACATGGTAGAACAGCTCGGTACAATTAGTAGTTAACACTATAACTCAGGAAACTCAAAGCACAGCAAAAAGAAAGGATGAGGAATATTTAGCACAACAGGAAACCTGTGCCCAAGGGGTGGGCGCAGCTAATAGGCTAAGAGACACTGGAAGGTGGAGAGAAAAGCGAGAGAGGAGTCAGTGGGCAGAAGGCCCAAGAAGGAGGTGGGCAGAGTAGCTGGAGAGCAAAGTTAAAAGTGGTGGAAGCAGGAGGAGAGAGGGCCCTGCTCTAAGGAGCTTACAATCTAAAGGAAACACACAGCAGAGCCTGGACAAGCATGCAGGAATATGGGTACATTAGGTTCCTACGTGCAGCGTCATACAGGACAGGCAGCATGATAGAAGCAATGGATGCCTAGCCGGTGGTATGTGACCAGCGGCCTACCTGCATCATGTTCCCTTTGGAAAGAGTTGGTTCGATAGTTCTTTTCTTATCCAGCTGCAAGTGGCCACGTAGACAGGTTGTTGGGCCACATAAAAGTGTGGCTTTATATTAGGTCTTTATACTTAATTTTGATATGGACAACAAATATCTACCGGTAGCTGTTTAAGTGGCCAATTGGATGGGGGGGGGGGGGAGTCCTTGCTGGACTCTAAATCACAGTGTAAACGTAACGCTGCCCAGTATTTGTGTGCAGGAGCAGACAGTATTTTCCTTGCATGCAAAACAAATGTATCTTTGTGTCTCCGGGACGTTACACGTTGTGACACTGTCTGTTCCGCTGTAAAATTAAATTTTACGTGAAATTTCGCTAATTTATAGCTAGTGGTAAAAAGGTTTGTTCTGATATCCTGTGTGAAAGCCGCACTACTTATGCACCCCCCACACAATATACACTGCAAACTAGTAAGAATAAAACTATATTTAAGTGTAGGGGGTGCCTAGAGGTAAGGGGATGGGCTGTGATCTAGAGTCCCCCCCCTCTCCCTCTTAGGCCCCCTAAGACCACCAATCTGCTCTCAAAAGAGCCTTTTCTGAGCAGCACACTCAAGAAAACTTTGTTATATTATTCCGTCAACTATTGAAAAGGTTACTGGTAACAACTCTCACAGACTGTAATATTGTTATTCTATAATCATAGCTGGTTTATAGTTTCTGCATTGTGGTCATTAGGGGCCAGATTCCATCTCAGAACGCACCCGACGGGATCACCAGGTCTGTACTACTTCCTCCCACTCACTGTTGTAAATACGCATCTCATTGCGGGGGCATTCAGTACCTTATTTGTGTTCTGACTTGATTAAATTACCTTTTAGATGTGGTTATTCACAATATGCAACTAAATTAAACTTTGCACTGTTTCCAAGGAAGATAAATCAAGTTTATGCTTGTGGGCCACAAAACTATGCATAACCTAATGTTAATGATGGCTGGAAACAATGCAGCTGGCAGGTTAGGAGATGGTTGAGTGATATCCAGCAGAGTTCAGTACACAGAAATAAGGAAACAGAGAGAGAAGCCATAGATCTCGTCAATGTTTCAAATTCAGTAGCTAAGATATGCATAGGCTTCATGCATTAAGCCCCTAAATGGAAAAGCATATGAGAGATCAGATTCAGAATACTGAATTACCCGCCTCCCATCATCAAATGGCCTCAGAGGGACTATGAAACCAGTATAAGTAGACATATATTTTTTTAGATACCTTGACATAAACGAAGATGGATGCAACTTGCTATACATAGATATAAACACCACAAGACACTAATGCTCTCAACATATTCAGGATTTAGGAGCACAGTTTCCAAATCTTGAAAGTATTGTTCATCGTCAAATTTCATTCAACAAAAGTTATTGATGGCCACCGATTTATCAGACACATCGAGTATTTTCGTTAAAAGGGGCACAGATATAAGAGATAAGGGTTTAAAACCCCTACTAAGGACCAAACCACTGTTATATGCAGGGCCAAAGACGTCGCTCCCACCTCTAAGGAGAAATGATAGTGGCCGTGTGTCTTGAGATGTCCAAGGGCTTAGTCGAAGAGTCTATACATCATGGCCCAGGCATTCCATCCAATGAAGGACAGTACTCAATATTTTCCGACTGTTCCTTAAATTCGGGACAAATATTCAAACAAGAAGCAGATGTAATTATCCTATGCAAATACAAATACGGTATTTAAGCCCTAGATCTCTGACTGTCACTCAACTTGAAAATTAGAGATCCTTAAAACTATATAGAGAATTACGGTCAGACGCAATGTCTACACTCCCTGAGGTGGAAATATGTTCCCAGCTACCTATCAGACATTTGCATTGATTGTCTAACTTATACAAGATCAATTAAAGCTAATTGCTGATTGGTTACTATGGATTGCTGTAGCGCACACCTCCCCCTGCGTGAATGAGAGTGCTTCAGGAGCTAATTCCAAAGCTGTTGCAATTCCAGAGTTTACAATTAGCTATTCCGAGGATATTATCAGATACACCAGGGTCTTCTCTGTGTATCATCCTGTGCAGAGAGGAGAGAAGGCTCATCAGGGCTGGATACAATGATTCAATAAACATCTGTCATGTATATTTAAAAATGCCATTACAGTGTTTTAATTATATTATCTATGCGCAAGTCCTTTCCACCAGAGAATTAAAGTGGCAGTTCAAGGGCTGGAAGAAATAAAACATGACATTGCTCATTCTTTTCCCATCCCCGGGCTAACATTTAAATTAATTTTCTTTCATCACAACAAAGTATGTTAATTGGAAATTAGTTTTGATTGTGCACATTTTTTTTTAGTAACAAGGAACTTGGATGTAGTTGTATAAGATGTGGCAATCATTAAAGACGGGAATGTTTGTTTATTTCCACATAACTGGGACATAAACCCTATAGATAAGCACAGATCATTTTGCAAATGCCATGTTGGTTGTACTGCTGATGTAGAAGAAAATAACATCCATACTCGACAACAGAACAGCGCCACCTATTGGCCATACTGATAGAAAGAAGACAATAACTAGCAGCAAATTACACACTGGTAGAAAAGATGCATCTAAGAGGAGATATGATTACTATGTACAAATACATTAAGGGTCAATACAGAGAACTTTCATGGAAACTTTTTACCCCAAGGACAATACACAGGACACGCGGTCACCCCCTAAGGTTAGAGGAGAGGAAATTTCACAACCAGCAAAGGAAGGGGTTCTTTACAGTAAGGGCAGTCAAGATATGGAATTCATTGCCAGGGAAGGTTGTGATGGCAGATTCAATAGATATGTTTAAGAAAGGGTTAGACAAATTTTTAGCGGAAAAGTGTATCCAGGGATACGACCGTTAATTAAAATGAAGGATAGTAGTGGATATAGGGTAAAATAAGACTGCAATATTGGGTCTTGGTGGATTTTTACAATTGAAACAGATTGGCGGTTGCTTCTCTGGATCAATTTCAAATATAAGTGCAGGATCGCAGGAGATCCAAAATAGGTTGAACTTGATGGACTGGTGTCTTTTCAACCTCATCAACTATGTTATATGTATATTCTGATGGTAGAGAATTTTGATATTTAGCAAATGTTTAATATTTGGTATAAGTCGTTGATATGTGGCTGTGGTCTCTGATATTTGGTAGATGTCTTGAACATTGAGCAGAGGTTTCTGACATTTGGTACTGTGGATGGTTTAGATGTTTGTCAAAGGTTACAAATGGTCCCAGTTTCTGATATTCAGTAGAGGTTACTGATATTTGGAAGAGGTTTCTGATATTTGGTAGAGTTTACTAATATTTAGTAATGTTATTATATTATTATTTTTTCGGTGTTTTTTTTTTTTTTTAATTCTATGTTTATTAGTCTGGGGGTTTTTTCTTTTTAAAAAAAAATCCCTCGCAAAATCTGTGTTTTCCGTGTTAATTAATAATATATGTTTATATGTTTTACTTTTTTGCTTTTATATACTCTCCACTCTCCTCCAATGTATTGGGGAGGGGGTATCTTTGTATTAATAAGCTGGTGAGAGTGGATGGTCCCCCAAAACAGGAGAGCTCACCGTGAGGTTTTTTGTGGTTAAAAATGAAAAAGAAAATTGCTAATTATTATTATTGTTTATTATTGATAAAGTGGCAAAGATATTCAGTGAGGAGGATTAAAAAAACGAAAAAATATGGGTGACAATACACGAATGTAATAGAAATCAAACGCTCTATTCACAGCTTAATAGATTGTAAGCTCTTGTGATCAGGGCCTGCTCTATTTGCTAGAGAATTCTGATTTATTTATCTATTTTTATTTATTCCAATGTATTCTTTAAAACAGTTATTCAGATCCAGGACATGAGTATAACTTTCTGTTAGGAACATAAAACATCAGAATAATTTTGGCAGGTCACAGCCTACCCTCTCACATTGCTGATCATGACATTGAAACCACTTTCTCTCCTAAAACATGCAACGTGATTGATCTGAGTTAAGCTCTGGGGCTGCCCCAATTCTGCCTCTACATCTTCTTTCCTTTCATCCTGACCTTTCCATTCTCAATCAATACTTTTGTTTGTTCAATAAAAAGAATATCCAGTCTTTGTGTGCTCTGCCCGTCAATGATCCTTTCACTTTTGGATGCAAATGGATTCAACAAGGTGACGAAAAGCGCATTAAATATTTATCATTAATGCAAATGTGCCCCTGTCTGAAATTTTAAAACAAACCCAGAAAACAACTTTCTGACACAACAAAAGGGAAGATCAATAAATCTCCCGGTCAGTGATATTTGTAATATATAAAAAAAAAAAAATGTTTATAATACTGAATTACAATAGAAAAATATTAACATATAAGGAAAGAATTTTTCAAGGTCAGATGCCAAAAATATTAGTCACTCTATCGGTGGTGCAAAAGGTCATGAAAAAGGCAGATTCTGCAGGTATTATAATAGATCAATAGGGGCATATTTCTTTCTTTTATACACCTAAGAAACCCCGGGAAAGAATCAGGCGTGATTATCCAACAGGCTGACTAGGCTGCAAGGCTTTTTTTTTTGGGGGGGGGGGGGGGGCGCAAGAGTTTGGGGTTGCAAAATTATGACAGGGAGAGGTTTAAATTTAAATAAATTTTCAGATATAAGAGAACAGTTGTTCTCCAAAGTAAAAAGTAAACAAAATAAAATTGTATTTAATGTTTAGTCTTGATGTACAGTATACCCATGGTAAATGCTGGGGACAATAATTCATCCTCAGGAGCTCACTTGAGCAAAAGTGGGTAGGAGCGACAAAGAAGACACAGGTACGATATCTCCCCCACCTTCCACCATCACCCTCAGTATTGCTCTTTCACGCCTCCGTTCCTCCGTGACAAAGATTGCTGTGAGGCCAAGTGGAACTGAGTTTCAAAAACACACAAATGTAAACATTGGGGGTGGGGGGGATAACAGAAATCAGACTTTAAATTAAGGACAAGTTTGTTTTTACTTTTACCCTGTCATGGAAGTCTGTATGACCATATCGGCCTAGGGCAAACTGAAAGCTTAATTCAGGCCCTGGAAAGAATAAAAAGAACATGCCTATCTAGGTATTTTTAAAACCTATATACAGTAGTTCAATCCCTACCTATGTGTATATTAAAGAGGTTATCCATTTATAGCTAAAAATTAGCTAGGAACGTCCTGTCAGCATTACTCGCCTGTGCTGTTCCCCACTGAAACGCCGGATCCTAAGTAAGGTGTATTATGAACTACAGTTTGCCATTCCGCTACTTTGTAGCCATCTTTGACTGTTCGGCAGTGGGATGTAAATCTGTAATGGGTTGTAGTGAGAGAGAACACTCCAGGCGGCCATTCTATATGTAATACATACTGTGGTTAATTTTGGGGGGAGGGCACTAACCCGTTAAATGTGCAGATGTGTGCCTATAATGAGGAGGACTGAAGTAGCCATCTCAGGCAGCAGCATTTGAAGGCAGCAGGAATATGTAGGCAATACATTTATAAATGGACTCTAGTTGCTGTAAATGTTTTTATTCCGTTGTATATGGGGCATTTCACTGGACACCTCAGGACGCAGAAAGCCTAAGCTCATCCCTATTAATGTTTATTTTACATGTGGGACTACTTTACAGAGACAAGTTTCATATTGATATTTGAACTTTAGTGATTTAATCTCTGTATCACACTTTCGTGTTGTAAAGAATAACACATCCTCAACAGTAGTTATGGGGACAGTGGGTGACACTGTGGTTAGCGTAATCATTAGTAATTTCTAATTTGTTCTTTAGGATATCCCATTGCCTTATATATAATCAGATTAATAAATTAGTCCCAATGTTTTGTTTTAGAATACTCTGTGTATAATAATTCTGCTCTTATTAATGAGTGTAGAACAACATGAAAATTAAATTTGATACAGATTTTTAAAGGAGTTTCTGCATATATTCGCTTCTCTTGTCTATATTGTATTGTTATTGTGTTATTCCTTTATGTAGCACCCTTCTGCAGCGCTGTACGTTCAGGGAAAAGACTATTGAACAATGACTCACAAATACCGTAGCACACAATGAAACAAGAGGGTCCTGTTCGCTAGAGCTTACAATATAAAGGAGATGAGTCGAAGGACACATAAGGTAGACGTGCTTGTTGAGTGCAGTGAACAGACCACGCGCGATCAAAGTGTGATATAATACAGTATCAACCGGCCACCTAGTTAGTAGCTATGCCGGCACAGAAATAAAGTGTCTTGCGTTAGAAACTATGGAGGAGGTAAAGGAGATAAAAAAGACAGGAGCATGCATTGCAACTGTTGTAAATGAAGGTTGGTTAATCCGGCTGGACAAGGTATTGCATCACGGGAGTCTTGGGGATGGGAGTGGGAGGTGGATATAAGGTAGTATGACAGCTATAAGACATTGGCAGACTGTAGAGCGTTGGTAGGGTGAGAAACAGAGAGAAGAGTTTCAGGAGGGTACAGCAATGTGGGGGGTGGGGGCTTTTAAAACAGGATTTTAAATGGCATTGTCAGGATTTTAAATGGCATCCGGCCAGTGTGATGACTGGCAGAGAGTGGCAGCATTGGTAAAAAGATTAGTAATGAAAATCACCTTGGCAGCCACACTCAAGATCGATCTGCAAAGAACCAGTTTGGTTCATGGAAGGCCGTTTAGTACGGCATTACAATAGTCTAGGCAAGACATGGTGGGAGCATGAATTAATATCTTAGTGGTGTCATTAAAAAGTTAAGAGTGGAAATGGGAGATATTTCTGAAATGGCAGCGATATGATTTCACAAGGTATTGAATGTGGGCAGTGAAGGAAAGGTCAGACTCGTATTTAACCCAAAGGCAAGGGAACTTGTGGTTTGAGAGTAATGGTAGTGGTCGCTCACACAAATAGAGATGGGAGGAGGGTCTTAACGCCAGGAGATTAATCTTGGACAGATTAAGTGTCTGGTAGAGAGAGCACATAAATAAGAGACAACTGAGAGACAGCCGCAGGAGAGATATTATGGAAGGAGGTGTCGAGTTGGGTGTTCTCAGCTCAGAGATGGTACTGCAAACCAAACATGCTGATTTTGTTTCTAAGGGGAGAACTAGAAAGAGAGAACATAAGGGTACTAAACCCCCGGGTATTCCAAGAAACAGAGGAAGAGTGAAAGAGGTAGAACCTGAGCAATGAAAGAACTGTCACAGAAATATGATGGGAACAAGGACAGAACAATGTCCAATAGGCCAAAGGAGCTGAGGGCTTGTATGAATAAGGGATGTTCCTCCTTATTTAAAGCAGGAGATATATCCAAAATAATTCATATAGTGAGTAATAACCCTTAGATGTATCAACCAGAAGATCATTTGAATCTTTAGTAAGAGCTGTGTGAGTAGAATAGAGTGCACATGATCTTAGATTGTTGGAGTCTACCAGAGAGATCAGTGGCGCTATATAAATAAATGGTGATGATGATGATTGATAGCAGAGGGTTAGCAGTCTAAGTGGTTTTACACCAGATATTCAAGGAATTTAGAAACAAAGTTAAGGTTCGAGACAGGACAGTTGCTTGAGGATGTGGTTGAATCGAAATATGGCTTTTTCAGGGTGGGAGTAATCAATTCATGTTTAAAAAAAGGTGCAAACATTCCAAAAGTGAACTTGAGATTATAGTTAGATCTGGAATCATGACAAGTTAGAGAGAGATCCTGATGAGATGGAAGATAGTCAAGTGAGCAGGTAGTAGGGTCGGAGGAGGGATGAAGTGCACAGACTACATTTTTGGTCGCAGAATGAAATATGGAGCGGCTGCATGAGAAATGGGGAAAAGTGTCAGTTGGAGATTAGGATATAGTAAGATGATTGCATTGCATTTACAGATATTCATTATCTAGCACTATTTTCATAAGCTTTAGCTATTTGAGAAGATGAAAGAAATGTTTATTTTGTTTGATTTTAGCCAGGACACCAGCATATAATCAATTTTAGCTTCTATAATGAGTAGCAATATAATGCACAGAAAAATAAATGTGAATTTTAATGGCTTCCAGTGGTGTCTCTATGTATTCAGCTTTCTGTCTAAATAAAATTATATTCTAATTTCTAAGCTAAAGCCACAAACTTAATATTAACAGTAGATTGGTCAGATACATTGAACGCTGTTGATATACGTTCAGCCGTGATCAGCAAACCAAGGATAAGTCTCTTTTCAGCAGAATCTTCTGAATGGTACTGCAACAATGTTGATGGAACTGTTCCAAGTACAAATAAATGACCATAGGCCTAACTTACTTCTTGTAACTCTGGATTTAATTTTCTTCATTCACCTTCTACAGCTCGTCGCCTCTCCGTTCACCCCCTGCAGCTCGTCGCCTCTCCCTTCACCCCCTGCAGCTCGTCGCCTCTCCCTTCACCCCCTGGAGCTCGTCGCCTCTCCCTTCACCCCCTGGAGCTCGTCGCCTCTCCCTTCACCCCCTGCAGCTCGTCGGCCCTCCCTTCACCCCCTGGAGCTCGTCGCCCCTCCTTCACCCCCTGCAGCTCGACGCACCTCCCTTCACCCCCTGCAGCTCGTCGCCCCTCCCTTCACCCCCTGCAGCTCGTCGCCCCTCCCTTCACCCCCTGCAGCTCGTCGACCCTCCTTTCACCCCCTGCAGCTCGTCGCCTCTCCCTACACCCCCTGGAGCTCGTCGCCTCTCCCTTCACCCCCTGCAGCTCGTCGCCCCTCCTTTCACCCCCTGCAGCTCGTCGCCTCTCCCTTCACCCCCTGGAGCTCGTCGCCTCTCCCTTCACCCCCTGCAGCTCGTCGCCCCTCCCTTCACCCCCTGCAGCTCGTCGCCCCTCCCTTCACCCCCTGCAGCTCGTCGCCTCTCCCTTCACCCCCTGCAGCTCGTCGCCTCTCCCTTCACCCCCTGTAGCTCGTCGCCTCTCCCTTCACCCCCTGCAGCTCGTCGCCTCTCCCTTCACCCCCTGCAGCTCGTCGCCCCTCCCTTCAACCCCTGCAGCTTGTCGCCCCTCCCTTCACCCCCTGGTGGTCGTCGCCCCTCCCTTCACCCCCTGCAGCTCGTCGCCCCTCCCTTCACCCCCTGGGAGCTCGTCGCCCCTCCCTTCACCCCCTGCAGCTTGTCGCCTCTCCCTTCACCCCCTGCAGCTCGTCGCCTCTCCCTTCACCCCCTGGAGCTTGTCGCCCCTCCCTTCACCCCCTGCAGCTCGTCGCCCCTCCCTTCAACCCCTGCAGCTCGTTGCCCCTCCCTTAAACCCCTGGAGGTCGTCGCCTCTCCCTTCACCCCTTGCAGCTCGTCGCCCCTCCCTTCACCCCCTGGAGCTCGTCGCCTCTCCCTTCACCCCCTGCAGCTCGTCGCCCCTCCCTTCACCCCCTGCAGCTCGTCGCCCCTCCCTTCACCCCCTGGAGCTTGTCGCCTCTCCCTTCACCCCCTGGAGCTTGTCGCCTCTCCCTTCACCCCCTGGAGCTCGTCGCCCCTCCATTTAACAACCCTAACTATTAATCTCTCCCACTTACCATCCCTGAAACATTTACTTTACCCTCACCTTTCCTAACTGAGCTCTTTTCCTTGTTTTTGGCCAACCCTTCTCACATTCCTCTCCCTTCATCTCACACCAAACAGCGCCTTCTCTCCAAACTGACTCTATTCTCACCCACCCTAAAGACTTCCTTGTTTTCACAGCCACTATGCACTTACATTGCAGAGAGGGCCGGACTGGCCATCTGGCACTTCTGGCAAATGCCAGAAGGGCCGATTGCAGTATGGGCCGGTCCGGCTCCCTGTGATACCCCGATTAAATAAAATAAAAAAAATATATATTTTTTGTGTGCAGCCGTCATGACGTGTGACCCGGCTCCCGCGTAGGACGAGCTGCAGTGGAGGCAGCTGTCAGTGTTGAGGTAAGTGTAGAGAATATGTGTGCAGGGAGGGGGGAGAGACAAACGGAATATGTGTGCAGGGAGGGGGGAGAGACAAACGGAATATGTGTGCAGGGAGGGGGGGGAGAGAAACGGAATATGTGTGCAGGGGGGGGGAGAGGGGCAATAAATGTCTGTGGGGGGGAGAGGGGCAATAAATGTCTGCGGGGGGAGAGGGGCAATAAATGTCTGCGGGGGGGACAGGGGCAATAAATGTTTGCAGGGGGGAGGGGGGCAATAAATGTTTGCAGGGGGAGGGGGGCAATAAATGTCTGCAGGGGGATGGGGGGTGAGTGAAAATGTCTGCAGGGGGATGGGGGGGTGAGTGAAAATGTCTGCAGGGGGGTGTGAGTGAAAATGTCTGCAGGGGGAAGGGGGGGTGAGTGAAAATGTCTGCAGGGGGAAGAGGGGGTGATTGAAAATGTCTGCAAGGGGGTGCAATGGCTGTAGGAGGGGGAAAATAAAAATGGCCAATGTGTGTGGGAACAGTATATGACTATAATGTGTGTGGGGGACAGTTTATGAATATAATGTGTGCTATTAAGTGAATGTGGGGCTGTTTCGGGAAAATGAGGTCTAATTATGAAATGTGATTATGAATTATTTAATGCCTGGGATGTTTCTGGGAAATGGTTATTTTTATTAAACATAAATGCTATTTAATTTCTTGCTGAGGTTGTTTGGAGGGAGGGAAATAGATTTATTTATTAAATGGGAATACTATTTTTTTAATGTTGGGACTGGAGTGAGGCCTAATTTTATAACGTGGGTGCTATATTGAGTTAACATCGGTGCTGTTTGGAGTTTTCTAACTTTCATGTACCCATTTTTTTTTCCCAAATAGGGCCCCCAACATTCCAGGATCCAGACAAGCAGCAACTGATCTAAAGACACCAGCAGCTACAAGTGGTGACAATGACAAGACAGGTAAGAGAGACCAGAACAGTCTGCCAACTGTCCTGAATTTGGTGGGTGACTGTCCCGCTTAGTCAGGCTTTGGTCTGACTGCAAGGACAGTTGGGAGGTATGTCCTACTTCACATTGTACTGCTTGTGAAGGCAGAACTGTGTGCACCTAATAGTAGTGCTCACAGTATTGCCTATGTATTTGTTGAAAATGTGTCTAATAACCATATTACATCATAGGAGCCCCCTGTCTTAAGTGCCTAGGGCCCCCTGAGACTAAGTCCAGCTCTGGTTAGCAGGAGGGAGCGGATAGCTACTCCCAGTCCCTGGATAGGACACAGCCTGCAGAGCAAGCCGAGGAGCTCTAAATCTCATGAGATTTATTAATCTTGTGAGACTAAGAGTTTCCCTGCTCACTCTACAGGAAGTTCCCATCCTGATGGATGTCAGCAGCATCAGAAGCATAGATAAGTACAGTGGACTGGGGGTGTGGTAATGTGCTTCTGGGGTGGAGGGGTGGCATGATAGGGAGGGCCTGATAAATGTAATGTTTTATTATAATGTATGTAATGTATGTATCAATGCCCCATCTTGACCACGCCCCCAACATAATGTGGCCACGCCCTTAGCGGCACCCAGTTTTTTTTAATGCTCATCAACAGAGATGGGCCTGTATGCTTGAAATGCCAGGGCTGATTTTTAGTCCCAGTCCGGCCCTGATTGCAGACCACAAGTGTGTCACCTTCCCTGCCTGTCTTCTGCATACTTTGCAATCCCTAAGTGCTTCTCAATTCCTGACTTGCCTTCTCTACACCGTCCATAGTGCCTCTCCATTCCTAAATGCTTTGTGCTCTCTTGTCTGCTACCTTCAGGAATGTATCTCACTTTTATTACATGTCCATAAGCCCCTTGTGCTCCCTCCATTATCCTGCAGCATCTACATGAGTCACATAAAGCTGGAATAATGTGCTACAAACTTGGCAAGATTAAATAATATCTAAGTAGATCTATAGCCTCCCTTTTAATTTACAAGGCGCATTAGTCAAAATAGATTTGTTGACATGACCCAACAATCCCACATCAGGGTATTTGTTGCAGACTGGGGACCCTTTCACTTGGCTCTTTATAGCTGTGTGAGCGATTTCCACCCAGGAGCCCAGGACAAATGGGATTTGAAATTGCATCTCGGATATTAGTTTCAAATGGATGCTGTGAAGGATGCTTGTCTTGTGTATCACTGAACTAAGTGCCTCAGATATATAAGCATTGATGTGCTACAGATCTATACAGAAAAGCCCCATTCCTGAAGAGTTAATTTATTTCTTACGCCAATGACGTCCCAGTTTTAATATGATTAGCGCAATAACTCTCTAGATCAATATTTACATGCATAATTTGTTCATTCATACCCATATACAATGTGTCCTTCGCAAATTCTGTATGCATCGCTTAATTATGGCGGCTTAATGAGAATAATTTAGAAAGACAGATGTGCGAATGTACTGCCATCCCCCTAAATCCAGAATTTAATGAGTAATCCTGTATTTACAGTGTCTGAACGGCCTGTTTTCATGGATTGCTACTGAAATAGCCTGGCAGAGTATACTGCATCAGCACAGTCTATTGTTCCTGTCTATCATTTGATTAACGGAAACAAACAAACCAGCCTGAGGGGCAGGAGCCAAGAGATCTTCTCGACCCCCGAATCTGCACAATCAATTGAATCCCGTCTTTGCTCTGGATTGTTTTTCTCAGCAAATATAAGGAAGAATTGGTTGTTTCTATTTATTTATGGAGAACCTTTTATCCCAGTGTGTCCTATAACTGTATCGGTTCCATTTCCCCAGAATATCTTGTGCAATTTCATTGTAAATTCCCTAAAGTTGCTGCTGCTAGAATCTCACTGCTATTTGTTGAAGTGCAGCCATGATACGGTGAATAGATATGGTGTTTTCTTCCATCACCGTTTCCAAACAATTTTCTTAACCGAACGTTTACAGTCTAACAAAGAAGAGATTTCACACACATTACCCAGAAAATACTTTCCTGGCAGATGTAAAGAGACAATGATGAAAAAAATGGCCTTTTAATTTTTAGCCCTTTTTTTCTGTATTGGGAAAGCATTTGTAGATCTAAGAGGCAGTGATGGGCTGTGTATAAAGTGGGCTTGTAAACCCCCCACGTAAAATTATGCAGGTGTCTCTGAAATATGAAATAAAGAATTCTATTGTTACCTGTGTGTTAAAAACAGACAAGAACAGTTGTCCTTATAGTTTCTATAATACACACGTATTGCTGATAGTTGACATACCTGCCCACTCTCCCAGAATGACTCACGAATACCGGGTACAGTGGCGCACGCAGGGGGGGTTTCTGGTTCTCCAGAAACCCCTACCTCTGCGAACCAACGGAACTGTACAGCAGCTGCGGCGCTGTCAAAGAAGCGTCCGCGGCAGTGCTGTATTGTAGTATAATACAGCACTACCGCGGATGCTGCTTGACAGCGCCGCGACTGCTATAGAATTCAGACTCACCGAAATGGACTCTCGCAATATATATTTTTTTTTTTCGGGGGGGGGGGGGGGGGGGGGGCGGAAACCCCCCCTTCTAAATCCTGCGTTCGACCCTGGGGTAGGTGCCTAAGACTGCCAGGAGTGCAGGTAATTCTCCCGCATAGTGAGCAGGACAGAGGACTTTAATAATATTTGTATAAACAGTGAGTACTGATGTCACTTATAATTGGGGAATACTAATGTCAACACTTCAGCCTTCTGTATTTATAAGGTCATGGGAATTGTCAGTGACCTTTAATATCTTTATAATTACAGAACGGGAGCATTATCCCATATATTATCTATACTTACCAACTTTTTACAAGTGTGAGGATGGAAGGGGGTGGAGCATGGCGAATAGCATCATTTTGGCCCCGCCTATTGCGTCATGCAGGCTCCCACCCTGCTGACTTCACTAGGAAGTGAGCAGGATGCGGGACAATGACCTGCTCTCCCAGGAGTCCGGCTAAAGGTGGGACGACATAGCCAGGCCCCTATCCAAATTTTGCTATGGGACAAGTGTGGGTGGAGTTATTTTTTAAAGACATGAATTGAGTCTAATTGTAGCCAACTGTATTGCTGATATCCATATTCTATCTAATAAATTGTCCCTGATTGACTATCTGAACTCACAATACATATGGAGTGCTCAATGTCTACAGACAACTGTCATTTCCACTTTCTCTTGAAACATGAGAAGAGCTTGTTCAAGGATCATTCCGACTGAACGGTAGTCCGCGGATATAATGTAGTAACAGCATTCTTTATTAGGCATGCAATGATGAGCATTCAGTGTATTTTGTCGAGAAGATTGCAGACGTCTTATTGCAGTCCCAAGAGTTGACCCGTAAAGCATTTTTTGCCTCTGGTTATAAATATATGTATGCAACACAGCTGTTAGGCTGAACAATAAGAAAGATCTCCATTCAAGGGCTTTCTACGTTGGGATTTTAGCCGCGGCAAATTTTGGTATAAACTGGCACATCAAAACAAGTGAAATCTTTGTATGGTCTGTTCACATCCACTCTGTACGCCTGTCATTCCCGGAGTCAAGCAGTGCTCTGGAGACTGCACATCCGAGAGTTCTAATCCAATTTAAAGACAGTTGTTTAACAAGCAAATCCGGGAAGCTGCAAGGCATATTAAAAAAATAATAAAGAAAAAATAAAGCATATCCCCGTGACAAGGATTGTCAAATGCAATCATCTAGCAAAATAAAAAAAACACACACACACACACTGACTGCCACAATTGCTCTGCAATAAGTGATAGAAATAACCTATAACAGGTACTGGAAGACTGTTTTATATTCCTGTGAGGTTCTGTTTTGCAAATATGAACTTGTGCAGCTTCAATGAAAAATCGATTTCCTGTATATAGTAGAGGGAGCTGAACCAATACTCATGATGCAGCCTGTCAATTCACCCGGAGCTAGTAACATCACTAAGGGCTAGATTTACTAAACTGCGGGTTTGAAAAGGTGGAGATGTTGCCTATAGCAACCAATCAGATTCTAGCTGTCATTTATTTAGTGCATGCTACAAAATGATAGCTAGAATCTGATTGGTTGCCATAGGCAACATCTCCACTTTTTCAAACCCGCAGCTTAGTAAATATACCCCCTAAGGCGTGAATTTGCTCCAAAACATTCACTTTTTTGACACTCCACCCACTTTCTTGTAATCTCTGCCCCGTTTTTTTAAGGTAGTCAACCTGGGACATTTGGGAGGTATGTGTAACTGCTAACATTTATGTTTTTATTTCCATGGATATATTGTTGCTGAGCATTGATCACTTTATAATGACCACCTTCCTTGATACGGCGCCATCCTGTATTTCAGACACACATTTTTTTTTTTCCTATTTAATTTTATTTTAAAAGGGACACAGTTTCAGCAGTTATTCCATTACCGCTGGTTTGTATCTCTTTCAGCTAAAGGTAACAATTTGTGGCTGAAATAATAGAAGACATTTGAGTTCCCAGCACTTTATATAAACTGTCTGTAATAGCATGCTGATCTCCATTATGTATGTTCTTAGAGAATCACTTGCCATCAGCGTGTGTTCAGGGGAAACAAATTTTAGCTTCTGTTGAAATAAAACAAAAAGAGAAAAGGAGGCGCTTGCATGGAGGCAGCGATCTCGCATTGATCAAAGTGCTAAATTTAAAATGCCTATTCAAATGCAGTTCTAGTGCTGCATAGAAAAGTAGGATATTAGTTAAAGGGTGAAAAGCTCTATCTCTGGCAAAAATGGGTGTTTTCGTGGAAAATCTGGCTTCACCCTATGGGGCACATTTATCATTTAACGTTGAAATAGAGAAATGGTTATCAATCCTTATCGGACGGATAAGTATTGATTCATTTCTCAAATTTATCAAAACCGGAGTACAGAAACAGCAGTCCCGATAATCTGCTGTTTCTGTGAAAAAAAAAATCATACTTACCTGCCTCTTCGGAAGCGCTGTCTTCAGGTCTTCTCCTTACTCTTCAATTGCGCATGTCCAGTTCCAAGAACTGGACATGTGCACACAGATCCCCTCTCTGTCTCTGCAACGATAGTTGCAGAGAGAGAACTGTGAGTGACAGGGAGGGATCATGTGATCCCTCCACACATGCGCTGTCCAGCTCTGCTCTCCGGAGCAGAGCTGACAGCATTAGATTTCCTCATGTACGCCAGCTTCAGCTGGCGTACATTAACATGACAAGTTCCCGAAAAAAATGTTTTTTCGGGACTTGTTAGATTGCGGCTAGGAGCAGTCACCATTCTGTTGAATGGTGACTGCTCCCAAAAAACGAAGAGGAGTGCAAAGCAGCAGATATCCATAATATCTGCTGCGATGCCCCCTTAATAAATTTGCGGAGGACACTGTGGGACCTTAATTATCCGTTAAAAGCACTATCGTGCTTTATTAAATATGCCCCTATATATGAAGAGGTCACCGCCAGCTGTAGCATTGCAAACCATAGGAAATGATCACAGTGGTTCCATCACAATCCTGCTTCTGTTATAGCCAGCTCAAGATATCGCCCACCGGGCAGATGTGAACCGGCTAGCTGGGTCAAGCACCCACATGTGCCGCCAGAGTGGCCCAGTATCACAGAGGCGGCTGAGTATGATACCTGATGTTACATGTCGGAGGTAGAGGAGTTGGTACTGAAATCTGCCTTTTGATATGTATGGCCAAAACAATTGTCTCTCTTGTCCCCTAGACCTCACACTGAATCCAGTAATTATTTTAGTATTATTAGCATTTATTTATAAGGTATCTGCAGCACCGTACGATGAGGGTAGAGAAAAACAAACAGAAATGATGCAATAAACAACTGTAACGAGTGTCTTAGTACAATGGGGGGATGGAAACAATACAGGGAGCATTAGAGTGAAGCAAGATTGTGCACAGGAGCATACTTCTTTTTTTGTGAATTGTCATAAATTAATATTTTATTAAAGGAATTGTCCACTTTGAGTTGTCCACTTTAACAAATTGGCTTGTAATATGCTCTTTCACACATTGTTTTTCCTTTTTGATTACCTTCTGTGCTCTTAGTTGTGTCTTTACATTATCAGGCAGAGCTGTTTATTTTCATTGCTCTGGGAAATTATACAGCTCTGCTCCGACTTCTGCCCTTGCTACAATTGTATTCAAACAATGTTTCAACTTGTTATTGTCTCCCTGGCAGCAAAAACAAACGAGACTGCCATATGTTGTCAAGACATGTTTGAAAAGCACAGATGGAAACAAGAAAAAAACAAATCTGGGCAAGGGGGAGGGGCGGCATGTACTGGTCAGGTACCTGAAGTTCAAAAACCCTTTAAATTAGAGAAAATATATATTGTTTGCCTCAAATGCCATAAAATGAAAGTTTGCTGACTTCATTTAACCTTCACCACTCAAGAAAAAGATTTATATTTTCCCCATCTTCATCCTTAAACCTAAAATAAACCTAAAATAAATTGCAGACGCTCCGCCACCAGTGCCCGCTGTACGCTATAAATCTCACAACATGTAATACTTGTGTTATTAATGAGCCAGTCAACAGATGTACTAACTAGGTTTAAGCACATTATATTTTCAGTGTCCTTATTTGTCAGCTCTAGTGACTGCAGAAGATTCAGACAACATTTGACCTAGGGCAGCATTTCGGAATTACTTGTCTGCCGTAGTAGCCGTCTCTCGTTGATCGAAGACAGGAGCAGCCGAGGGAATGGGGAGAAAATATAGAAGTGTAAAGCATTTTGCTTATAAATTGCAGAGTCGGTTATGCCCAGAGAAGGCTGTTCACAAGCCAGTAATAAAAGGATTTGTGGGTGGGTATAATTTAAGCCTGCAAAGCTCCAGCCATACTGACCATTTTCTTTTATTTCCGCATAAAGACTTTTACCATCTATCATAGCATTACCTGGACGTAGGAACCATTAGAATCCCGTTCTTGGTTACATAACCTAAACTCCACCGTGGAACGATCAGACTTTCACACGCGGCAAGTATTGTGTGCGCTGCCAAACATCTGAACTCTCCCACAAGGGGTGTAAAGGTCCAACGTTCACACAGTCAGAAAACTAAACAGCATTTCATTATTTAAACCCAACTATCCCTTTGTTTCCGTTATTATTAGAAGAATGTAGCCTTTAAAGGATTGGCACTTTTTCATTTGGCCTCATGTAAGTAACGAGTGTCTACAGTGTTCTGTCTGTCTGGATTGTGTTACCTTTCATTAAGGCTTTAATAAAGTTAGAGCATTAACAGCAGAAAATAAATTTACAATCTTACAACACCAAGAAAATATCTAATCATTCCATTTACAGGGAAGGATGTAAATTGAGGGCCTGCTTATATTACCCCATACCTAACATCCGTCCCGATTTGAAGGCTCTGGTCCCACCATCCCGATCAGTACAGTTTTGTCCTGATTAGTGGGAAAGTGCTAGGCACACCGAATGGCTAAGCAGCCACCTAGGAGCCAGTGGGCCTGAGTCATTAAGGCAAGCAAAGGAGTAAATGTTCTCTGGGACAAACCATGTTACAATGCAAGGGGTGCAAATCAATTTATTATTTTGTACATAAGTTAAATACTGGCTGTTTTTTCATCTAGCACACAAATACTTGCTAGCTTTATTATTACATAGAAATATAAAGATGATCTAGGACATGCCCTACCCAAACTATAAATCTGCCTCACATTTTAAATTTACCTCCCCCTCCAATACAACATGGTTTTGCCCAGTTGCAAATGTTACTCCTTTTTTATGCTTTACTCTCCTTAATGACTCAGGCCCAGTGTCTCTATGCTGCCTACCTAGATGTTGTAGGTATGTTAGTCTTGTTTTAGGTGTGGTCTAGAGATGAGCAACGTTGCATCGAAATTTCTAATTTTGCCGTAGAACAGGCCGACTCGTGGAGGTGCGGCTTTCTACGGTGTATTTGTAAGTTAGCATTTTGTGGAAGGTACAGTCTATGTATAGAGCTGCTGTGTTGTATGGCTGGGGCAGGAATGGAAACAAGGCCAAATTACATATTGTAACAAGGTGAATTTATTGAGAACCCATTTTGAACATTTTGCTTCTCTCTGGTGCCGTCATATATCACAGCCGTCTCTCTTATGGCGAGAAGGTCCGTCTTTTGGAATCTATCACCTGTTCTGTAACAAAGTTCCTCCATGAGTTACCTCTCAGGCATCCTCCTAATTTCACAGTGTTTCCTCTTATATTAGAAAAAAATTATTTTTAAAAATGCAGCCTTCCTGACCTCTATTAGCGACTTTCATATAATTGAATGTTTTTGTCTTGTCACCTCTGTCCTTTCTCCCCTCTATAATGTACGTGATCGGCTGTTCACTTTTCTCCCGAGAAGATTTGTGATTCAGCCCATGCACCATTGCAGTTTTCAGTCTCTGAATTTTCCTATTATATTCACGTATTCCTGGAGATATGGCTTTCAGACCTTACACAATAAGAGGTGAGGTCTTCCCAGTGAGCTATAAAGTGGTAATAATACCTATATATTCCTGCTACTAACATCTCTTCCTATACAACCATCTATTCTACTGGCTTTACGAACTGCTTACTGACATTCACATCATCTGATCATATAACTTAAGGTCCCTTTCCTTTGTTGATATTACATCACCATTCATTCTGCTTTTGGAATTTTGTGTTTTATATTACATTTTTATATCTTCTAGGCTCTACCATCCTCAGGGACAGATCTACTATGCTAAACTAATGTTAGATTTGACCCTACATAGCTATGTACACTTCTGGGAGTGAGCGGAACGGAGGGCAGGGATGCTCTGAACGTGGGATGGATAGAGGGGCAGGAAGAACCCTGGTTATGAAATATAAGCTAGCGTGTTAAATTATGTGTCATATATAGTTAAATTGTGTCTCATAGAGGTACATTACTAATGATTGGCACATACTGTAATGCCCTTACATGTGTTAATTCCCATATACAGAACATTTTAATATTTCATACTATATATTTTTTAAATCTTAGAGCCAGGTAGGTTTTTCTTAATATGCTATGTATTTACCTTTTTTTGTATTTCATTCATACTTCTCTCAGCTATTCATTTGCTCCTATTCACCTTATGACTTATGAAAGCCCTAAATGTTATCCATTATTTTCACTCTTTATGATATGGTTATAATAATCCAATTATAACTTCATATTTTTCGTGACCATTTTTTAGTGGGTCAATGTATGTTTTTTATTGAGAATTTCATGCTTTTCAAACTTAAATTATAAAACTTAAATTTATCAGGATTCCAAGTATGAATTCCATAGAGAGTAGTTGTACTTGAGTGATTATATTATAAACAGGGGTTACACAAGTAAAACTGCAGGCAATGGTTAAACAGTGGGCAAAAGTCCATAGTAGTAGCAGATACACTGGCTGGAATTTGGGCACAGGGGAGCAGTAGTACCAGGTTAGCTGGGAAGCTGGAGACCAGGCACAAATAGGATGACTGCAGGCACAGGATATCAGGATTGCCAGGTTTTAGCTACAGGAGCAGAAGGTACCTGTGTCCAGGTATAACAGAGTACAAGTACAAGAAGACTGGATTAGCAGGTTTAGCCACTGGAGCAAGGAATACTGGTGTCCAGGTTTAGTAGATTAAGTAAAGGAACAAGGAGATTGGATTTCCAGGTTTAGCCATTGGAGCAGGAAATATGGGTTGATCCACAGGAGAATCAGATAGGAGGAAGGACAGACAAGCCAGGGTCTGAGAGATCCTTATCAATGTCAGGGAGTAGACAGAAGTAAGGTCAAACAAAGCCGGGGTCTGGGTCATAGAAAATGGTACAGGACAATGGAACAAGCAGAAGTCAGATATCGGGGAACAAACAGGCCCAGATCACAGATGTTTCTGAGAGAGATCAATAGCAGAGACAAATGATGAACTGGTCAAGTTTGCTGGAACAGGCACTCTTATTAAGGCCAGACACAGGTGGTTAGGATCCAAGTTCAATAATGAAAGGTTAACCCCTTGCAAGCAGGATCTGAAGATGGCAAAGCAGCATCCACAGAGAAGATGCTCTGCGCAGCCGGATGCAGAACGTGACAAAATTGCATGTTGTGAACTTGATCCCTTTCCATATCTACTAAAGAAAAGTAAAATACTTAATAGTTTATCTGTTCTGATTGTTATAATAGCTTTATAATATGTGGACCACATGGCGACACAGGGTGAGCATTACTGCCGTGTGGCATCGGGGCTACCAGTTCAATATCCAGCTGGCATGTTCTGCCAGTGTTCATGCTGGTTTTCCTCCCAAGGTTCAAATACACACGCTGATAACTTAATTGATTGTGTATGTTATGTGTCTCTGGGGTAGGGAAATTAGATTGCAAGCTCCACTGGTTCAGGGAATGATGTGTCTGAATAAATAATATGATTACACAGCTCTATACATTGGAGCTATATATAGAAAAGTATAATGTACTGTGCAACGTGCAGTTTCAAATTAGCAGAAATGTAAAAATCATAAAGGGTTAAATAACGTTTTAAAGACACTCTGAAACCCTAATTTATGTATTTTTCAATAAAAAAATCTTTACAGGTGTAGCCTCCTTTTGGTGTCCTGCCATAAAAGACCATATGCAGCCCCCAAACCAGCAGATGTAAAGTCCTACAGTATAGTGAATTCTTAAATATTATACCAGACTCCCCGTAAGGCTGTGCAGAAAATTGTCCTTATTTGGTATATACTAGACCTACGGTCGAAGTGACATTCAGAAGTGGCTTTACGGAAAATTAGAAGTGGCAGCATTGAAAATGTAAGTGAACGGAATTTAATAGTTGTACAATGAAGACAGTTGTTGGAGAAATGGATTCCAGCTCTCTTCCACCACTGTACCAGACAACAACCTCTGCAATTTTCATACAGAGTAGTTGGGTTTAGAGTTTGTTGTTTCTTATACTAGTTAGGAAAAGCCCATCAGTTCAGAATAAAGGTGAAATCTCATTACAATTAAACTATAATGAGCATTGCTACATTTTTGTTTGCAATTTTTTTTTTTTTAAAGAAACGTCAAGCTTTTAAACAGGCTCTGTTTCCTCCTCAACCATATTACTATACAGTCCCCATTGTTCAAGATGATGTCTGTATCATCAAGACTTTTATTGTATCGGACAAAGGTGTCGCTTCTCATGTTACAAAGGAATATGGTAAGGTGGAAAAGTATGACAAAGGGGCCTGGGGTTCTAGCTATATTGAAGGCAAAATACAATCCTAGTGAGGCATTTGCCAATTTGCCCTGTGAGGAAACCGTAGAATTCCTTGGATTAATCCAATGACCTTACGGGTGGAGAACTCCATAGTTTGACCATTTTTATGGTAATGAAACCGTTTTCCTGACCCAGTGCACACCTTCTAGTCAACAGGATAGTCTTGGGTATAAAAAGCTCATTAGGCAAATCTTTGTAACATTGTAATTAGGTCACCCCTAAGGAGCCTAATTTGGCTAATCTTTCTTTATAACGTAACCTCTTCATTACCTTAAGTAATAAGGTTGTTTCTCTCTGAACCTTCTCAAGTTCTCCTATGTCCTTCTTGTCGACAGGCGCCCAAAACTCTACTCCATATTCCAGATGTGGTCTGACTAATGATGTACCAGTCGTATGCTATGGTTCTATCATGTTCATTTATTCCCGTTTTTTATATTGCAAGAACTTATTAGCTTTCCCAGCAGCTGCCTGACACTGGTTGCTGCTATTCAATTTACTGTTTACTAGAATTCCTAAGTCTTTTTCCATCTGAATTCCATTACATGTGTAAGTAGAATAGTTATTGCCATGGCCTAGGCACATAACATTACATTTATCTACATTAAACCTCATGACCCAGCCTTCTTATTTCTCTAAATCATTTTGTAGACACATTCTAAACCACTTCTGTCTTAATAACCCTACATTGTTTAGTGTGGTCTGCAAATATGAACACTTTGCCTTGTACATGGTCATTAATAATAGCTGTAACACAATCTGATAATATATGTTGTATTTGTAACCACCACCTGCTTTCTATCTTTAAGCCACAGTTCTTACCTGTGTAAATACATTTTCCTCTAGTTACAGTATTCTCATTGTATATAACAATCTGTAATGTGGAACAGTAGCAAAAGCTTTTGAGAAATTCAAATACAGTCACTGAACAAGCAAGATCCAGTTTGCAATTTACCTCCTCATAAACTCTAATCACAAGAGCCTCACATCCCTGCTATGTGCTGTTGTGGTACCCTGTTATTTCCACTATCTAACTTCTCACTTGTTTCCATTTCCCTCCTCCAATCATTGCACTGTTTCTGTTACATGCAGATTGGTCCTCACTAACACAGTCACATGACAGGTCACTGCCTCCCACAAGATCAACTTACCCGTCTCCTGCAGCTGCTACCATTACGCTGATCTGATTGGCTACTAGAGACACTCAGCCAGGCGAGAGATGAATTTTGACTAGAGATGCTCGAACAGGCTGCGTTTCGATTCTTAATCCAGTTTGACGACTCCGTTCTAAAGTTAGGAAATTTGCTATAATTCCTTTAATTTTAGAACTATTAAAAAAAATTTGAGAAATTTACACAGATTTGACCATGTCTGATTGAGTTGAACATGTTAATTTTACTATATTGGCTGTTTTTTGTTGCGAATATTGAAAGTCGAAGACAGTAGCATTTGCAGTTCTATTAACCCCCCCTTTTTTAGTAATGAAAAATATTATTTAAATAGCGTTTTTAAAAAAAATATATAATAAATTAAAAACAGTCATTTTAATGAGTATTGTGAACGCAATCACGTACATCTGAAATCCATGCTCTGAATCTGGGTCTACTGACCATTCTAGTGCGAACATGTTCAGGACCTACGATTGGGTTCAACATTTTTGAACATTTCTAAACTTCACAATGTTGCCCAAACCCTGCTCAGACTTAACTTACAGTGTGACTATGCTAACAATGTACTTCCATGAAAATGTTAATAATAATTCTCCTTTTTTTCCCATGTGGCACAGATAACTAGTTAGGGCCTTCACCCACCCACGGCACATTACATCCTTTTACTAGCACTTTGTACAAGCGTTTAATCCGGTATGGTTAATGAAACCCATTGGATCATACTCACTAGCATTTGCACTTGCAGTTGTGAACAGTTGCATTGCAGCATTTACCACAAATGAAAGCATTGTGTTCAATAGAGTGTCCTCCATCGATGCCCCTAAAGGACCCCCTGGCTTACATGAATATTATTTCTGTCCAAAAGTAGTTTCCTCCACTTTGTGTGAGAGACTGGCGTAAAAATGGAGATGTGTAACTCCTACAGGGACTGAAGGCGAAAATGGTCTGGAGATGGTGGGAAAAATGGGCTCTTTAATGTATACTGTAAAATACTGTTCAATTTCCTGTGTGGAGGGGGCTCTAAGATTTGGATAAATGTATTTTTGACTTGCCATATCACTGACGTTTAATGCAACGCCATTGACCCTTAAGCCGTATTTTGCATAAAATCGTTCTGCGCATGCCCAGAAACAAGCCGTATGCCACAGATCACAGTAACATCCAATTCATCTTCAAGCATAAAGGACCCTTACTATTATTATTATCCTTTATTTATTAGGCGCCACGAGAGTTCCGTAGCGCCGTACACAGCACAAACAGTAGACTAAACAAGGTGAAACATTACACACAGTAAACAAAAAAATACCAAAACTTCAGAGACTCCAGGCAGGCTAATGCACTAAAGACAAAGCAGAAGAGCAGGTACGGAGAACAAAGGGAAGAGGGCCCTGCTCAAATGAGCTTGCATCCTAAGGGAGGGTAGACAGAACTCAGGCACAAAGGGAGCAAGTTGAAGTAAGTGGGGAGATAACGGGGGCTGGGAGGAGAGAGGGGGAGAACAGGCAGAGGAGATGAGGGGGTTAGGTGGAAGGTTGGTAGGCTTTTAGGAACAGGTAAGTTTTGAGTGCCCTCTTGAAGGAGCAGAGATTGGGAGAAAGTCGGATGGAATAAAGGAAGGCGATTCCAGTGTAGGGGGCAGCACGGGAGAAGTCTTGGATTCTGAAGTGGGAAGAGGTGATCAGAGTGGAGGAGAGGCGGCGGTCATTGGCTGAGCGCGGGGAGCAGGCAGGGGTGTGAATGGAGAGGAGGTTAGAGATATAGGGGGCAGTAGACTGGGAGAGAGCCTTGTAAGTGATGGTCAGGAGTTTGAAAAGGATCCTGTAAGGAATGGGGAGCCGGTGTAAGGCAAGGCAGAGAGGGGAGGCAGACGAGGAGCGGCGAGAAAGGAAGATGAGTCTTGCAGCCCATTGAGTATAGAGCGGAGGGGGGTGAGATGGGAGTGTGGGAGGCCGGTAAGGAGGGCGTTGCAATAATACTACAGCCTACAATTTCATGGGCAGAATGGGGAGGGGACTGGGTGTATGCACGTAGTCAGTGTACAGTAAGGGCAGGCCAAGCTTAGAGCACACGCAGCAGCGTCCAATTCAAGCTTTGGGCATCTCTACGGTACATGTTTTTCTGTCGTATAACTTGCACCAGCTACAGGTCTGGTGATAATGGCTGTGTATGTAAGACGTGTTTTGCAATCAGGAGCAACTGTTAAAATGCATTTTTATAGAGTAAACATTCATAAAATCCTCAAATGTATTTTATAGGAAAAAATGTTTTGCCATTTATAACTTTATTTTTAACAGGCAACATTAGTTGAATAGTTGTTATTTTTTTTCTGTGTGTTCTTTTGGAACTTTATACTCACCATATGTATTGGCCGTATCCTGCCGTGTATTGTCTGTTACAGCAGAGTGCACCTAGACCTGGATTGATAAACAGATGTATCTTTACATCTGCTCATTGTTGAATAAGCCATACTTACCAGCTCCGGGAGAGGGGGCGTGACTGGAGGGCAGGAGGGGGCGGGACGAGGCCAATCGCGTCATTTTGGACCCGCCCCCTGCAAAAACGTAATTTGCATCGCGGAGGGGCGGGGCCAAAATGACGCGATTTTCGGGAGTCTCCCGGACTTTCCGGGAGAGTTGGCATGTATGGAATAAGCATGTGCATATGCCAGATTTATGTCCGTTTTAAAAAAAAACGCAAAATACGTTCCTTTGCGTGCCCGAAGTGGCCATAAAAGGTTAAAAGGAATGTGAAATTATATATGTTTATATGTGGCTCAAATCCTGTCCCTTTTGGATGTAAATAGATTATATATAAGGAATGACCCGAAGACAAATCATAAATAGCACATTTCTGCTTTTATTAATCTCCGTTGCAAATTGTGAAAACCTTGGGAGAGAGAGATTGTCTGCAATTTGCATTATTTTGCTTTCATCCATCATACTGAAAGTTTTTTGGGGGGGAGAAGTTAATAGACAGGATAATAAATCAGCAGCTACTTCTGTGGTTTATTGTATCTGGGTTACAGAGCTGAAATTATAGAGTATGCAGTAATATTATATTAGGGTATTATAAGATCGGATTTTTCTTATTGGCTCTGTACTTTAATATTATTCTCCTGAACTTTCTGTCATTTAAAATGAATCACAGAGCTCATTTCATGCTGAGAATGAGAATGTGAGACTGTGTTACAGGTGGGCAGATAATCCCCCAGCTGACCTTCACAAACCTTTATCAGAAGAGTCCAGAGGAATAAATACATTCTGACAACCGAGGTGGCAAAAGAAATGGATCCAGTTTGTTTCCCATTTCAAACTGATTTCATTCGCTGATTTTTCATTGTTGCAAAGTGTTTTCATAGTTGCTAAAATACTGTTTAGAATTAAATATCTTTGAACTATCTTTTTATTTATTTTGTGTGTGTTTTATTGGAATGGTTTGTCTGTTGTAATCCTGAATGTGTCACAGTGGATATTGGTTTCTACCAGGTTAAACCTGTGACAAAAAGCAAAGGTGTTAAAAAGGCTTAAAGGTTGATGGTCAGCCATGCTGTAATTCCCGAAAGCATTACTCCCCTTAACGTAAAATACCACAATGAGGGTCCCCCCCTTGGTGTAGATCAATTGGGGGACATTTTCTTCCCAGGAGAGCACCCTTAAAACAACCAGGTATCCATCCACCACAAGCTTAGAACCCGCATCCCCTCCTAGACTGACGTAAGGTACCAAGAAACCCGCCCCCAAGGTTGGTGCCAGTAACCGAACCTAAACCCTGACACTTTAAAGGGATCTGCTGAATAACCCTGTGCCCATCAGGTACTGGCCTCTGCCTGCCAATGCTTTCCAGCTACAACACATCTCTCCAAACCCACAACCATTACCAACCATTATCATTACCCATTAAACTGTCCTTGACTTATGGTAGAGATCACAGGGGTAAAGAGAAGCCACTTTGTGGGTGTAGAGGTTTGGATTAGTCTGCAGAAATTGTGACCGTCTTTTACCGTAATTATGTTAGTCTTATAAATGAAGTAATTGTCTGTTATATTCATATAATGTACAGCATAGAGACTGAATATCCCGTGCACGTTCACAAAGATACATTATCTCTCCAGGAGGTTCTTTGTGCAAAATGTTAATAGTTAATTGAACCCTAAATATCGCATGAAGCCAAAGTTGTGAATCCGCATTTGGTGGAAGGAAGTTTATTTTTTTTTCTACATTTTCCTTTTATTACAGAATGTTCTCGCTTTGCTATTATCATATTCTCCTAGATTGAAATACCTCTTCTTTTCATTTCCAAGAGAGCAATAGGACAATTGAAATTCTTTTTACTTGATTTTTTCCTCTGATGATTTGAAATTAGTTTAATTTATATTCAAGAATGATTTCTCAATAACAACAAAGACTCAACCTTGCGATTTGTCTCTGCCTGTCCACAGGAAAAGCCAGTATCATTTGCCGATTCATTTCAAACACCACGGGAAGCCGTGTTTCTCAAGCTACCTGGATTTAACTACCGGGAGTGAGAATCGAGCCAAAAATAATCTTTCATGAAAAAATATGAAGGTGTGAAGGGAGAGTGTAAATATGGATGAGGCGCTGTCTTTAACCTTCTTTTTCTGTGCATTTTCCCTACTGATAAATGTCAGAATTACCTATTGTACTATTGTCAGCCTGTATGTCCTCCCTAAATAGGCACCACCCAGTTGTATTAAATAATTATTATTTTAAAGGATGGACTCAACAGGGGGGAAAATCATCTAAACACAAAGGATCACCTTAAGTAGTCTGCCTGAGAAAGAAGATATGAGTATTAACAAGCAAGTCATGCCACCATTAAAATTTGATATATGTCAAAAGCTATGTATTAAAAAGCTGAATAATAGTAACAATCATTTTACTTATATAGCGCTCTTCTCCCAGTAGAACTCGAAGCACTTTACATTTGCAGAATAAGACTCATGATAAAAATAAATATATTACGGATTAACAGAATGCCGAAAAGAAAGCTAAACACTGGGTGTTGTGAAAATAGAGGGGCATTAATGACACGCTTCAGTAAACAGTAAGTCGAGTCTGTTTTTGAAGGTTTGAAGAGCGGAGGCCTCTCAGACAGAGCGAGACAGTGACTCCCAGAGAGTAGGAGCCACAAAGCTAAACGTTAGGGTGCCCTGTGATGTATTGGAGATACCAGGTGGTGTTATAGTTCTTCCTTTGCCGATCGAAGTGAGCGAGTGGGAGTATAGGGAATAATAGGGAATCAGAAGCTGCTTCAGGTACCCAGGATCCTGGTTTGTAGGGCTTTAAATATCTATAAGCCAATCTTGAAACAGATTCACCATCTTGCAGCCAGTGAAGGGAATGGAGATCAGACGTGGCACATACTTGCCAACTTGTGAGATCTCCCTTCCGGGAGGGGAGATCTCGCTGGCGATTTCTGGGGGCCTGAGCAAGCGGGACACGTCATTTGGCCCCCACCACCCTAACCAGGTACAACCGTTTTAGCCGATCACAGCAGGGGGACGAGTGACGCTTGAATCGTGCCGCTAAGCCCCGTCCCCTCCATTTAACTAAGGGAACTGGCCTCTATCTAGGAGGTTGCCCTGCTCTCCCGGAAGTCTGGGAGGATTCACAGAAATTCAGGACTCTCCCGGGCATTTCAGGAGAGTAGGCAACTATGGTGTGGCAGGAACAGGGCAGGTTGGTTAACAGCCTGGCTGCTGCACTTTGTACCATCCGCAGACAATGCAATTCTTTTTCTAGGGGATCCAGGTAAAGTGCATTGCAGTAGTCCAAGCGTGAAGACACAAATGCATGTATGAATCATATACATGAATTACAATTAGCGTTATAACTATATATGTCCACCGTGTTGTCTTACACTCCTCTGCAGCAGGAATTCATGCTCAGAGGGAGGGGCTTCTCTACCACACAGACACAGAGTGACTGACAAATGACAGACATGTCTAGTAAGAATGCAGTTTGTGGATTGGTTGATTCATACACAGGGGCTGGGCCAGTGAAGTCACAATAGCTCAGATTAACTGCATTCTATGTAGAGATGTTCACTGACCCACATGTTTTGGTTTTGGATCTGGATCTGGATTAACTTCGTGTTTTGGTTTTGGCAAAACCGACCCCGTGTGTTTTGGTTTTGGATCCCAATTTTTTTCTAAAGTCCCTATTTTTTTTTGCTAAAATCACATAATGTGGCTCTTTTTTTGTTCCCACATTATTATTAACCTCAATAACATTAATTTCCAGTAATTTCCAGTCAATTTTTGTCAAGTGATAAGAACACTGCTACCCCTCCTGATTCTGTTAAAGTAATGGGACTGGAGAGTGACAAGAACACTGCTACCCCTGTTTCTGTGTGAACAATGGCACTGAGCAATGTCACTGGAGAGTGACAAGAATACTGTTACCCCTGGTTTTGTGTGAGCAATCTCACTGGAGGTACTTATGGAATCCAAAACCCGCAAGATCTGACAACGCAATGATGACATTTTGCCTCGATTCAGATCCGAGGATGCGCAAGACTACCGAGCCAACTCGCGAGCCTACTCCGATCCCCTAAGTTCGGGTGGATTCGGTTTTCAGAAAACCGAGCCTGAGCATCTCTAATTCTATATAGTCAGGGATACTGAACAAAGTATTTAATTGTCTTAATTATTATATGAACATTTCAATTCTGAAATTATGAGTTCGTGCTGTCATATTGATTTCTCTGCCATAAACTGTAGATGGAACAATGGAAAATGCTTTACGTAGTATCGCAGAGTGACAACATTTTAGAAAAGAGAATCTCTGATGCTTAATCTCCAATGCTCTTGTTCTACTCTGCCATAAAAAAAATATTTAAAAAAAGTTGTTTTCTAAATGAATAATTTTCCATAATGATGTTTTCTGTTTTTTAACTTCATCTAAAATAGTCTTAACCAAACCTCCAAACAGGGGGGCAAGACTTGACTCAGCAGCCTATTTCAAAGGGAATAAAATGCAGGTGGCCCAGTGTTTTAGCCCAAGGTAGCCCCCTATGGGACCGGCCCAGGGGGCAGATGCCCCCCAGCCCAGACTGCCCCCAAAACTTGAAGCTCTTACATTTTCTTACTCGGAAAATAATAAAAAATGGTGCATTTGGTGGGCCTGAAATAAACATTTCCAAAACCTGTTGAACTGTCAGTTTCTAGCACTGATTGTGGCTAGATCACACCACCACTCGGCTCAATCAGGATTTGTTTGTGAAACTGACAGTGTTGTTTGGACTTTGACCTGTTCCTAGTTGCCAGTACTGGGACAAGAACCCGTTGCAGCACATGCAGAGATCTCTGGTATGGAACCTTAACAGTTCTGCAAGATGGGGGGGGGGGGGCTGTGGCTGATGTGATCTAAAATGTAATTATTTATGGCGTTATTCTCTAAAAGGTTTCCGCTATTGGATATCCCCTTTATAACAATCCTGCCCCATATGCATACATATGTCCCAAAATGTCTGTCCCGGACAGCGGGTCAGGGTCTTGGCCATGGTACCAGACACCCCAACATTCCCACGGGGCAAACATGTCCCGGACTGGACCGCAGGGCAGATCCCTAAAATCAGGACTGTCCAGTTGAAATTTGGACAGTTGGGAGATATGAGCATAATATAGAGGGGGTGTCACCCCCTGTCAGGTTGCTACGTGTTATGTTTGAGGGATTAGGAAGGGGGTGTCCTAAGAATCCTTTAAATGCTTAATATACCAGGATTTTTAATACAACCACTCCTGCCCTATTCTAGTTCACATATATTGGGGTCTATTTATCTTTGGGGGACGATAACTATCGTTACTTATGATACATAATGAAGTACTGCCACTATTTACCATGCAGGGGCTGCTCTGGGAGACCTTAGCAAAGACCCCCCCCCCCCCTCTCCTCTACAATGATTATTTCCTATTCACCAGCAAAGTAACAACCGCAAAAGGAGAATGTGCTATGTGCATGAGCGGCTAACAATGGCACATACACATAGCGCTTCGACCCACGAGGGATCCCGCAAAGCCAAAGAGGCTTTGGTTGGATCCCTCGCTAAAGTCAAGTAACAGCGTTTTTCACTGAGAAAAGTTTTGCTTTATGCAGCTTAATAAATTGCCTGTCCCCGTAGAGCTCTGCGGTAATCTCGGTTAAATCAACTTTTGAAACCTTCCCTCCGAGAGATCCCAGAGGGGAGGTCATGTGATAGGTGCATTACAAGCATGGGGGCGCCATTACATCATCGTGACCCCGCCCCCTGCTAGGAAATGGCCAAATTAACGCCATTGTCTAGCAGAGAGCTGGGCTTAATGATGCAATTTCTGGAATGCCTTCTCTTCCAGGAGTCTGGGAGGACTCCCCGAAATTCGAGAGCCTCCCAGTAAATTCTGGGAGAGTAGGCAAGTATGAGGTAAATAGGTTAAGACCCGAAGAAATTCTCTAATGTCAATCCTTTGCTAAATAAAAAAGAGACTGTTGCTAGCATTTCCACTGCCGTTTTGGCTTTCACCCGCATGCTAAATAAACCCCATAATTGTAACAATTTATAGCAATGAAACGGCAGCTCATGATCTACAGCTGTTAAAACAGTTTAGAGATGACGAGAGCTAGAACGCTACAGGAATAGAAGACAAGAGGGTATATTTACTAAACAGCGGGTTTGAAAAAGTGGAGATGTTGCCTATAGCAACCAATCAGATTCTAGCTGTCGTTTGGTAAAATGTACTAAATAAATGATAACTAGAATCTGACTGGTTGCTATAGGCAACATCTCCACTTTTCAAACACGCAGTTTAGTAAATATACCCCAAAAAGACCACCTTGTCTGTTTGGAGCACTTAGATGCCACGTGTTTGTTGTGCGTAATTATTTGCTATCACAATTGCTTCACTATTCAAGGACATCTAATTTTCTTCTTCTGTTTCGTCTTGTGTCTTACGCCGGCTTACAGTAATTGCCTGTTTCTTTGCAGAGCGATTTATTTGCTGCTTTTACAATTGTCTCCAGCTGATTTTGTCAGGCGGTAAGCCGTGCGTGGTACCTGGAGACGAGCAGCTGATATCACCCCTGGCAAACATTCTTGTACATGTGCGAAAGCAAGGGCACAGCAGGGGAGAGACGGTGGGGTGATGATTTTGGAGAATATCCATACTGATAGCAATGTACAAATCTCGTGCATATATAAGTTTGCTGAACAAAGTGCTGGCTCGGCGTGAAGCTCACACTGGCCTTTCATTTGTGGGAGATTGAAGGATTACATTATATGCTCCATTATATTACATTATACACTTACTGTAGCAGTATGTGCAGTAGATGGTATGTAGGATCTCAGTCACCATACTTGACAGTCATGAATCTTGCTATTACGGATACCAATCTGTTTTGGTTTGTGTTACATTTAGAAAATAAAAGTGTAGTAGTCACCATTTCATTGCAATTCCTGGGATCACTTCAGAGCATAATTTTTTTCGGCTGGGGCATCGCTCTTCTGTCCTGGTGAAGATACCATCACAATGTGCACAGCAATACATAGTTTTTAAGCAGAGGAATGTGCTGAATATAAGATAAAACCTTCATTTTTGTAGTACACCGAATACCTTGTTTTTATGTACCTTTAGTAGAATATATATATATAAATTGGACCTATGGTTGTCACTATGTTCTAGTCCAGTGAGGGCCAACGTTAAAGAGGTGGAGGGCCGCCTGTGGGCCCTGAGTAAAACCTATATTGTTATGGTTCCCTTCAGGCAGTAGGACTCAGCAGCTGTTGAGGTAAAAGGGGTAAGTATCTAGTTTAGGCATATAGGTAATGATTTGTTCCCCTAGCTGGTAGCTGGAGAGAAGTATCCCATACCTCACAGCATTTAGAGTCCTGAAAGTGGGAGAAAATTAACCATCATCATCACCATTTATTTATATAGCGCCACTAATTCCACAGCGCTGTACAGAGAACTCACTCACATCAGTCCCTGCCCCATTGGTGCTTACAGTCTAAATTCCCTAACACACACACACACACAGACACACACACACACACACACAGACAGACTAGAATCAATTTGTTAGCAGCCAATTAACCTACCAGTATGTTTTTGGAGTCTGGGGGGAAAC
This sequence comes from Mixophyes fleayi, assembly GCF_038048845.1. Lineage (NCBI taxonomy): Eukaryota > Metazoa > Chordata > Amphibia > Anura > Limnodynastidae > Mixophyes > Mixophyes fleayi. The sequence goes on from NC_134411.1 coordinate 92,615,883, forward strand.
CCACGCAAACACGGGGAGAACATACAAACTCCTCACAGATAAGGCCATGGTTGGGAATTGAACTCATGACCCCAGTCCTGTAAGGCAGAAGTGCTAACCACTGAGTCACTGTGCTGCCCAAACTCCACCTAAAAATGGGCAGTTTTTTTCAAAACTCCACCCACTTTCCTGTTAATCCCTCGCTCCTTTTGCGATCCGCTAATCTGAATTTCCCTCCAATATCGGGACCACTATAACAGCAGCAGGAGTGAGTCTCTCCTAATCTTCTCTGAAGCTTCTGCTGATTAGGGGAAGGGTGGTTTATTGAGGGGAAAGCATTTCTAAGTTGTGATTTCTATAATTCTATTAATACCTCACCCTGAGCACTGAGCAGTACATTTTTTTTGTATCATAGAAAAAATAAATGACCTATCATACAGACACGGATAACTTTTTATACTGAGATTTTATCTGATCATCTTTCTTTAACCAGTTGTACTTCTGTAGCAGTAAAGACAATTTTACAGCTAAGTGCTTTTTATTTTTTTACTCTCTTGAAAAATCTCTTTGCACCTGTAAAATAACCATCAAAGGGATCCTTAGTGTTCAGTCAGTTACGGAACTGTTCAGTGAAAAACAACATTAGCTGGTAAATTGTCAGGGAAATTGTCATATCGAAAAAGTACCCTTCTATAAAGAAAGTCGTCCTCTATTGAAAACAAAAAGACAAGGAAAATTGGCAGTAAGAGGACAGTTTTATTCTGCTAGGGTTTTATTTTTTTGGTCCGGCTACAGCTACAGAATTTTCCTACTCTACAAAACAATGGCGTCTACTCGGCAGGCGTACACATTTCCTGCTGGGAAATGGGACTAATGTATCATTGATGTTTCCATTGTAATTTGAAAACTAATGTTTTGGAATAGCTGAGAGAGCAGGTTTTCTATGGTTACCGAGCATGAACTGTTTCCACACAACTTTCTTCCAGCCCTCCGACATTATACCAGTTCCTCAAATAACTTTAATGGCAGAAAACTACTATTAGAGACCCGTGATTACTAAAAGCCTGTAACTCTTCTTTATCTGACTTGGGCTCTCCAGTTGTCGTGGAACTACAATTCCCAGCATTAAATGTCTGCTATAAATCAGACACTTGTGAAAGACATTTATGCTTCTGCACCCTGTTATTGAATAAAACTTTTAATTTGTAATAAATAGTATATGACATGTTGGATGTATGAACTTTGTGTCACATAGAGGTGTATCTGACGCTATAATGTAACGAGAGCCTCACAGCACTACTGTCTGAGTATTGGGGGACCCCGGTTTAACTCTTAATCCGGTAGCAGTATTACCACTGTTGCAGAAGTTCTGTAGAACAGAGCGGGGCTGCGTAAGGATGGACTGACTGGCATCACAGCACCCATCTCTCCTAAACATCCTCCTGCCTCCATTGGTGGCTTCAGGCTTGTTTCAATCTTCTTCCTGACACCATGATGTTGATTGTATCAATTGCAGCCCTGTCCTCACAAACATCAATACACTGGTGGCCCCTGGTCCGGGGCCAGGCTGGGCAGGGGGGCATATGACCCCCAGACCGGTCCCATAGTGGTCTAACTTGGGCTGGGTCACCTGCATTTTTTTTTTCCTTTAAAATATTCCTAATAGTCGAGCCCCCCAGGCTAAAATATACCAGCCCTTCCCTGCCCTGGTTACAAGATCAGTACACTCGTCTCCAGGAAATTCGGGTCTCAATACAGCAGCTTTTACCCCACCCCCCTGCCTGTAATAACACAGGCCACCCACCTATAATCTGGATCTCATACCTCTCAGCTGTCCCAATTTCAGGGCTCTGTCCCGCCATTCCTAATGGGACATATTTGTCTCAATCGGTGGGAAAGTTGGTCGGTATTCTGTGCATGATAGAGCAGTTGTGAACACTTGCAGTACGCACTGGGGTTTGTAGGGGGAGGGGAGGAGAGAGCAGCCCCTGGGGTGCCCACGGAGCTCCCGTCAGCCTTATGTCACAGCATGAAATTATAGAAAAATATATTTGATCGATCTTTTATATATAAACTATAACAACACAATTGATTATGAAGCCACATTTGGCTATTTGAATACCTTTATTTATTTCCTGATATATTATATAGTATTAAATATAACTTGAAGATTGTATATTATTTATTTAAAAAACAATGTACAGCTCATTATGTTTAGCTATGCTCCTCTTCTCAGTGTTGGTATTATTGAATGATTTTGCAAAATGTTTCCCTTGTCATAGAATTGATTTGGTCTTTTATGGCTTTTGTATGTACGAGTGGAATCCTGTTATATAAAGCTTTACATTAAAGGGACGTTCCTCAGTCTTGTATCTTTATCATCAGTTAGAGTTGGTTTTTTTGTTACCATGGATATGACACAGATCTGCGTCTCTGAGATTTGCTCTCTGTATTGAATATAATTGTATTCACAGAGCAGCTTCATGTCTTATCCGAAAACAACTTAAAAAAAAACAAAAACACAACTCAGCCTGATTATATAAATATATGGCTGAAAAGCACGGAAGGAAACCATTACGTAAAAGCAGTACATGTAGTTAAAGCTGCAGGAGGGCAAGACAATAAATGAAAGCCATCTGTAGGTGTAAGAAACATCTATATTTTTAACCACATTCATCAATTTTTTTGGGCTTAGTTTTACCTTAAACAAAATAGTATTGATTTATGGTATAGTAATGATATAATCTGAATAATATTGCAAACCATTTCCAAATGAACAGCATTGTTACATTAAGTACCTAAATGTAATGATTGTTATTCTCTTTCCTCATAGACATTAATAGCCCCCCAGTATGAACTGATAGTAGAAGCCAAGGACATGGCTGGCATGGATGTTGGACTAATTGGCACAGCTACAGCTACCATTGTGATCGATGACAAAAATGACCACCCCCCTGAGTTCACCAAGAAAGAGGTAAGGGTTCTTATATATCTGACTTATGTTGCTTTAAATGGACCTTTATAAATGACTTGCTGATTTCAATGGATCACCCCCAAATAGTTGGATCACCACGCTCCCATCTAGCAAAACTGCAGAGTCCTCACGCCTGGGATCCTGGCATCTCCTGCAGTTTCTCTTGTTATTACGGATGCGTCACATCAATAATCGTTCGCTGCGGATTTTTTCCAAGACTGAGGAACAGGATCCCCTCAGTTCTGCTAATTTGGGTGGCAAGAGAGATCGAGGTGTTATTGCAGAAATATTGGTCAGAGATCTCCAGCTTCCTTAAGAGTGTGTTTGAGCATCTAAGTATATTTACTCACTAGAGCCCATGACAAGGTTGTCTGTTGAACTCTGCCAGAACGACTAATCCGCAATAGAGTGCATGGAGCACGATCAATCTGGATTAATCTGGAAGATTGCAGATTGTACAATGGTTCTGTCCTTGATACTTGCAAGTAAACAGTCTGCCTGGGGCAGCATGCAAGTAATAACAGGCCTCTCGCATCATCATGTTCCAGATAACTAGATGCTGTTTTCATAGATACAAAGTGACAGCAGCCGCACAGTTCCATAAAACTTCCAATAAAAGCACATGGTGCTCAGTTGGAACGTGTGTGTGTTGTCTTATTTCTCTTGCCTGAAAGCCAGAGCGAAAGACTTTATTTTTCTCCAGCGAGGTTATGAACTACATAAAGCAATATTCAATTGCGAAGACAACCACTTTTCACTGAAGACAAAATGGTACAAGACCTTAATAAAGAAATCTGGGCTTTGGAACAACCCGAAGCTATCCGCTACACAGATATTAATCACTGCTCTTGCCATGCGTTTGACTTGGTTTTAAAACACTATCATTTGATTTGTGTAATCTGCTTGGAAGGCTCTGTGTGACGTCTTAGTCTGCTCTGTCACTGTTATCTTGCTGGTAGAAGGACAGCAGCTCAACTTACTGCCTGCTGCAGCATCCCGGCGTTGTCTTCCATCACCTGTACATATATTGCTTTAATCTTGTTGGCTTCTATGAACCCTTTCACACACTTTATTCATAGACAAAACTGGGAAAAGCTGTAACTTGTAAGCTTGCATAAAAAAACACTACCGGGCTATAGATGAACCCAGAGCTATGCCAAGGTGTGTTGTATAACATGCATATGGGTCTAACCCATACTTGCCTACATTTTGGAACTCCCCTCCTGGCCCTACTGGGGGAAAGGTCCTAAGGGCAAGTTTGGTGGGACATGATGACATGATTTGCATCATTGTACACTGGTGGCAGGGACGTGATGATGCTATATGAATAATCAGACCCCTTCCAACTCTATACGATGACATGAATCACGTCTCCTCGTCCAGCGGAGTCTGGGCCTGATGGCGCAAATCAAAGCCCAGAATTGGGATCTGGAAGGGACCTTGGTTATCTCTTATTAAGGCCAAAACTGAACAGGTGCAGTGACGTGGTAAGTTGGTTTTATTAGCACTGTGCTATAGCAAAAAAGGGTATTATTGGTGCTTTGTGAATAGTACAATCCACTAAAAAGCCAAATATTTTTTCCATGTGCGATACTGTGGATTTACATAAAACCCAAGTTGTATCGCATCTCTCTTTTTGCAGCCCCGATTTCCCTAGGTGGACCCCACCCTGCCAGTTCCCCTGTTCTCCTCCTCTATATTCTATTTCTTTTAATACACATTTAAAATGCCAGCCGTCATTAACAAGCTGAAGCGTATCTGTCTGTTGCTGCACTTTGACTTATCTTACAACAAATGAAACTTAAAACAAACAAGCAATAGTGCAATTTTGTAACCCACATTTTATGTGTGCGTTCGCCACACAAAATTGCCCTCAGCTCTGAATGAGGCCGATGGTGTCTGCTGCAAAGTAACCAGAGATTAAAATAAGTACAAACGCTCTACTATTAGCCAGGCTAGTAATAACGTAACATGTAAGAAGCCTGATTTAAAAAGATTGCATTAAAAGAACTTTAAATGTACAAAACAGAAGTTGATATTCTCCCCATAAATCACTTTAAGAGTCACCCCCCTCCTGCACCCATTAATCCTCCATTCACACCCATGTAAATCAATCCCTTTGTTACTTTAGTGCATTAGTGGTATTAAGCAATCAGAAATAACTGCAATTAGGAGCACTGTATGGATCTTATAACTTCATTTGATATATAGAGCGAACCACAATCAAGAAAATCGTTTATAATTCTAAGCCTGGGTTTATCAGTAACGGCAGCATGTTAACTCATTCGTTGCTGAATGCTGAGCTGGGGATCTGTATAATGCACGGAGGAGGGATGGTGCCTAGATGATAAAGATGGGGGTACACCAGGGGAATTTTAGTACAGTGGACGGGTGTGTAGGGGTAAGGCTTTCACCCCTCACTTAAGATAGTGGACGATGGGTCACAGCATTGGTGATCTTTCTCCTGCCCCCTCTCATCAGTGGTTCAGTGAGATCAAGGCAGAGCAACACACAGCAATCTGTACACATAGATACATACTACTAGCCAGTGAGGATAGGGGGCAAGACGAGTGATTTGGGGACTCCGGGTTCCCAGAACTCGGAGAGAGGACTCTTCTGAAGTCATCCATATTCTGCCTCATTGCCTGGCTCTGTCACTGGTGGAGGAGGCCCAGAAGTCTGGGGACTCATGGTAGAATCACCAGTTTTACACACCTCAAACTCTGACTTTAGCACAAGCGCTGTCTACATTCAAGCCTAGCCACATCACACAGATAAGACCATTTATAGACCGTGCCAAATGGCCAGACCGTAATGGGCATCTTGCTGCTTTGCACTCTCCTTAATTCCTGGATCAATCCAATGCTCGAGATGATCGGCAGACCTGGTTTAATATGAATCCATTTTGTTATAACTAGATTGGATCTCGGTCGGTCAGTTTGGGGCCACACAGACCAGATAGGTTGGCCAATTCCGTATTTGTGCCCAGCATTCATTTATTGAGAACTACATGAAAGCTGCTGGGGCTGGAATTGAAGATACTGCAGTTGGGAGGTATGAGTAGAGGCAGTATACAGCCAGTGCTGATGTCATTCTCACCAACAGTCTCAAAAAAGGGGCAAGCTTTGATATTTTGGAACTAAAATGGAGTCTAACGATTTAAGTGTGATTTGGGCAAATTGAGCGCTTGTGCTAAACAGTCAGAGTTTGAGGTGTGTAAAGATATGGAATTCTGATGGGCTATTAGCCGTGAAATATGGGTTATTCAAGTTGAAAAGGCATTTTTGTAACATTCAAAAATTAAAAGTGTCTCAGCGATGTCACAAGTGAATATTGGTTAATGCCTCCATCATTATGTGTAAGTGAGAAGTCTATATAGAAACCTATGTTTGCCTTGGAGAACTACAATGTGAGTACAGCTATGAGCAGTTCCCTTCATGACAAAACTTTTATCTGTAACTACTGGAAGTTCTCAGTGATAGTCCCAATTTAGAAAACGGAACATATTTGGTAACTCCCCCACGTGCGTCCGAACCACTTCTCAATTTGCCCAAATCACACTTAAATCGTTAGACTCGGTTCCAAAATATCAAAGCTTGCCCCTTTTTTGAGACTGTTGGTGAGAATGACATCAGCACTGGCTGTATACTGCCTCTACTCATACCTCCCAACTGCTTGAAGGGACAGTCCCAAATGTTGGACCTCAAAAGGGGTGGGGCTTATGTGAAATTGGATGGGAACCATCCCAAAGAGAGCATTTTGGTGCAGATCGGATTGTTGATTGCGCAGGTCAGATGGCGCTCATTATGTCCTGATTTGGCATGTTTGAATGGGGCCTTTACTATATTCATAACAATTCAACCATAGGCAGGAACTGGATACACAGAGGAATTGAAAATGTATTTAATGCCAGGAAAAACTATAAAATGTTGATTAATATCACACAGATGACAGATATTCTGATATGAAAACTTTAAGGGCCTGAGTCATTAAGGAAAGCAAAGGCAAAAGAAGAGTACATTTTCTCTGGTACAAACCATGTTACAATGCAAGGGGTGCAAATTAGTTTATTATTTTGCAATACTGGCTGTTTTTTCATCTACCACAAAAATATGTGATAGCTTTATTTTTATACTAAAATTGAAAGCTGATCTAGGACATGCCCTACCCCAAATATAAATCTGCCATCACATTTTAAATTTACCTTCCCCTCCAATGCAACATGGTTTTGCCCAGGTGCAAAGTTACTCCTTCTTCTGCTTTGCTCTCTTTAATAACTCAGGCCCTATAAGTTTCTTAGAAATGCAATAATTAAAAAAAGCCCTGATGAAACACAATTAAAAAAAACCTGCTTGTAGCCTCTACATTCCCACATTGACTGAAGAGAAGTGCAACATTAAGTGCGTTTTTTTTATTACCGAAATGCAGAAAAGGTTCATTTTAAAAATTTCTCTCTGCCTGGAGCCTCTATTGCATAGTCTTGACAACGTGGGATTTAAATTGTGCTGAGACTATTATTTTAAAATCAATAAAGTGGAGAGAGAACGCAGCCCTTTCACACCCCCAGAGGAACTATATATTTTTTTTTTGTAAGCAAAGAAAATGGGATCTTAACATGAATTTCTGACACCTGAGAAATAGCTTATGAATTTAGATGATGTTTGACAGAAATAAATGGTGCTGGTGTTCATTCATTTTAATAAAGCAGAAGAATTGCCATTCTGTGAGACCTGCCGTCCTCAAAATTATTATCCCATAATAATATGGTTACCATTGGTAACGCTGCTTACTCCAAAATCATTTACAAAAATAAAAATACAGCTCAAGTAAAGGCAAAACTTCATCAATATCTGGAACTGATGATGAAACACAGTTGCTGATTTTTAAGACCCCTGTGGAGATGACGATTCATGATGCCCCTCCCACTGAGCACTATTATGCAAATTGCGTCACCATGCCGCAGTGGGCAGGGCATAATGATGCAAATTGTGTCGCAATTTGACCCGGCTTTAGTGAGATTGCCAGACTCTGGGAGATCACCCACTATGTCACAAGTCTCCCAACATTATGGGAGAGTCGGCAAGAATGTGATAAAGTGTATAGCTAAAAGTCAAAAGAAAAAAGTATCAGTAATCCTAACAACGGATAAAGTAAAGGAACACAAAAATCTCCACTGAAAATAAAATACAGCTATCTGTGGATATATTTCTGCTATTAACCAGTGGTTTCTGGGATGCACAATTTGGTAAAACAGAAATCGAACAATTAGTCCATAATTCCTTAAGTGATAATTTTTTCGTTTTGTGGGGCAATACTATTTTATTACGAGACATGTGAATACCTTCAGTATTAAGAAAGCTATTTACTGTAAAGTAATTTTTTTATTTTTTTTTTTAGGCTTTGACACTATTGCCTGCCAGTCAGTAAATTAAAAAAAAAATATTTATATTTTTTAGCCACTCAGTTAAAACATATGTTACAGTTTTCTGAATCGGTACACACACTTCCACAGAGGATGTGTGACTTATTATGTTGGGGGGAGTGGTCATGATGTGATGGGCATTACCCCATAACCTGTGGGCATGTCTGACTATGCAGAGTGGTAATGAGGGGGACATACCTTTCAATATTCCCTGCAGTCGGAATAAACATTCTGACTGCCAGGACCACAGAACACTCCCTCAGAATCACGACTTTGATGATTAAATCGTGACAGTTGGGATGAATGGTAAAAGAATATAGTGATAAAATATGGCATCCTGCTGGCAATACTAACCAGCCTACTATATAAGGTGTATAACACTAATTGCAGGGTTGTTTCCCTCTCCAATTTTCAACCCCCCCTTTGTTTTCTAGACCAGGGTTTCTTACCTTATGGTACATCTAACCGGGCACCAATCTGGTGTATCTGAGTGTATGGGGTGCCAAAATGGCATCCAGCTATAGCAGAGCCAAAGTAAGGGGGGGCATAAGGGCTCCCTTATGGGACGCCCTCTGCCCCTCCTGACTACCAGTGGGCAGAGTAGTCAGTGTGCACCCCTCATATCTGTCTTCCACCGCGGAGGCTCCCCTCACCACCTTGTGTTTCTGTGATACACCCAGTCACACGGATAGGTGTAACTCTGGGTCTATCAGACCTGTAAATTGACAGGCGCAGAAACTCTTATGTAATGTGATATTGGCCCTGAGCTCAGACTCAAGAATGTCTCGGGACAAAAGAGCAAACCAGTTAATTCAAACATAAAATAACCGTCAGATATAATGCAGCAGTAAATATTAGTGGTTGTCCATAAATTTTATAAAAGTGTCTGTGATTTTATTTTCAAGTGTTTTGCGGTTTGTCTGTGAATACTGACTGTATGTAGTGCAAATTTGATTTAAAGATTAACAATATAACCAGAGACTTTAATCCATTACATTGTTGTATGAGCTGGACTTTGTGATGCTGCTGATTGTTCTGGGCTAAACCAGAAGCTATCACCATCTAGACCCCGCTCGTTACACACAAAGTGTTGCCAAACACCACTAGAGGACAAAGGAGGGACTTGAAGAGATGGTACTTAAGTTTCTGGTGCTATATTATTGCATTAGCAGAAAGCCAATTAAAACTGATTTGATGGGGTGTCAGATGTCATTTTTAAAACAGAATAAAATGATGATAATGATGATTGACGGAGTTAATCTTCAGCATTAGGTCTTGAAATGAAAAACTGGGTTGACTCTGACAAGTGACAACAGTAATTGACACAGTCCTTGTCAGGTGTCGGCAATGCATCAGTCAGTCCTAAAACCGTTTGAAGACTTTCTAAAATAGACACAAGTCAACTTTGCAAACAGCCTGAAACTACAGGAGATATAGGGCACGTTCAGATGGTAACTCTATGCCTACTGTGCTGGTTTTCATAGTGCTTCTGTCTCCCTGCTCCAATTTACAGAACACAAAATTGTTTTTTTTAAATGTGTTTCCTGTGGAAACCAAATAGTTCAGCAGATTTGAGCAGACAGCTCGTGCATCAGTGTGTGCGATGATGAACAGGCTCCCGACTAATAAAGTTACCCAGCAGAAATGTGGCGCTTGGAACTCTCGGTGAGTTAACTTATGCCCATCATTATTCATAACTTCCAGAAACATTCGTAGCACCAGGATTACAAACTCAAAGCACATGATCTGGCGTTTTATGAGTACTCGTAAAATATCCTATTTAAAGAAATACATATATTGCTTTTTTTATGTATGTTTAATGTTATAAAGTCTGCGTGAGTAAAGTCCTGGCAATTTTTTGTCGAAAAAGCACAATGTGATTGCACCTGTTCTCTCCATGAGCTTTATGAATTTGCTTTTTCTTTATTGCTGGTTAACTCTTTGTTGGTTTCCATAGTGTGTATATAGTATGTCCAGCACTGAATGCAGAGAGCTAACATTTTAAGGCTGTCCTGTCTTAAGGTTCTATTATTTAGTAAAGACAAGCCACCAACATTTGCGCTGCCCCCCCCCCCCCCCTCTTCCCCTTCAGAGCTGTGACATCGATATACTCCCATATATAGCCCATTACCAACATGGAGGGGGAGCAGCAGCAGCCAACAGCTTCACAGGTAAGAAGCTGGAGATGGCTGTTCCCCCCATGTCAGAGGCTGGGGCGCAATGTGGGGGTGCCACAGTGAAAATCATAGCAATGAGTTAGTGACATTCAGTATTTTAAGCGCCCTTTAAACCCTGGTGCCCTATGGGACTGCCCAGGTTTACATACTAGTAGGTTCTAACTTGTGGATGCTCGATGTACACTCATATTGTTGTTAGTGGGTGTGGCTTACTAGTATGTTGGTGTGGTTTTACACAGCCCCTGAGATTAAGGAAACCTTTCAAGTTCTAGCTAAATAATACATAGTCTATCTTGCCACTGTGTAATACTAACATTGTACTGGTTTCCACTAAACCATAGCAACCAATCAGATAGATACTTACTTTCATTGTCTAAATTGCACTCACATGAAGCCCTGTGAAATCTCTGCATATCTGGGATAGATGGTCATTTATGATATACACTTATATTCTCCTTAATTCTCTGTATGTGGCCAGTTATTGCTCGATTTGTTGGATCTATGCCTCCTAACATGAAACCAAAGGCTGAATAAGCAAATTACCGAAAGTAACCCAACCAGGCAGAAAACGGTAAATGGTTTAGGAAGGCGCGGTTTAGGTGCAACTTGGTCCTTATCCAGCTTTCTTTGGTATCTACTTGATAAACAGCCCGTGCCAACGTGTGACAGTCTAAAAGTGATCTGTGGTAGGATGGGAAGCATAGAAGTCAGTTCGAGACACAGCACCACATGCAAGCATTGTGTTATTAGAAACAAAAGAAAAATATCTGGTGCTCAAAAACAAACAATATATAAATCACTGTGTGTCAGCATATCCATAAAGGAGAATTTTGTGCACAATATAACTTTATTGAAATATAAGCTCACCTTCCGCATCCAGGCATCTCCTGTAGGTGAGTCCTTAGCCAATGAAAAAATTTATAAACTGAAATAGGCCACCTATGTCTCTCCAGCTGTCATTGAACTGCAAGTTTCAGCATGCCCTACCAGCCAAAGCTGGACTTTGTAGCACTACAGGAGCTGGCCAGCCACAGTTGTCTGACCTCCCCGTTACAGGCTTACATCAGGAAATGTAACTAGTGACCGACGAGTCAGCAGGGTGAACCAGCCTCATCCTCTTCAATCAGAACTAGTGCGTCTTGTTTTTAAGTATAGTTGTGATTTTATTGGAGTCTAATTTGCATATGACTACTTGTGTATTGTACTAAATAAGAACAGAGATCAGTGGAATATGTAGCAAAAACAACTGGCTACAAAGCATTATTGATGGAGCAGGCTGTGTGTGATGTTGCAGCAGAAAACACTTCTGAAGCGATTCTGAAAAGCGAGCCTGACCCTGTCTGAGAATGAAAAGTCTACTGTACATCTAACACTTTAGTATTCCCTGCAGGGATCGTGCAGCCCTGTGTGATATCAGAATCCAACTGAGACCCCATTAATAAAAGCCAGCTTGTAAAATGGGACCTTTTAGGGCCTGTCACTGTAAAACTACACTGACAAGCCTTCTTGTACAACCGCTCTTCTACACTCTACTGACGGAACGTCAGGCGAGATCTGAATGGAGATGTTCATATATAATGGACACCTCCTGAATATAGGTATTTGAGATTATTTCTAGCATAGTGCATGTCAGAAACGCACAGTCTATGTGGCAGGTCTAACTGGACAGTGATGTCTTCTCACCAGTTGAGTGGCCAATCATAGGACAACTACTGCGTGAACAATTTATGCTTGTATTTGGGTCTCAAAATGGGAAATAAAGTTTATCTATAATGGTTAGTTACAGACCATTTGTAGGCCACTTATGAGGTCCCTGAAAAGATGTCTCTGATGTACATATTGGATAAACTTGCATTTCAAAATGTGTTGTCTTTAAAGGTCTTCAAGAAACTAGGTTAATATGTTTCCAACATCTCCTTTTCGTACCATTAACCACCTCTGCCATATTATTCACAAACTACGTCATAGGTGATATAAGTTATCATCAAATCTTACCTACGTACGTCCATGTCCCTGTTTGCCCAGAAGAGAGCTCATAAAATAGTGGTTTCCATGCTAATTACTCAGCTCTGCTTCCAAGTTGACCTTCAGATAATTATTGTCAATATTTATTTACATAGCTCCAGCAAATTCCGTAGCGCTTTACAATTGGGAACAAGCACGGTAATAAAACAATACTGGGTAATGCAGACAGAGAGGTAAGAAGGTCCTGCTCGCAGGCTTACAGTCTATGGGTTATTATGATACGCTCTCTCCCCTGGGCGGCATTCTCCACATTTCACAGCATTCCGTGTGTGACAGTGGTTAAAGCCGACGGGTTTACAATGGTATACCATACCGCCACCTCTGCCACTGCTTCCAAAAGGACCGGTCAGTCGTCCGCTGTTCCCTCTACCCTCCTCTTGTCCTTGTATCTCAGCCTTTACTGTACATGGGCTATGTTAAAACACCGCTTCCATCTCCAGTTATAAAGTGCCAGATACATGCAAGTATGCATTGGTGCATATGCGTGCGTTCTCGTTGTGGGCATGCTCAGTGCGAATGTGCTCAATTTACACGACAGAAACTGGCATACGTTCAACCCTGCATCAGGCCCGTAGTGCACAATGCACTATGTAATTAAGGAATAAAAAGGAAAGAAGTACCTGGTGTGTATTAGAGATCTCATTCTGAATAACACATTGTAATCAGTTGCAATGTCTTGCAGAATGTTTTGTTTTTCTTTTCTCAAAATCCAAACATTATTTCAGTATCGCCAGCACTCACTTCTGATCCCTCACTGCGCAGCCCTGCTTGGAACGACAGAATGTACGCAACCTCTTGGGATAGCAGTACAGTCATTGTCCCTTCTGCCTGATGAAGCACAACATTCAATCGCTCTGCAGCAACAGCAAGAATCTGTGATAACAGAATATCTACAACTCTACGCCAGCTTAGCTCATGTACAGACGGGGGTCATAAGACTATGACACACTGCCAACAGCCCAGTATGCCTTCTAGAGGCATATAGCTGTGAGTGTTCCACGGCCATCCAATCCCGATATTCTTTTTAACGGAACCTTTTAAACTAACTGAACTCCTGCAGTCACCATGCTAATTGCCAGATCATCTCGGCCTTAATAAACTACTGTAAGAATCACACCACAGCTATGTAAAGATTGTGCGCCTACCTGAGCAGTTATAGGAGATAAAAATCTCACCAAAAATCTTAATGGGTTCCGCTCATGTCAGAAGGAGCCGTGTTAGATTTTAGATGTATTACTAATCATTTTCTAGTTCAGCATTGAGAGAGTTTATAAAGAGATGATGTCAAAATTGAAACTTGAATTATATTTTCTCAGATTACTCTGCTTTTATTTGCTTGTAGTCGACTACAGAATATTTGATCAGGTCACATACTGCTGCAGCTGCTGGCAAACTGTAGACTGAGCCAGGTTCACTATGTGCCAAGGTAATCTGTGGTTGCATGCCCGGCCACAGATGCCCAAAGTAAGGCTTCTACTTGTTGGCACCTTGTTTCAGAGAAAAAAAAACAACTTATTGGTGAGGACAGTTGGACATTTGAAGGTCACATGATTGTATATATTTAGTGGTGGTTTTCTCCATAGCCTGTAAACCCAGATTCCCACACCAGGCCACCGGTTGTGGGAACATAGGCACCATCACAACTCAGGACCACTCTAATGGGGACAGGTTGAGCGGTGTTGCTAGAGATGGGGGGAGACTGCAACATTGTAATCTTGGTTCTTCTGAAGGGCCTAAACATAGTGGCAGGAGACACACCCTTGGTAATATATGAATGACTATGAAGTCCTTCAGTTGACAAATAAACCAAGCATCCATCCCATCTGAATGAAGATTAGACATCAGGGCACTCATTAGTCAAAGGGCTACAACATGGGAATAACATCAACCGAGAGGGACTAACTGAAGGCCACACCAGCAGGAGATAGACCAGAACTCAGGAAAAGAAGTCTGAGTGGGCGGATTACATCTAGGAGCACTTGCCTCCATATAATGTGAGCCTCCTCAGTCACTGGCCTCTAGTGCGGTCACACTGTAGATAGCAATATAATGGTTATTCTAGGTATGGAACTGCAGGAATGACTGTCCTACAATCACAAGACTCTTAACCCCTATGCTGGACCTTGAGGAAGGAAGTGAAAAAAACATGCTAACCTGTGATCTAAATAAAGCACTCCCATTTAATTTGTGTGAGATATACGGTGTCAAATACCCCAGACATCACACAGAACAAGTCTACACTGCCTGGAGGACCCGTTCTCTAGACAGAATTAATTTTCCCTGGCTATTAATTTTTTCTTTCCATTCGTTCACTCTGAAATATGCTTCTCAGTAATTGATTTCCTGTAAAACTATGGTTTTGCTTATACTGTCCATATTGTGCAAGTACCTGGCTTTGTAGAATGAACATAACGACTCTTATTGTTGTGAGTTGTTGATATAATAACCCTATTGTTTTAATAAGTGACATTGAAGTCAATGATGAGCAACGTTGTGCTTTTTTTTAAATGGGAAAGTTATGATGCTGTTTAATCACTCTCTCATTTGAGAGTAATTTATGTTATAAATATATATTTCCCATAATAGCCAATTTTAGATGTTGTTCTAAAGCTGGTTGTCATACAGTGTTCCTGGAGTGTTAGACATTAGCACACAGACCAAACAATAGTTCTGATTTTCGGTGGTCAGAAAGAGGTGTGGTCTATCCATTTGGGGTGTGTTGTGTGGAAAGGGGGATGGGCTTGCTTAAATAAGGGTGTGGCTAGGTTGATATGGATTGTAGCCTGAACCTTTTTAAAGTCATAGTTAATTATGTTCATTTTTATTCATGAATTCTATGAGGTATGGGAACTGTGAACTTGCACCAGGATGGTTACTGCCATCTCAGTGTTATTTACATATATTCGGCGCAATACAAATGTACCATATAGGTAGTGCACTTCAAGGCCTACACGTGAAAAAGTGTTACATGTTCATAGTAATGGGTTTGTCTTTGTGTTAACTTGCTATTGCGGCGAGAAATGCTTAATTTATTTTTGATTCTTCACACTCTGGTAGACAGTGCTGAATGGGACTGTATAGGTAACATGACACCTGATTGGATGGCCCCAGCACGTATCCAATCAGGTGACATTTCAATACACAGCTTCCCTTGACACTGTTCAAATTTATGTCCAACAATCCTATAGAACAGGGAGAACTAAAACAAACACGGCTGTTCCAGTTTGCTAGTTGGGTATTGGCGGAGATTCCAAGACAAGTGCTACATTGGCCATTAATTAGAAAGGGAAATGACCAGAGGTGGGTGTTCTCTTTGACTATTTTCGTAAGCTCATAGTTCATAATTACCAATAGATAACCTTTTAATTTCTTCAAGAGTCACTATGCTGATTGCACCCAGGAAAGAAGCACTTGGCTGCGGTACCTATTAGAGGCACACCACATCCGGCCAAGATGCTTAGACCTGAATGGACAGGTCGTGAAGGACAAAGCTGAAGTTGATGAATTGGAGAACATTGGCTTCCTCACTCATGATTCTAAGTCAATAAACACTTAAACAAAACTCTTGAAGCACCAGCAGAGAAACACAATTCCAACTTTGCTCCTGCAGTGAGGGCAGCATATAGGTGTAGTCTTGTAGTCCTAATTACCTTGACCTTTAGCAAAGTGCTGATTACAGTCCGTGAAAGACAATGGGTTATTGCTGGTAGTGTTGATGGTACACTGCCACCTGTCTTCTGTATCTGGTATGGCAGCGGACTCTCATAGAAAATTAGTTAATGTAAGTCAATGATAACCAATTAGGAAATGAGGTGCTTATACAAAATGAAGAAATCATAGTACCGCTATGTATGCCTTTATCTTCTACTTCTTCTAGGAGAAATTTAGTTTATAAGAAGACCAGGGCAACTCTCCTTAATTAAACTAACATCCCATTTGTTTGAGTTACCACCCCGGGTGAAGTGATCTCTTTGAAAATGAGTTGTTGCAAGCATCTAATTAGTCAGCAGGTGAACAAGTCAACACGCACTTAGAACACTTCACTTACCATTCATAGAGCGCACCGCTGTGCAACACAAAGCGTTACATAACAGCCCAGCAGCACACACTGAATCTGTTAAAACATTCTTGATGGGGGCAACTTCCCTTATGTAAATTCCATTCCCTAATTTGTCCTGAGAGATCTAATTATATAAGAAAATTCTTGTTCTCTGTTGGATTTTTTTCGGTGTTTTTTTTTCTTAGTCATTTCACGACACAATGAAAGATGAATGGCGTTAAAGACAAGAATAGGGCTTTCATCACCATTCCAGGTGGTCTTAATATTGATACAGCAGGAAATTATTCCCTTATCTGGCCCATTATTCTCTTGCGCAGACCCTGATATTAAAAAGGAATACCAACATATATTTCCACTGAATTCATATGCTAATTCTTAAAAAGTTAATCAGGAATGACTTGACTTGACTGGCACATCCCACCGGTTGGTCGTAATTGTTCTTAAACACTTTTACTTTTCCTCTGTTCTGGATTTCAACAAAGATCTTATTATTCTTTGTAGGGTAGATTAGCACATTGTTATGTAATGCCATTTTTAGCTATATATTTCAGGGAATAGTAATGGGCCGTGCTTGTATAAAGACTATTTGGAATACACGTTGACTATCATACTTTTAAGTAGTTGGGAAGTAAATTTGTACAGCCACTGGAATATCGGCCAACAGTCCTGATATTTGTGGGATAGTCCTGATGTTCAGAGGTCAAAGAGGATTTAGTATACCAAGAAAAGTGGTATGATTTACATTAAACTGGGCAGGTCCGTGTTGGTTTGGACAGATTAGGGTTTGTCATGGAGGGTGTGTGAATGTTGTCATTGCATCATCGAGCAACAGGGTCGTCATGATTACGCAAATTGGATCATCAAGGCTCCGTATTGTCCTTATACAGGAGGGTGGTCTACTCTCCCGGGAGTCCAGGAGAACTGCCCAAAATTCGGAAGTCTCAACACGTTCTGTGAGGGTAGATAAGTATGCTGCAAAGTGATGCACGGACTTCAAAACTTGTGTCCAGATAATCAAGTTCCCAATCTGTAAACATTGAGGGTTAATTACTAAAATAGCTCCAAGCTGCAAATCTGCACTTAACATCTTAACAGCCTATCAGACATTTGATTTCTATGTTTCATTTTCACCATTAAGATGAAAGCTGATTTCTGATTGGGTACTATGGGTTTATTTCAGATTTCCAGTATATAACCCTCACTGACTTCTCCTGTTTCATTCCAACATGTGCTGGGCCTATTATGGTCAATATAGTTATTATATACATGCTTTCATTTCAATGCATTCTCGGGTCTCATAACAAAATTTGTGTTGGGGGTCTGGTGATGCCGTTCTGCCTCCCAGGGCCCCCGCTCTCAATAGAGCACTGCAGGAAGCCTCTTCTGAGCGTGTGGTCTGGTGCATGCACTACTCAGAACATGTCTAGGAGGGGGGGGGGCTCAGAGTTTCCATACCCTCCAGACCCACTGCACCCCCTAATGTGAGTCCTTTACCCAATAGTTCAAGGAGTATACAATATGTACACTTTCTTGTCATTGGAAAACAGTGAAAATCTACATTGATATGTATAGACATGCTAAAGTCTTCAGGGTATATTTACTAAACTGCGGGTTTGAAAAAGTGGAAATGTTGCCTATAGCAACCAATCAGATTCTAGTCGTTATTTTGTAGCATGCACTAAATAAATGAAAGCTAGAATCTAATTGGTTGCTATAGGCAACATCTCCATTTTGTCAAACCTGCAGTTTAGTAAATATGCCCCTATGAATGTATTAAAAATTAATTGTTGTTGTTGCAAATATATGTATTTAAAATAATGGTGCAAACAGCTGATGTGACCCATAGCAACCTCACAAGCAAGGGATACGGTGAACTAGTGAATATTTTCTGAGTTCTAAATAGCCTGACAACCAACTGTCCCATAAGAACCTGACTGGCTCCTTGCCATGCTGAGAAAAAGTTCATAAGGACTGCGACCTGTGTCTTCCTGCTTTTAGAGCAAGAATCATGGAGAAGTGTGGGAGAGACAAGGCACAGAGCACAAACAAAATAAAACATTGCATAAAAGTGGAGGTTATTTAAGTAAAATTCTGTATTCAGTTTTTTTCCTGTTAAATTACTAACCACTTGGGGTTTGAGTCTGCATAAAATCAATTAAATCAGAGACACTTTTAATTAGTTCTTTTAAGCCCTGATGGCACCTTTCAATGATCATGTCCTTTTTTTGTGCAAATTGCAAATGAACTTTTGTCAGGATTGACAGAAACTAATCTGAAAGTTTTCAGCAATTTAAATTTTCAGCTTTAAAGTACAAAGAGAAAGACAGATGTTCAGCTTGACCATACAATTGGGGATGTGTTTTAATACACGGTATGTAACTGAATTGTGTTTAAGTTTGTTCCAACTTGTTGTAACTGTATGTACAAATATACTGATGGAATTGGAAAGTCAGTATTTTGCAGTTTGAGGCACAGTTACTGGAGTCTGTTGGTTATATATATATTGGTTTGGTGTTTAGAACTTTTGTGGATTCAGTGTTAATTATCTTTCCTGGGGGTTTTCTACTGCAGAATCTGTGTTTTTCTGTGTTGAGTGTAGCAGGGAAGAAAAGGGAGGGGGTCAGGATTCCCTTGGCAATCTGACAATCATAGGAGGAAGGGATGCTGGGAGACAGGGTGCTAAGGGAGAAGAGGGGAGTATGTGGCAGGGGACGGGCTTTCCAAATGAAAGAGGTGAAGGTGTCAGGGAGCAGGATCCAGAATAGAGGATCCCAGGTGACAGGGTGCTCATGGAGAGAAGAGAGGGTGCCAGGGGAGAGAGGCAAGGGTGTTGGGTACAAGATCGCAGCAGGGAAGCTTCCAAGTGACAGAATGCCAAGTGAGAGATGATAGAGACTGCAACAAAATTACACCATGGCTTTTGTTTTCACCACCTTATACCTCCACAGATTCTCTCATGATAAATAGTGACAAGAATCAGTAACTGCACATAGGAACAGGGTGAGAGTGCCAGAGGACTGAGTTTGTTCCAGAAAGGAATGAAGCATTACACTTCAGGTGTTTGAATAGGATCTTGGGGGGGGGGGGGGGGGGTGGTATCAGGAGAGAGAGAGTCCTAGCTGATAGGACTCCAGAGGAGAGGATCACAGGGGAGAGAGTCTTAGCTGATAGGACTCCAGAGGAGAGGATCACAGGGGAGAGAGTCCTAGCTGATAGGACTCCAGAGGAGACTATCACAGGAGAGAGAGACTCCTAGCTGATAGGACCCCAGAGGAGAGGATCACAGGGGAGAGAGTCCTAGCTGATAGGACTCCAGAGGAGACTATCACAGGAGAGAGAGACTCCTAGCTGATAGGACCCCAGAGGAGAGGATCACAGGGGAGAGAGTCCTAGCCGATAGGACCCCAGAGGAGAGGATCACAGGGGAGAGAGTCCTAGCTGATAGGACTCCAGTGGGGGGAGGAGAGTGTCACGGGAGAGAGATTAGAGGCCTAAGTACCATTCAGTGACACCCCTACTTATGAGACTCACGGAGCAGGCCATTCTCCTTGATCCTGCCTGATCTCCTTGATAAGTGGGCAAGAGGACGTGATTTGCTGCAAATTACATCCTCATTGCCCTGACCTTTGCTCTGCGATGACAAGAGTCATATCATTGCACAGCAGAGGGTTGTGGGGGGGTTCTTGCTGGCTCAAATCTCATCTTTGCATCCTTGGACCTTCTCTTCAGCATCTCCCAGAGGGGAGGTAGAAAATGTTGACAAGCATGGTTCAATAGCTCATAACATGGGGGAGAGGAGAATGAGCACTCAGAGGTACTAGCTCTGGGAGCAGGTACAAGCAGTGCAGCCAAAAAAAACAATCCTATGTTGGAGGGCTCCTATTGCAATTGGATTATAGGGGAAATGTCAAAGGCGCTAGCATGGGACGCAGTGTGGGGAAGACTTCTGTCATTTGTTTTAGACCAAGAAACAGCCCTCAGGGGTTTTATTTCTGTACTATTTTCGGTTTAAACTGAAATCAGAATCCTGAATTACATTTCATTTGACCTTTGCCATAGAAGCAGTATGGCTTAAATTATTTGATATACTTAAACCTTTCTCTTCAACTCCAGTATAACTATAACAGAACTTTGTTCTTAATTGCCATACCTCTTACTACTTTAAATGGCAAGACTGAGGCAAAACAAAACTGCCCTGATTCATCCCAACAACCCCCTCGACACCCAACCGCCACTGGAGATACTTAATATAATGTAACCCCACTGTTCTTCTCTGGAGTTGAAAATAGAAAATATTATGTGCAGTATATAATATGCTGCATATTTCAGTTTTTCTCTACACCACCGTACCAAAAGGGTATTACAGTAAAGCACATGAAGAATCAATATATTACAGGAAGCTGAAAGCAAACAAGGTGTAAATGGAGATACCATATAGTGACATGAAACAAGAATGCCACCTCTCCAGACATTGACGGATTACCCAATATGTTGCAGGATTTATTTTCAAAGGCCTTTTCCCCCAGCGGGCTCAGATTGTACATCTTTACCTGGCTATTGCCAGCATAGTCGGATGTGCAATACTCTGCAGACACGTCCTGTCCTAATGAGAAGCCAATGAGATATTCCTGGAAACACGAACGAAGCTGTTTCATATTCATTTCACTGTGGGAAGCATCTGTAAATTATCAGAACCACCACTTCTCATGCACATAATTATATTCAACACAATAAAAGGAGTGTAATTTAAACACCATCTATTCAAAACGTCCCACAGCCTCAAACTTCTGTGTTGTAAAATCCCTTTTAAGTACTTACAAATACAGTTTATTGTTATTCATAAAATATTGTATTTCACAGTATAATACCGCCTAAACCCATATGTTTAGGATTAACGAAACGTATCATGATGTAAATGAAAGGTGTGATTAACATTTAGTACAGAATTGAATCCATCAATGCCTTTGCACACTGGGAGCAGCCATATTGAGTGCTGAAGAAATATCCGTGAGCGTGCAGAAAATCACTGCAGCAGGGACCAATAACATCACTGTGGGTCCGGAGAAGTGGCCATTTTGTGGGCGGAGTCAACATTTGCAGGAATACAGTACACAGGGCGTACACCACAAAATGCTTTGGTTTGGCACCGGCACGTCTTGATCAGTGATTGGCAACCTAAAACACTTTAAAGTTCAAACATTAAATACCCTCACCACGTCATTAGAATAGATCTCACAGACCACTATACCCCCAGCTCACCCCAAAACATCCCTCAGATCGCTCACAGTGTCCACTCACCCAAAACACCTCAATAGGACCTTTAGAACCACATTTACCCCAAAATGCCTGTCAAACCTTTCACTTGCCCTAAAACACTCTGCAGCCTTCCCACTGGTCTACATAATAAGCTGAGATCACGGGGGGAGCTCAGAAGGGCACAAAGCAGAATATAAGAGCTAGGGTCAGATGGGGCATAAGGCAAGGAGGAGTTGGGGGCTTCACATGGAGATTTTGAGGGTTGCATGAGGCCCTGGAGCCGACTGTTGCCCACCACTGGTTTAGAAGGTCTGCCCGCTGCTCTTAAATGTGCACGCCTGCTTTCTGCCCTCTGCCAAATTGCAAGTGTGAGGTGCAAAATGCATCCCATTAACAGGTTTTCACTGCTGTGCTAAACTAAGCGCAGCGGTACTCCAGGAACACCCTTGTTCCACCCAACTTCTCCTATCAGCCAGTGCAATCTTTTGCTCCTCCGAAAGCGCCGGCCCCTTACCCCCCCAAGCACACACACTTTGCCGAATGTATAGACACGTTGGTGCTGAGCCTTGACCATGAATTGACCAGTGACATCAATAAGGGATATAACTGACTTAGGAGGCCAAGAAATGCAATCGAGGCCTGGGGTTATTACAGTGTTATTGCTTGATACTGCTATTTTTCATGGTCATTTGGCCACATGGTGCCTTTTTTCTGTTGATGTCTATGGATAATAAATAATTTTTGCTTGGCAGAGCACTCAATATGGTAGGTTTCAGGTACATTAATACGGTTTGTGGTCAGTTGCAACCCCAATGGTTATTAATCTATTACCCTAGACATTAAGAACATAAGATTTAGCAGACTGGATGAATGTATCCTTCAATGTACTGTAGGACTTCCGTGTGTCCTGATTTTCCCAGGAAAGTTCCCTTTATTTTTGCAAAATCTTTAACGGAACAAATGTGAATTGGTTCCTATAATTGTTTTACTTTACTTAGTCCCCGAAGAGCAAAATCACGTGATGGCCCCTGGTTTTTGATATAAAAATGATTACCCTCCTACTTCTGTAATTTTCCCTATACATGTAGAGCTCATGTCAAAAATATGCTTAATTTTGTTGGGCTAAGTATCATCTGCTGGAGTAGTAGAAGACTGGTGAGCTTTTGATAACGTTGACTGACTGGCTTTTCACAAGAACAGGTGTTTTCTGCAGATTACGATTTCCTATTTCTGCAATATCTTGAGATCTGACAATTTTCTACGGGTATGGATCTTTCTCGGGCTTCTGTATTAATCAAATTTGGCATTTATTAATCTGTGCCCCTAATTGGGTCTCAGATGAAGGCATTGTTTTTGACTTTACCATAGCTTCCTCGTCCATTATTTATTAGGTAATGAAAATGGGTATTTCTGAAATTATACTCTTTCTTTCTAGGAATAGTGCTGGCAATCTGTTCCTTTACTACCCACGGGAAGATAGCAGCTTGTTAGAAATTATGAGCCCTGCAAAATTATTCTGTGTAGTAAATTTGAAACCTGATCTTTATATCCAACTACCTACGTAAAACACAACTTTCAATATGCTAAACAGCAAAGCTTATGCTTGAGTTAGTATTAGAGGGCATATATGACCCCGATTTAGAATTGCTCATAAGTGCATGTGCACAACGTAAAAACGCTTTGTGGTGTGAAATTGACACATGTACAAGTTGTGCCCGTATTAAAGTTGCGCAGGTTTTGGGTTTGAAGAGGCAGCTCTGGGGAACCTGGTTCTGTCTTGTAGCTAATGTGTTTTAAAATCTGACTAACTCAAAATAAGATATATTTCAATACAGCACACTTAACTTACATCTGTGTGGTTGGCTCAGACTTGGAACACTAAAGGCTCAATTCCGCCGGTGAAGCAGGCAAAATGTCACAGCAGAATTAGGCAAATATTTTGCTGAACGGTTTAGAAAATGTCACTCATCCCTTATTCTAACCCGCCGGTTCCTGGTCACAATAAGACACGTTGGGCCTGATCATTAAGGAAAGGAAAGCAAAAAAAAAAAAAAAAAGAGTAACTTTTTACCTTGACAAAACAATGTTGCATTGGAGGCTGGTGTAAATTTAAATTGTGGGGACAGATTTATAGTTGGAGTACCCTAGATCAACTTTAAATTTCAGTGTAAAAATAAAGGTATGAAATATTTGTGTGCTACATGAAAAAGTAACCAGTATTTCCCTTACATGTAAAATAATAAACTAATTTGCACCACTTGCATTGTAACATGGTTTGTCCAGGAGAAAATGTACTATGTGATTGATAACACTCTGGTGACTTGGGAAACCTTCCAAATATGCACAATTTCCCTTAAAGTTCATTTAAACGGTTCAATGCAGCCAGCTCGATTCATTATATGTGGCAGGATTTTTCTTCTCCCGCTAAGGACACCATATTGTTGTGCACACAGGCCCTTACCGTCACAGCAGAAGAGATTACACGTTTGCAAATGACATACATTGTATGTGTGTGGGTGTATCGTGATAAGATATGTTAATCTACATTTTAAAATGGCTTGTTACCCTGAAATAACCCTGAATGACGACTTCTTTTTCTCGCCCCTAAAAAGAGAAAATATCTCTGTTGTTTTAGACTGACTGGCTTTATGCTTTTCCTGTAGGTAATTTTTTCATTGCAGTTGAAAGATTTACAGTTTCTGAATACTATTTTCCAGCCTAGTCTTGCTTCCAATCTATCAAAAGTAGATGTTGTTAAAGAGTAATATGTCATCTATTTTCTCTAAACAAATTCATTGTTTTTGGGTATAGGAAATAAACTTCCTGTGAAGAAAGAAATATTTTATTCTTTTTTTGTTCTTTTAGATATTTCTTGTCACTTATGCAAAGTTGAAAAGCTGCTTTTGTTTAGTTTGTTTTGCTTAACTTTTTTTATTTTATTTTTTTAGTTTCAAGCCACAGTGAAGGAAGGAGTAACTGGCGTGATGGTAAACTTGACTGTAAACGATAAGGACTATCCCAACACGGGGGCATGGAAGGCGGTGTATACCATCATTAACGGGAACCCCGGCCAGAGCTTTGAAATTCACACCAACCCAAACACGAATGAGGGGATGCTTTCTGTGGTTAAGGTAAGCAACTATCTTGTTTTATGTCATTTATCAATGTTATTTCTAGGGACATATGTGCAAAATGCATCAAAGAATATTAAACCTCAACAAAACTATTTTGCTTATCTATCATCACTATGTTGGGAACTATAACTTACTAGGGTAAGTCCTAATTATTGTCCGAGGATTTCTGCATGAAATCGGCCATTGAACATGCTATAGGTTGTGAATAATTGTCATGCCTTAGCAACATCTGTAACCATAGAAACAATCAGCATAGTCCACTCTTTGTTTCCATGGTTAAAGATGCTGTTAAAGAATGCTCCTAACCAATCGCAGCAGCAGTGTGTTTCTGGGTTTTCCATTTGCAGTTTCAGACAGAAGTCCTATTTCAAGTATAAGAAATTATTCCAGAAAGTTGTCATGCAATGCACAACTATTTTACTTCCCACACACATGCAGTACAGGCCATGTTGTTAATAACAGACATCGCCTACAGTAGGGGTGAAGTAAATATGGTGCAAGATTATTTGGAAGGCCACAAGAAAAAACCCAGATGGAAGACATTGTGGTAGCAAAGAAGGACAACGGGGAAGAAGGTAGATTGAGAAGAGACAGTGGGTGATGGAACAAGACACAATAGAGACAGGAAGGCGTTTACTTTGGCATGGTAGACCCAAGTGATTTTCACTGGCTTACTGTCCTGTAGTTACACCACTGAGATATAACATGTATTCATATTAAAAGCAATGTAAAGCATGTATGTACAATCCCTTCAGTCTTCAGACCCCACAGACCCAGCCCATCGTTCACACAACCTTTAAATTGTATCTCCTTGAATCACAGCTTTATCCGAAATATCTTTAGCTCTGAAAAGTTTTTACAATGTTAAGATATATAATTGAATTATACATTTGTAAAAATACCTCATTCAAATAAAGCAACTTGCATTTTTGGGGTTTGTGGTCTCTTAATATGTGAGTGGTCCCTTAATGTGAGACAGAGTAGGGCTTTTGATGGATATGTAAACACGTCATCCCTTATCAAACCGCAACTACAAATATCTGTATACATCCAGTCCTTTATAACATATTGCTGTACATCCAGTCCTTTAGAACATATCGCTGTACATCCAGTCCTTTATAACATATCAGTGTACATCCAGTCCTTTATAACATATCAGTGTACATCCAGTCCTTTATAACATAGTGTACATCCAGTCCTTTATAACATACCGCTGTACATCCAGTCCTTTATAACATATCAGTGTACATCCAGTCCTTTATAACATAGTGTACATCCAGTCCTTTATAACATACCGCTGTACATCCAGTCCTTTATAACATATCGCTGTACATCCAGTCCTTTATAACATATCGCTGTACATCCAGTCCTTTATAACATATCACTGTAAATCCAGTCCTTTATAACATATCGCTGTACATCCAGTCCTTTATAACATATCGGTGTACATCCAGTCCTTTATAACATATCGCTGTACATCCAGTCCTTTATAACATATTGCTGTACATCCAGTCCTTTATAACATATCTCTATACATCCAGTCCTTTATAACATATCTCTATACATCCAGTCCTTTATAACATATCTCTATACATCCAGTCCTTTATAACATATCAGTGTACATCCAGTCCTTTATAACATATCGCTATACATCCAGTCCTTTATAACATATCGGTGTACATCCAGTCCTTTATAACATATCAGTGTACATCCAGTCCTTTATAACATATCGCTGTACATCCAGTCCTTTATAAACATAACTCTATACATCCAGTCCTTTATAACATTTTGTAGGCTTGGTGCAGGGATTCCCCGCAATCTGCCTCCCATCCTTCTCATCTATGCAGAACACAGCCCTCGGTAATGACACTGACAAACAGTAGAGAATTAAAAAATGGGGGAATGTTCTTTCCACCGTTTATACAGAATATATGAAGAGTTCCTGCTCTCATCTCGGTGTTCATCCATTTTTAATAACTCTTTATTTATCTTTGTCATTACTCTGCTGGAATAAGAAATGTTGGTATACATAGTTCTGTCATATAATGATGGCAATAGTGTTCTGTGTTCATAACTCTGAGAGAGCAGCATGAATCAGGTGAGTGATAGAATCTCCAGAGTGAGGACAGGAGAACTAATAGTATTTATTATGCTGTATATCAGCCTTTAGTGGACATAATGTATAGCCCAGAATGAGCTTTGTTATAAGATATACACAGTGTTGCACATCTTCAAAATAATATATATGTGTACAGTAACCGATATCCCTCCTTCGTATGTATTACCTATCAATATGTAGCATCTTCCCAATTACATGAATTACCACCTCCACCCAAATCTTACCTGGCCCTTTACACCTCACATCCAGTCTCTCTCGCAGTTCTATGTCTTCAACATTTTGCCAGAATACGTCCGTTTCTTACACAAGATACAACCAAAGCTCTTATCCATACTCTCATCATCTCATGCCTCAACTACTGCAACCAATCGTGTATCGTATACTCCTAACCTGTTTGTCCCTATATCAATCCCTCCTAAATGTCGTAGTAAGACTGATCTTCCTCACACTACTCGACATATCCCTATACTGGCATATCCTCCACAATCCAATTCAATTTACTCATCCTCCCCTACAAAACCCTCAACACCACCACCCCTTCCTACATCTCAAATCCCATCTCAAAACACTCTCCCTCACACAGATCTACCTCTGACCTGCGCGTCCGGTAACCGCCTCTCACTCCCACCCACAAGACTTCTCCCAACTGATCCCCTTTGTTGTGTTTTAAAGCTTACCGTACTCCTACCTGTACCACTCACACGGTGCACAACTGTCTCAGTCTCCTCTCTGAGTCACACTCACTCCTCTTGTACCAGCTGTAAAGCTTCCCACTAAATTGTAAGTTCTCTAACGAGCATTCTGCCCCCCTCACCCTTTGTTTCCACAACTTGTGTCTGTCCCTGTTTTATATATGCCCTGTTTTGCAGTAATAACAATAATAGTTATAATTTACAGTGTCTGACAATACTAGTTCTTTTGGGAGTATGTTCAATATTTTGAGGCTCTTATAGCGTTTTTCACAGCTGGAGACTCAATTTCTTCTCTTCTAGACTAAAAAATCTATTATGATTTTGGTTGAAAAAATAAACTGTCCTATCAGTATCAATCTTTGCTACAACAATCCTTATTTAATCTATGTGTAAATCACATAGAAGTAGACATGTTCCCTAAACAAAAGTATCTGCCATCAGCGTGTACAATACAGTAACTACACAAGTCTGCATATCTCCTAACATGCACATGGTGCAAATCATGGTGCGTTTGTACACAAAAAGGAGGTGTGTCTAGCGCTTCCTGTGGCAGATGCGCAGGAGACACCTCCCAACATTTCCTGAAATTGCGCCAGTTGGGTTGAGTTATGAGAGCGATCATGGCAAGAGTTCCCAGTCTGTAATGGCTAAGATTGTAGAAGTGATGTAACTTGATATATAGATTGTAAGTTTTAGTGAGCAGACCCCTCTCTCCTTTTTGTTTCTATATATGCCCCTATTTTGGCATGTCCCAATTTATCCCTCTGATTGTACGATGCTGCAGAATGTGTTGGCTCTATATAATTAAAGTACAATAAAAGTAATGACAGACAATAAATCATAACACACAAATTTCCCAGTTGAAGATTCTGACAAATTAAGCCATGTCCTGATCTGTCAATACCATGCCCACATCTATCCATGCCATTACCAGGTCTCTGTGATGCCAATGCCGCAGGCATGGAAAATACGCATGCATTATTTATCACCTGTAGCCAGAAGGCGCTGTATGATACACAAGAGAAGTCTCCAATCAATCAGGCCAATTTTATTGCATGAAAAAAAATGCACTTACAGGACACTGGCAGTATATGGCATATAGTACAATCAATTTCTCCAGCAGACTGTAGTAATACCCAGGGAACTCACATCAGTAATAGTATCCACAAATGCAATGTGTTTGCTAAAAATTCATCCGACAGTTGTGAATATATATATATATATATATATATTTATATTTTGACAATACGCTCCCTTTCTGCCTTCCAGCCATTGGATTGTGAGATTTTGGCGTTTCACACTCTGCTGATCAAGGTTGAAAATGAAGATCCTCTTATTCCAGATGTGGGCTATGGGTCTAGCTCCACTGCAACCGTTCAGATCAATGTATTAGACGTAAATGAGGGTCCGGTCTTCCACCCCGACCCAATGAAAGTGTCGACGCTGGAAAACATCCCGGTTGGATCCGCGTTGATCACAGTGAGCGCCACTGACCCAGATACATTGCAGCACCAAACAATGCGGTAAGTTCTCCGTTACTTGTACTTACATCTGTTAATGTGTTCAGTCTTCTCTTTGGTTCTGGCTTTGTGTCATTTGTCTTTATATTCTGGAGTTTACCTGTGAAATAATTTAGGTTATGTTTAAACAGAGGAATCTAGGATGACCAAACTATTCTAATGGTTTAAGGTGGCAACTGAAATGTTTACGTCTCATCCCTTAAGTAAACCTTTGTATTGGTTAGATGCAACCAAAGGCTCATATTGTCATTTTAAGTATTATCAGGGGGTAAATATTTGAAGCTGCAAGTTTCCGGCGGGTTTGAAAAGTGGAGATGTTGCCTATGACAACCAATCAGATTCTAGCTTTCATTTAGTCGAATGTACTAAATAAACAATAAGTAGAATCTGATTGGTTGTCATAGGCAAAATCTCCACTTTTCAAACCCACCAGAAGCTCTACCCTTGATACATTTACCCCTTGATCTACTTTTAAGACAGAATCCACTAATCTAGACAATGACAGCAAATTAACATTAATATTTCAAGTTGATTCACTACATATTTCTGCTCCCAAAATCCTACAGCCCGGTTACAGGAGCCCCTGAAAGTGATGCATTATTTTCTCATGTTGCGTTTTGTTGTATTAATATGCAGTTGTCAGTTTTGGTTGGCTGGATTAATTGGTCTTGGTTAATTTTCTGTTGACTGTGGCGATTACACGGTTTCCGTATGTCGGTTTTGATGCTTGTATGCTACATGGCGTTGTGAAAAGATCCTTTCATATCTCTGGGATACAGTCAGATATTCTCCATTTACAATCTGTGCTAATGTTTTGTATAATTCACCAAGATTTCCATGTTCATTGCTGATAACAGGATCGGATGCTGTAAAGCACAGACAGTCGTCTGTTTGTACAGTCTGGGTAGCTTCTATCTGTTCTCTTGTACTGAGGATAGATCCAACAAATATGAAGGTAGACATGGATAGAGACTGGTGCTGCTTCCACATTGTGTAATATCCCCTTCTTCATACATACTGGTCATTGGTCCTCAAATTAAGCCCTACCAGTGACATATAATACATCGACATGTTCCACCCGAAAGAAATGTGTAAGGTCCAGTGCAATTCACTAGGAGGTAGTGAGGTAATTGAGGCACTTGATGTCTCCGTGATGTCATTATTTCTAGTAATTTGGCCATATGCTGTCTTAATGAGGTCATTGGTTCTTAGTGAATAACGGCCCCACCCACAAAATGGCTGCGTAGACTGTGTATAGGTGACAGGTGAAGATGAGCAAAACTTAAGAAAAAAATAGTTCCGTACTTTGGCCTCAAAATTTCACGTTTTGCCGGCGGGTTGGCTACCTGCCCCAAACACACAACACAGCAAGATGGATTCCCCATCGTCCTCAGAGCTCTAGTCATATATTCTGTGAAATGTAAATTTACAAATACCAGTGCAGAATGATATTCCACAGAATGGCAAAGGAAATATGGTACTCCAAGATTGTATCGCAGGAAGTTCGCGCCCCTGAAAAATGTCTTGTTTCGCCGCGAAACTCAATTTGCGCAAATTTTCGCAACAATTTATGTCATCTCTACTGACAGGTACACTGTACCTACCATCCATGCTCAAAGTGGCCCAGTTATAATGTCAATCAGTTGAGTGCTTGTATTATATTACCAAGCAAAAACTATTGTTTTTAAAATAAGGAATGTTTCAGGAAGGAAAAAAAAATCAAAAAAAAAATCAGTAATTATGCTCTTTTTTTTTATTTTTATTATTTTCCAGAAATGAAACATAAAGCAGGATCTATCTACCAACAGAGAGTTCAGATCAGTCTTTGTTAATTGAATTTTACATGTTGTTTCTATGGGGAACCGTGGTAGTCATTAAGCGATGCCATGTACATATATTTAAGAATAAAAAATCAATTACAAAGATAATTTCCTGTCATCTGATTATTATTCCCTGAGCTGAGATTCTGGGGGATGTTTATCATAGACAATATTATCATTTGTTAATCCCTCTGCATTCCCATCCACTCTCATGTACCCTGGCAGTGTGGCCCTGTGTGGAGAATGACTCCAACAAAACTCTTTCTTATACACGTTTAACAACCTTCAAAGAGACTGGCCTTTCCCTCTTCAACCAGACAACCATAGGCAAGCACACTGAAGTTATTAAAGGGCATGAAGCCTGTGTATTATATTATATTACAGTCTCTGTGTTACTGAGCTGAAAAATACACATGACATAACTGAAGTGTCTATACCTGACTGAATATATCCAATTATACTCTTTCACTCCGCTGAAGCAGGTTGTCTGGTAAAGAGAGAGGGGTTTATCTGACAGAGCAGACACATAATGGTTGACAGCTTGGCAAACTTACTTTTCAGAAATGCACTCTGTTGATTGCTTGATTTGCAAACTGAGTCACAGCCGCTCAAATGACTGCAGTACCAGCTTTTTGAGTTGCCTCAGGGCACTGTTCTAAAGATATGAGAAACTCCACCTACCGGTAATGCAATGGAAAGGAAAACTATATATTTTACTTTTATAGTTTATAGCTGAACATTACTGTTTTGGGGGTTGGGTTCTTTTAAGAAGAAGGGACTTTTAACTACACATTGTGGTAGAGAACTGTTAGGTTATGCTTTTCATTGGCTGTTTACTGCTTTGGTCATTCAAATAATCAATTAATCTTTGTTTGTTGGAAGCTGCCATATTTTTCTAGCGTTCCTCCCACCTTTTAATTCAGTAACTTGGATAAATGAACTGTTCAAATCAGCATGTGCATATCCAAGGTCTTTTTTTTAGTATTTGTTCACTTATCACTTTTCTTCAGAGTAGATAACAAGTTTGCCTGTACATCTTCTAGTATATAAGTCACAATACTGTTTTCTCTGAGAGATATTATCACAGCAATTCCCAGACAACAGAGGCTGATATCACAGAATGTACTGAAATCAGTATCTATTGCTTCATTAACTGTTTTCAAAAGCCGGAGTTTCAGTATACAGTAAGCGGCTTCATTTTATTGTGTTTAGTTCCACTTCAGTGGAAGTGTGTTGTGAGCGTAGATTATGTTTCTTATTGATCTCTTTTAAAAGATATCATGCATTTCCAATATACCATCATCACACTTGTGTTCTTTATACTTCACACACTGACTACATGTGCTCCTATTTTGTGTGGACGCTTCAGAAGATATGTTGTGGATGACAGCCTGTGTTACATGTTTAAAGACATGTTATTCATCCTGATGCTGATGTGTTTGTATCAGTCCCTTGTGCATTGCTCTGCACTGCGGTCTGCGTTCACCGGTGGACAGAGGTTGCATGCAACTTCTTCTGGTCTATCCAGCGAGTCACAGAGAATAAACAATGTGTTCCTCATAGTGATCAGTAGAGGACTATATTGAGGTCTGCTTAAAGTGCATGGCAAGGGGCTTAGAGGCAGATGTATAACCGCCACTGAATAAGTACACTAAATAGGAGGGTGCAGCATGTGAGGTAAAGAGGAACGTGTTGTAGAATGTTTACTTTATTTTAATGTTTTACATATTTAATTATAAAAAGTTTGAAAAATATTTCAATCTCTGTGTAACATAGATGCGGAGACTGACGTTCGGTGTAACTTAGATGCAAAGTTAAAAATTGGTTTAATGTGGATGCCAGACTGATTCTAGGCTTTTTTTTTTTACATAATTTACATAAATAAAGATGCTTTCAATGCATAATGTACATAAAATGCGTTATATAGTCTGCCTTACTTGCATACACATGTTCTGTGCTAGCTAGGGGCACACATCTGTGTAGTTTTTAAATCAAATACTATGCTGTATCAATCATCAGGCGGCATTTTCAAGTTGTAGGCAGTTAAAAGTGTCATTTGCGTTCGGACATGAATTGCATGCAGTTGCATTCATTGGCATAAGGTCTGTTTGAGATACAGAGCTATATAGCGCACAATATGCTATGAACATGAATTTGTATTTTATGGATGCCAGGCTGACTCTTGGTGCCGAGGGCCAGGCCGGCTCCTGGCTTAGTGTAGATGGGAGGACATGTGACGATAGTACACACGCAGACTTTTCACTTTGCTAACATTCTTCAGTGACTTAATAAATAAATATAACTGTTCAATGCAACATAGGCATATGCAAAGGTGTTTTTTTTAACCAATTACATCTCACCTTTCTTGTAGATAAAGCATTTAAACTTTAATGGAATTTACCCTTTTTGTAGTATTATATTATAATACTGTTCTCAATGAGAGGTCTGATCATCGCAACTCCCAGGCAGCAGAGGCTGAGCTTGTAGAACTTATTGAAGTCAGTATATATTGATTTACTTTATCTGGTACAAAAGCCGGAGTGTACAGTAAGTGATTTGATTTCAAATATACCGGCTATTTCCTAAAACATCCTCATTATCACACTTGTCTTTTTCATACTTTACTATTCGGCTTTTTGAATGTGTAAATGTTGCGGCTTCCTGGTGGGCGTAGTAAGACAGCTTTGGGCACAAGTGGGTACAAGCGAGTGTTACTTGCCCAAATCTGTACTCTGTGACTCTAGAGTGACAGTTACCAAGTAACACTAATATCCGCCGTCATGCAGACTGACTTTTGTAGTAACACTGGACGATGAAGGCCGTTCTGGAATACGGAGTGTTAATAGCTCGATTCGGAGCAGATTTCTTTCTTGGCTCATCTCTTCCAGTTTTTTTCCTTCCTATCTTAATCCTTAGGGAGGGTTTTGAAGAAGCAGCAAGCTCCAGGCTTCGGTTTTTTTCCTCAGACAATCTGCTTTCTTTTGTACCGTGCCGCTGGCAAGATTTCTGCTTTCTTCCTGTACCCTGTTCACTGGATGCGGCATTAAAACCAACCTGTATCTATAGCTATAGCTTGGAAAGGTAACCACACTGTCTCATAATGTCGATGTCGCTCCCTTACACTGGATACAGTAATAGACATTTCTAAGGGTTTAAGTCATCTTGTACAGAGATCCTAATTATGCACATCTGTATATGTTACTATGTCTGAGCTGACATGCTGCTTGCTATGCTAATATAAAAACAATTTATATACTCTAATGGCACAGCGCCCCCCAGTGGCCAAATAAGCATGTAAAATAGCAAAAGACTTGCTTATCTTCACCTAGTGTTACACTTTGGAGAAAGCATCTCTCAAAACCTGTGCTTGACCAGCAAGAAGAGATTTACACAACATTTTCTGATTTAAAACGTAGTAGGTTCCAGTTTAATATCCCTCTGAATGTTCATAAAATTATTATACAATCCAGAAGGAGTTGAGGCCTAAAGGGAACTTCCTTCCACATTTGGTGGACCTGCCCCAAGTTAACTTTATTTTGGCAGAAGATCTATAGACTTCTCAACTTAACGATGGAAGCCCCAAATTCTCAGACCCATGGATATTCCTCCTCTCTTATCCCCCACAAAATCTTTCTAGACATTCCATGAAACTAGTCTCGCACATTTTGGCCCCAGCCAAATCTTCTATCGCATCCCATTAGGGAGCAGGTGGCTCCTCCGCCCCCTCCGAAGTCATAAACCCTATTTGGCATGTCACATGCATGAAAAACATTACGTATTACTTCCATGATAAGACAGATCCTTTTAAAATAATGTGAGTACCATGGTTTTTAAGTGAAGATAAGAACCGCACCTCTCACACAGAGGAGCCCAAGGACTTTAATATGCCACAGAGATCCAAAGGGACGTCTCGCATCCATAATCATTTACAAAAGTGGATTAATTATTCCTTATAATATTTTCCTAATGGATGATGACATAAGAACTCACTATTTATACAGATATTATTTTCGAAGTCTATAAGTAGATGAACATCGCTTGTTTATTATGATAAAATACAACGGGATTCTGCACTAATTCCATTAGATAAAATTATAACATTGTATTATAGTTACTAAAGGTTTATATGTGTCTTCATTAGTGTCTCTTTGCTAGACACAGACTAAACATCTTCAAGCAATTGATATACTTACTGTTGTTAGGGGTTTTCACAAGCCGGAAGATCTATGACATTTTTAGCCTAAAGTTTGGCCTTTCGCCTGCATAACAGAGTTCACTAAGACCCCTACTGTTACCATGATTGAATCTCTGATCACACCTGCTGGAAAGTTTCTGAGAACTTGCAGAGCTGAACAGAGTTTGTGCTAATAAAATAGATGTACCAGATTAGACGAAACACCCAAAGCGTCTGCACTGGTTCTGCTGTCGGCCATTTTTAAGCTAATGGTGGGGTCTACAATGATACCACTACTCAGGGGCAGGGAGTGTTTACGGGTAAAAATGTACAAAGGTGGTCGTCCTCTTATGTGGATGCAACAATTCTGGCTTTTAAATGGTTAGCTCAGTACCGCTGTCCAAGGTGCTGTTCTCTAATTTACTGGATGCCTTTGAAACTGGTCAGACTTATTTTGCTGAGCTGTACAGGGGAGCAGATTACAAGTATATTACATCATATGGCAATAAAATTCAATTTAAAGATAGTTTTATCCATATAAACTTACAAAAGTAACGTGGCCTGTGTACCATTACTACAGTAACAGTGTGCATTATTACCGTTAGTACGGTAATGTTTAACACTGATTTCCGGGTTAAAATTACCGTATTAACAGTAACGGTGCGCCGGGCCGCGTTACTTTTGACAGTAACGTGGCCAACTGAATCTACCCTCAGTTTGCACAGTTGGCGGTTTTCCTACATGTATTGCGTTTTACTATGATTACGTACATTAAGCAATATGTATAATTTAAAGTGAATTTTGTTGTCTAGACTAGAGATGTTCACTGATTCCCGTGTTCTGGTTTTGGTTTTGGATCAACTTTGTGCTTTGGTTTTGGCAAAACCGCCCTCGTGTGTTTTGGTTTTGGTTTTGGATCCCTATTTGTTTTTAAAATTCCTATTTATTTTTTTTCTAAAATCACATCATTTTGCTCTTTTTTTCCCTACATTATTAACCTCACTAACACTAATTTCAAGTCATTTGTAGTCAATATTGACCATCTAACAGGTCACAATATTAGTTTCATACACTTTCAAACAAAGACTTCAGT
This sequence comes from Mixophyes fleayi, assembly GCF_038048845.1. Taxonomy (NCBI): domain Eukaryota; kingdom Metazoa; phylum Chordata; class Amphibia; order Anura; family Limnodynastidae; genus Mixophyes; species Mixophyes fleayi. The sequence goes on from NC_134411.1 coordinate 92,652,328, forward strand.
GACCTGGCTGGATGGTAAGTGACAGAGCAATGACACAAACACACGGCAGTTCTTAGCACATCTAGGACACATTGCCACACAGCAGTGGCAGAAAAGAACAGTGGTGCAAGATGATATTGTCCTTGGGCCCTCCCAAACACCCTTATGTAAGATATTGAAAAGGACATGTACATTTTAACAAATCAAGCACTCCAGCGACAAGCGGCACCACTTTTGTGGTGCAAGTGCTTGGTTTGTTTGGGACCCCACAAAACAAGCTAACAATAGCTTAGCTGCCTTAAGCCTAACAGTGCTGTCAATGAACTCTACTTTATTAAACCATGTCTGATGGTGCTTCATCTTTAATCGCCTTCTCCTCTGTGGATACCTCCCTCTCATCCCTGAAGAACTGCCAAACTTATGTAGACACAGGAATGGATATTACATCTGGAGTGGCATTAGATCTGCTTCAGACAGACTGTGACATGGAACATGTGGGCAGCATGGAATCTGTCATGTTTGAATGCGCTGCATTGAACAGAGATTTAAACCATTATTTAGACGCGGTTGAGGAGGCCGTACTTAGGATGAAACGTGACCCACCGGATGAAATCCTGGATTTAAGAGAGCTTGTACACGAGAGATACACTGCACATCAGAAGAATAATACAGAGAAGGCCCTGAGGCAGGACGGTACACTTTAAAGTTTAAAGAACAGCTAAGAGACCTGAGAAAACAAGTGGGTGTGTCACAGGCCCCTGCAGACTAAGCTTTGGATGATGATGAGGAGGAGATCGCCATCACCCTGAGCACATGGCTGGTACAGTGAAACTGAGAATGAATCATGAAATCAGTTATGGTTCATTTGATGGCTCCACCCGTTCCTTGGATAACTGTGGTAATTCTACAGCTAATATGTGGACAGAGTGAAGCGGGCGGTTATGTACAAGAAGCCCCTCAAAGGTGGGAAAGGTATCCTCAATATCCCGACAATGCTGCGAGCCTTCTCCGCAGAAGTCTTATTGAAAAGAACATTTGCTCTGCTGGGAAGTCCTTGTCTCGCTTTTTCCCCCTGCCTTTTTGGAGGACCCTTGGTTGGGACAAGTGGGACAGCTCCTTTCCTTACAACTGGACTACACCTTGGTTTTACCTGGATGTTGGACAGTTTGTGAGGGAGCACCATCTGCAGGAACTTCAGACTTGTGGAAGCCAAAAACTGTCCACAAGCTCCTCAGAGCTAAATATATTATGGAGTCTGTTCCAGGGCTCCCTGCTGCAACAACAAAACACATGTGGGAGAATGTGGCCTCTAAGAGGCTGACTAATCGACACAAAGACATTGCATGGATGGTTATCCAGGAGGGTTTGCCTCTCAGGACATTCATGCACTCCCATAACCTGTGCAGATATGTCCACTGCTCCTCCTGCATCAGCAGAAGGGAAACAGCACAGCTTATTTTTTGGGACTGCCCCACTGCACAGGCACTGTTGGATGCCTTGGAACATGAATTTAAGGACAGTGTGCCCAGAACTTGCCTTTCATACCATTTGGTATTTCATGGATTATTTCCTGGGACCCACACCATTGGGGAAATCCAGGAGGCCTGGCGCCTTATGAACTATTTTAAGGACGCTATTTGGCTTGCCAGGAATCGCCTCATCTTGAAAAGGGAGAAAATTACCATCCAGGACTGTCGCAGGCTGATCCACGGCCTGCTAAGAGACTATAACACCATTGATAGTCCTGAGGATGAGGAAGATGATTAATTTTCTGTCTCCCTCTTCTCCTTCTCCCCCTATGTGTCTGTTTATTCAATAAAACCTTAGGCTTGTGTCTCCCCCTCCCTTACCCCCCCCCAACCCATTCTGTTTGAAGTTTTGTTGAATGTCTTGCCTTAATTTCTGCACCCTTCCCTAGATTTGTTTGTGTTTGTCTCAATAAAGCTTTGGTCTTCTGTGTACTGCTGTGAATCCATTTTGATAACACAGTACAATGTGACTGCAGATTTAGAAGACCAAGCATGCCAGCCCTATTATTTGTATTTCAGCAATGACAATTAGCAATGGAGCTCTCCTGAATGTCACTGGAGACTTTCAAGAACACTGCTACCCCTCTTTCTTTTCTAGCTATGATGCTGCCCACCTGCCCTAGAGACTGCCAAAAACTGTGCTACCCCTTCTGTGTCCCTCTGTGAAATGGCGCTGGATCACTGTGGAGGGCGGTACTTATAGAATCCAAAACTCACGAGATCCGACAACGTAACAATGATGTTTTTCCTCTTTTCAATTCCGAGGACGCGCAAAAGTACCGACTATGCTCGTCTCGGATCTGCTAAGTTCGGGTGTGTTCGGTTCTCTGGGAACCGAGCCTGAGCATCGCTAGTCTAGACACGGTGGAGACAGACATTTTGTGGGCTGAACCAGCACTAAGCAGCTCTCTAGGGGCGTGACAACAGCCCGTCCAATGTGTCATGCCCCCCTGTCCCGCTGGCAGGGACAGACATGTTGAAGGTATGGTCCTCTGGCATGATATTTGTAATGTGTGACTACATTACTTAAGATCTCTCTCCATGGTATTCTAGAAGTGTGCATGTTTATGCATTATTTTTGTACATGAAGGGAGCATGGTGACTTAGTGGTTAGCACTTCTGCCTCACAGCACTGGGGTCATGCGTTTAATTCCCGACCATGGCCTTATCGGCGTGGAGTTTGTATGTTCCCCCCGTGTTTGCATTGGTTATCTTCCGGGTGCTTCGGTTTCCTCCCACACTCCAAAAACATACTGATAGGTTAATTGGCTGCTATTAAAATGGTCCCTAGTCTCTCTGTTCTGTCAGTGTGTGTGTTAGAGAATTTAGACTGTAAGCTCCAATAGGGACTGATGTGAGTGAGTTCTATGTACAGCGCTGCGGAATTAGTGGCGCTATCTAAATAGCTGATGGTGATGATTCTGACATTGTATCTAATGCGCAATTTCTTTCTGTTATATATTGTCATGATATTTGTGAATTATGTTCATTTTCTGCTGTTCTAAATAAAAAGATTAAAAAAAAATAAGTTGCCAAGTTTGGTGACATCACTGACGCACTGCCTGACTAGTATTCACAAGGCTTTGTTTCTGAATGAATACTGCTTTTCTAAACTACATTTATTTTTACACTAGACACTTGTATCTACTCTATTTCTTTTGCAGCTAACTGCCAGCAGCATTCCATGTAAATGAACAGGACAAAGGATCCAAAGATACTCTAGCAGTTTAAAAAGAAAGATGTTTTTGGCTTCTGGTGTACCTAGTTGTCTATTTTTAGCCTTGAAAATGAACTACCTATCACTTAGAAGCCATATTGTATTAATTGACTCATAACGTTTTATCAATTTTAATATAATAATTAGCAGTCCGCTTGCATATACTGGGTCAGATTTAAGAGTTTAATATTGGGTGCTTTTTTTTTTTTTTAACTGCTCCTGAAATTTTAATTAGCAGTTTTAACTCTGTATGTCAGCAGGAAGTGATAGGGCTATGTTTAATAAAGTCTTGGACCCAGGGAAATTAAGAGAGACCAAGTACGGCAAACTATATGAATAACTGTAGATCTTAATTAAACATGAGAATAATTATTGGTGCTAGAAAACTAGGTCTGTCTCATCAGTCCCCTTTTTTTTTCTATCAATGTGAAAATGATAGCAGAGCTAACAATTTTAACAGTGCGTATCCATATTCTGGACAGCTGATAAATGACTTGAATTATCAATCCCCGGCGCCAGCAATGCATTTTATGGCGATCATTTCAGCACAATCTACAACAGCGCTGCATGAACAGATCGCAGCGAGGAGAGAGCGCTCATTGTGTATGCAAATATTATGGCACTGATTATTTTGGGGATTGTTTTATATTAGAGATTTTTTTTCCTTGCAGCCAGCTGTGTTGTATTAAGATTCTCTCTGGCAGCGTTGCACTAATATGTTTCATATGTAAAGGTGGATTACCAGCTGTGTTTTATTAATGCACTTCACAGTCTATTAATATACTGTGTTTTAATCAATAAATGTTTGGGAGTCTAGCTCCAGCTTAGCAATATGCTATCTACATAAGAGAGGGGGAAATCGGCGCTGGAGGGCATATGGGTCCATATAAAAGGGCCAGTCCCATTAAAATAGGGACAATTGGTAGGATTGATCCAGGAAGCACCCTGTGTGATGTAAATGAACACCCCTGAACAGTCGCAAAGATTCACTGATTTTTGTTATGATTTTATTTAACCCTTTCATGGCCAATAGCCATAGAACGTACATCAGTACATCTTAAGACGTTTTCCCCCTAACCTCTGTACTCAGGACGGGCAGAACACAGTAGGCTCGGTAGGAGGGCACTGATCATACCTGGGTGTACTGCCAGGCTGCCTATTAGTTTATTTTTGTTCCGCGGTAGTACAGGGAGTGACAGAAATGTATATGGGATAATGTACTGTGCATTATATGGATGTTAGAAGTCACCAGGTTGTTTGACTACAGTTTTGAGCTTTTATACAGCTCCTAAAATCTGAAGTTTCTTCTAATATCTACAATAATATACGGTAGGCAGTGTGTTTATTCTTTCTAGTACTGAACACTGTGAAGAAAAATGTGAATTTAGTAAATGTAGTTGAGACAGACTAGCCATTTGTATTAATGAGTATTGTCTGTTGTTGAATCAAACACAATGATCATACCTCCACCAACTATCCTGATTTTTGGACTCTGTCCCACCTTAAAGCACTAGGCAGCCACCTGGGTCGTGACTTAGCCACGCCCCATTGTGATGTGGCCATGCCCCACTGACAGGGACAGATCTGTTGGGAGGTATGACTTTGGGGTAGCGTTGCCCATAGCAACCAATCAGATTCTAGCCTTCATATTCTAGAATGTACTGGATAAATGATAGCTAGAATTTGATTGGTTGCTATGGGCAACACTTCCACTTTTCTTTATTTTAGAAGATTTAAATCTACCCCGTTGTGTTTTATTAATGAGTATTTTATGTTGTTGAAACAGACACGTTGTCTTTTTTATTAATGGGTATTGTATGTTGTTGAGACAGACTAGCTGTGTTTAAGATCTGCTGCAGTTAGAACTGCTGTTTATTCCGGGAAATAATTGTAGATCAACCATAACTCATTGACGCACCAACCAATGTGATTAAATGACATTGAGCTCTTTCAAGGGGAGTTTTCTCTGTGACAGAAAATGCAGATGAGTTATATGTGTACAGAGATGGAGAACTGTGAATACATTGACATTCGGAGGCAGCTATTGTGTATGTCAAGGACCATAACTTTACTGAAATATACATATTAATATGAAGTGTTGTTGTTTTTCCCCCAAAGCGCTTATTTTGCTTCAAGCAGCATCGGCATAAGAAAGATTTTGGAGTAGATTTATCAGACCTAATAAGGAAAGGTGTTGCTCATAGTACATTACAGGTGTCATGTTCTTGAATGTACTGGACAGCTAGAATCTGACTGGTTGCTATGGGCAGCACCTTCACTTTTCGGTTCTAGCAGCTTTCTACCCCTAAATGTACCCTCTTATAGGTTATCTCCACAGAGGATGTAGAATTCATTATTTAGTGTGTGTGGGGGGCTATGTAGTAAAATATGCACTTGCCAATCACACCCATTGCGTACTACAAACTTGACATTTTTTTATAAATGTTTTTCAGTTTTTTTTGTTGCATTTTTGTTTATCCATTAGCAGCCTGTTCTTTCCCCCACCCCCCACCCCCATCATTTTCTTTGCAGCCTAGAAAAATGCAACTAGGAGTAATTAGAAATTAAAAGTATAAAAATTGGAGATGCTCACTGGCCCCCGTGAACTGGTTCTGGTTTCCAATCTGGATTAGGTTTTGGTTTTGGCAAAACCACCCTCATGTGTTTTTGGTTTTGGATTTTTTAGAAAAAACCTAAATATGCTAAAATCACATAATTGTGTTATTTTTTTTTGTTCTTACATTATTATTAACCTAACTAACAGTAATTTCAAGTCATTTGCAGTCAATTTTGACCACCTCACAGGTCACATTATCATTTTCATACACTTTCGGACAAAGACTGCAGCGACCTGGCTGGATGGTAAGCGACAGAGCAATGACACAAACACACGGCAGTTTCTAGCACATCTAGGACACACTGGCACACAGCAGTGGCAGAAAAGATAAATGGGGGTCCGCTCTCCCTGATGTTCGATCTTTTAAAGGAATTCAAAACTCGCAAGATCCGATGACGTAACAATGACATTTTGCCTTGTTTTCAATTCCGAGGACGTGCGACAGTACTGAGCAGACTCGATAGTCAAATCCCCTAAATTCGGGTGTGTTTGGTTCTCGAGGATCCGAGCCTGAGCATCTCTAATAAAAATGTGGATTCATATAGTATATTTTGGTGCTTTTTTATTTATTTTGAAGCAAGAACACACAAGGGTTATGGTGGCATGTCCCTATCCTGATCAATGTGTTTTATAGATCTACATGTACAAACGTATAGATACAGTAGTGTTGTAATCACATGTATCTTTCATATCATTGCAAAGTGATCAGTATTTCGGTGTCCTAAGAATGTATTTAGGGTATTTACATTGCATTAGAATCTGTATGGAAGCATTAATCCCACCCACTTGATGGGGGCGGCTGAAGATCTTACCGAAAGGGTGCACCCTTGTCATTCATTACACAAATAAACATAAATATTTGTGTAAGTGTAGTGTACATTGTAACGATCATTGTTCGTCAACAAAGCAGAAACTTTACTGCCCTTTTGCAAGAAAATTAGATTATTTTTTGTTACAAAAAACAATTTTACTATATTTGCTGCCCCATAAATATGCTGCCTTAGACGTCTGGCTCGGTCTTCCTCATAATGAGCACACCCCTACCTCTGGAATAGTCCTTATGATTTTGGAAGGACCGATATATCTCTCTGTTGGTGTTTGAATAACTTTATATTTGTGTTCTTGTTGCCCTGGTTCTATCTAATGCATTTACCAAGTGAGTTTCCTACAACTGCTAGTGTTTGACATGCATATTTACTTGCATTAAAAAGCAGTACTATGTACCCCCCCCCCCTCCCTTCTTACCCATTTGTTATTGTACTTTCCTCCTCCCCCCTTCCCCCCCCCTTTTTTTTTATTTCTGTACCCCTTAGAGAAAAAAAAAATTCAAAACTTAATAAAGACTTTTAAAGGAAAAAAAAAAAAAGCAGCAATGCAACATCGGTGGGTACCTGGCCTTATTGCGATACGCGGTCTAGCTACTAAAGTTATAAGACATGGTCCAAAATATACACAATATAAACATGAAATATTAGCCCCAGGCCTGGTCGAATCCAATCAGAACCCAGAGAAGAGACTACTCAAAACTGGGGTTTCATATTAGAAACCAGTGGGGAGGAGGATTCAAAATTCTTCTCACCTGTTCCATTGCGTCAATATAGTTTAGAGTTTCAACCAATCAGAACATGGTGACTGGGGAATGGAATCTTAGAGATACTGATAATACATCGCCCCTTTCTGTGTACTCTGAACTGTCATCATCTCATTGCCTTACAGTTTATTATCATATGTTGTTCTTATACAGTGGTTAACATATGTTACTGTATGCCATGCATATTAATGTTAATTGTTCTATAAGTTAGACAAGTTATTCTTAAATGTTGCTAGGTGGAGTGTTTAATTAGGGATAATAGAGAATAAGAGGTCTGGGTTAAGCAGGGTATGCAGATATAATACTATAAATCTTTACATATATAGCCAATAAGGTCATTGTTATACTAATACCCTGGATTAGATTCCTAGGAATAATGTATCAAGCTGAAAGTTTCTGACGGGTTTGAAAAGTGGAGATGTTGTCTATAGCAACCAATCAGATTCTAGCTATCATTTTGTAGAATGTACGAAATAAATAACTAGAATCTGATTGGTTGTTATAGGCAACATCTCCACTTTTCAAACCCTCCGTAAACTCGCAGCTTGATACATTTAGCCCCTGGGCACCTTCTCCACAGGGAGCCAATGGTCCCCAACCACCATAGGGGAGGAAACTCAGGGTTAAGTCTTATCATTTTCCCACCTATCACAATCTGCATATCACGTGTATGCCGTACCAGCAAAGAATTGCATTTGTCTGGTAATTGTACATCCGCCTGTCTGAATTGCCATCTACAGCATAAACCTCGTTTTGGTTGCAACAGTTTTCCTAGTTGATTCCAAAGAATCCACTAGGACGTGCAGTCCTCACAGACATGTTTTCTTTTTCTAACCCCTTGGACTAGAAGCAATAAAAAATATATACACAACAGAATTGTTTTTAATATGTAAATAATCATTATTAATATACAAAATAAAAACAATATAAACTGAGGATCCAGCCCTATATCACTTATTCCCAAATTCTGGCCTTGCAGCAGGCACATTATATGGATAAATTGATTTCCATTGAAACTTCTACTCCACAGCCAAACACCTGTGTGACTGCAAAGCACTCGTGTCATTAATAATAGAACACCACATATAGGGGAACAGGTATATGGCTGGGGGCCTTTAATTGAATACCATCCTATAAGTGGAAACGACAAGTCTTATTAATGGTCTCTTTGAAGTGACCCCAGCTGACCTCATCAGCGTTGACCTTTACTTGTCAGTCAAAGCATAGATTTCCGATGAGATGTCTGTCAGGCCTACGCCGCACCTCCTCACTTGGCCCGTTCCATTCTGATAGCGGCTTGACGACGGTGACAGTATGTCATATTTTCCAGATGGATTGTCTGGGGTTTTATCAGTGCAGATAATTCATGAATACTAATGACCGGTATAGATAAGTGGCACTCATTGTGAAGAGAGAGTCGTCTGTCTCCTCCAGTTTTTTTTTTTTTCTTATGGAAACTCAAAAATAGAACAGAATTATTCATTGGCTCATCAGCAAAGTTTAATACATCTTTATCTTTGAGGAGAGGAACCTGTAATTCCCCTATTGTGATATTAAATTGATTTTATGTCGTTTGAAGGAGATATTTCTCCCATGGCGTACTTATTAGAGGGCTAGCTTGTCGCTCATCTGAATCGGTTTTTATTTGGGCCACTGTGTGTGTCTTGTCCATCACAGAGGTGAATAGTGCAACCGGATTTGTTTTATTAAACAGACACACACTTCATTGCACAGGATAGGATTATATTAAAGAGCAAGGTCCATTACTGGGGGCTACAACGATACCTGTATTTATACCTCTCACAGATGCCCAGTCACCTAGAGCCACAGGATGCGTAACTCTGCATTAGAGAAAGTAGACATTGCTTAGGAGGGTGATGTGTGTTCGTCCTGTAAGGCTCTGCAGCAGTTCAGAAGTCTTAGGTTGTTTGATTGATTGGGGTTAGTTGAATACAGACTTTCAGGCTAATTTGATAAATGTGGAGAAAATGACAGAGGAACTGTCATTCATAACAACCAATCAGATGATAAGAGTCACCACTGGTCTAAGTGACAACAGTGGTGGGCAACATGCGGCCCTCCGAGCCTTATCCTGTGGCCCCCAGCTCCTCCCTGCTTTATTATTAGATGTATTTGTTACAGCTTGTTTTAAATCCTTGCTGATATGTTACATATAGGTGTTTCTTTCTTTGATTACATTATTACTGAGAATAAGGAGAACGTGCGGCCCCTTTTGAAGGTTACACGGCCGCCCCTGAAGTGCATCAGGGTGTCTATCACTAGATAACAATGTGTAGCAGGTGGACCACTGTACTACCTAAACCTGCTTGTGTGCTTGTCTGTATTGTTTTATATTCATAAGTATTTAACTAATTCCAGACACGTGAATCTGAATTTTATTGATTCAGACACACTCACTCCAACTGACTCCATGATCAAAGTGACTCAAATTGTGACTGAATTCCAATATCAATCAAAGCAGTGAGAAAGTGGTTAGGGGCAGGGTTGTGACTAGAAACTTGTGAGACCCATAGCAGAATTTGGAAGGGACCAAAGTTTTCAGGGACAAGTTTCCCTTTCCTCAACCACTTTTATTTTTTAAATCGTTTTCTTGTCCGGTGGGCCTGCAACATGTCCCTGGGTGGGTCACCAGGACAGTCCCTCCAAAATCGGGATAGTTTGGAGGTACGTTGTAGATGTTGCGTCAGACAAGGAAGGATCATTTTTGCAACATTGTGTCCCATCTATTTGTGTGCATCGTTGTACAGTACCACGTCTATTGTTCTGCGTGCTTGATACAATTATTATTTATTGGACATTTAAAATAAAATGAAATTGTTTGAGTCTGTCCAGGATAAAGGGGTGTCCAAGGTGAACTGGGAGAGGTTGTATCTAATATGGGAATTGTAACTACTACCATTATTCATTATTTGTTTACATTAAGCATTTGCAGATCTATTGTGACAGTAGTTCCGATCCCCTCTATACTGAATTAGTAACACTGTGCTAGGTAGATCTCACGGCTTGGAGTTACCATTGTATTTTCACATTTATTTTTGCTTATTTGATATGTAGCATATCATTATGATTGATGGATTCATTAATTTGCAATATTCTGCACCAATAGACATATTGTCATGCCATACCAGCACAAATACTTCTCAATGGCCTAAATCTCCCAATAATAATTCTGGCAGATTGATAGTGGGGAATAAAAAATGTGTCTTTTCGTTTGCTTTTAAGTGTCGGCTAACTGGTTGCAATGAACCTTTGATATATCCTGTTTATATCATTTTACCAGCATCAGTCTGTGAACCGCTGTACACCTATATGAAGTAGTCTTTATCTCTAATATTTGACTGCCCCTAGTAAGGTTTTAGAAGACCCTGGTCATTCATACTGTATAAGTACAAGGCTGTTGTTACTGCTGGGTATAATATGTTATGGTAGTATTCTGTGCAGTGGATGCATCAGAGACATCAGAGAGACACAATGAACCTTTCTCACTCATATAAATAAATAAAATAAGACGTAGAGAAATAAGGTTGTGAGTGCATTAACTTACAGACACAATATATAAATAAATGGTGATGTGATGATGATGATGAATATACATCTAAGTGTCCTTTATTAATACTGACATCTATAGATGGGCACTAGGGGGCATTGATTGGCAGCTGCTTCTTCAGCCATGGCCTCTGAAGCTGTAATAGGATTAGGAAAATAAATGGTCACACCTGCACTGTACAAGTCACTGCAGTGTGAGATGTAGTGACGATTAGAGTCCTGGACACACCAGTTGTCCCCAGAGATGTGCTTTCATGCCTGTACCTGCAAAATCTTCTGTATTCCCCTATGTGATGGGAGCCTTATCACAGGCACATGGACATAATTGATTTCTTGGACTTATGGGAACAGATCACACACCTCATTGTTAGGTGTTATAGAACTTCTAACACTTGTATAACTTCCCCCAGCTTCATAAAAACTGGAGGGAGGAAATCTATCAAATGTTGTGAGTGCACAATATGAAATTCGGGAATAAAACACAAGACGACAACTGATTAAAATTATATATATATATATATATATATATATATATATATATTTTATTCCTATTCAAACTGAAAAAGAAAATAAAAACAGATTTTCTTATCTATAGGTGAGTTTTTTGTGTGGAAATTAAACATTGATTATGCCATGTTAATTACTGCCTTGCAGTGGGAGCACCTCCATTTACATACCCCTCATCCAAGTGGTTATGTGTTAGGGCAATGTACAGTGTTCAATGCAGCCCCTAAACAGTACACACTTCTACCCCCCTAAATAACACAATATATACTGTTCATGTGTTCACAGAAACCCTTAATCAATATAAACCCCCTATCCCATAAAAAAAAATAACAGTAAGACCCTGGACTTGTATACAAAGCTCTAGAAGCAGAAGCAAACCCAGAATCTGCTTTCCACCATTATGGTGACTATAGTTTTTTAGCTGCACATTTATATCACGACACATAGCTGTTCTATAGATTGAATTGTATCCTCTGCAGAGGACAAAGCAGAGCTGTGTTCTTTATATGGTTGTATATTTAAAACCTTGAGGGAGGAGGCTCCATCAGTTTACACAAACAGTCTATCTGTAACATGCACAGCATTGCAAAACCATCCAAATGTTGAATTTCCTCTCTCTGGGCTGCACTTTACATGTGATCCTGCTGTACGACAGTAATTTGGTTAAGCTTCTGTGCGTTTCTTTTTTTTCTTCTAATTTCTGTAGATCTGGGGGTATTGTTAATTGTTCAGTGTGTTTAATTAACCAGTTCCTAGGGATATACATTTGGAGTTTCATTTCCTTTGAAGACACCCCCCACCAGAGAGGTTGTCCATCTTTGTAACACACCGTAGTCTTTCCACCTTGTACGTTATTTTAAGTCCAGTTTTGCGCTGGATGTTTACAAAGAGTAACTCTATTCCCATTGTGTATTTATTTATTTCTATCTTTAATGTTTCTTTTGAGAATTTGCTCTAGAAAGAAAAAGTAAATATTTCAACAAAACTTATGGTGTTTATATAATATACAGGTTTGGGGTCTATCATTATGGAATTAATTCGGATTTGGGTTTATCCCCCCAAAAAAAACTTTTCTCTCCTTTTGGAACACAATCCCAAAAATGTACTGATTTCCACTTAATGGTTAAACCAATTTTTGCTCCTCATGAAGTTGTTTAGCTGTGATTCTTACAGTAGGAGTAGGAAATTGCGGACGATGTTGCTGTGCTGCCAGATAGCTTCAGTATGTTCCAGAATTTAGGAAGAACAAATGAAAAGAAGAAGTGCAAACCAATAGCTCAGAACTCTATCGGGATTATTTACATACTTGCGCAGCGCATATGCAGTGTGTGTGATGGCAGGTGGCTGTATTGCGCGACTGCGCTTCTTCATACAGGTGCACGGCTTAGTGCATAATGATTGCAACAATTTTGGGGGAATTTCTCGCTGATTGTGGGTTGGGTGCAGGATCGTTACTCACTCTGCACCCACATTCAAAAATATTTTATTATTTAACAGTCCGCTATCAGATTGTCAGCCTACGGACACAGCAGTCAGAGCCATCAGTTGGATTGAAGTGTCCGTAGTGGTCAGAATGCTCAGACAGCCCTCCGAGGAGACAGAGCTGCAGCCAGATCAGCCACATGTGTTAAAAAAGCCTATGAGGCTAATCTGGAGTGAAACCGTAGGGTAGGGCATCTGGGCAATAACTTGGTATGACGTACCAGCAATTAATTTCTAAAATGTATGGTGTACCAGGCCCTACCACCTTACTTGCACCCCTGCCCTTCTGGCTAATTGTTACAGATCTTAGAAGTAGCCTTGTATAAAAGCACTTAGCCTACAGCCCCATGCACAGAACTCCACAGTGACTCCTCCGTATAACTCACAGTAGGGAGTGCATTATCCCATATATAATGTAAATGATGTGCCTTGCAACAGACTAACTACGAGATTCTGGAGGTTTCAGGTCAATTTTTATTATGTTCAGTTATTTCTCTTCCTGAGGCTGTTCATTCATCAGTCAAGGTGAGGACATTGATGGCGTCTGAAGTTTAGGCCATAATATAGCAAAGCCCGTCATCTCGCTTTTACTGCCAGAGATAGAAGATAAAGCTCCCATGCTCTGTTTCACTTTTAATTTATTCTTTTTGACTGATTTTTAACAACATGTAAATTGTAATTCAGGAAAGCGGAGTTGTAACCATGCTCTGAATACAGAGAGGTGTCAGAGACTAATACATTCAGCATTGCATCTGTCATGTTCTGAAGAAGCCACTTTTGTGATCAAAATGAACTCGCTGCAAATAAATCAGCCGCTGTATCCCTGTACGTTATATGCCAGGCTAAGTGTACAAATATCTCCACTGCTTAGGATTACTTTGTATTACTAGATATCATTAACATGCAAGTACCATGTTTAGTCAATTATAGTACTTATTTCATTAATATAACTTGTTTATCAAACTGTATAACAGTTCTAATGCCACCTGACATCCTCCTGGGATTATGGGAGATTCCCAGCATGCACTTGGTCACACCTCCTATGAGCTGCTGTATGGCAGCTGTCTTGCTGCGAGGGTACTGACTGGGGGTCTGATGTACCAATTTAGCAATATATCCCCTTGCTGATGTTGTCAATGAAGATAAAAGTGGAATAAAGCCTTAGGTGGATAGAAACAGATGACACATGAATAAGATATATGAATATTTATAAATGGGTCAAAGAAATAAATGACAGAAAATGTCTCTATTATAATCAGGGATGATAAATAATGTGTTTATATGAAACAGCCCTGTATTACTGGACACATTTTTAGGGGTGTAATTAGTTTTGCGGAAGGGTGTGTGGCCAATGCACTCTGCGAAAACACTTAATCTGGTGGAGATTGGGTGCAGGGCCGCTAGTAAGGGGGTACAGGCAGTACAGTTGTAAGGGGTCCAGGCAGACGGAGCTCTCAAGTCTGACCATCGTGACTCTACATCCCTCCGCAATGTGACGGCTCCCAGCCACTGAGAGCGCACATCGAGGTGTGGTGACATCATCACACAGTCTATCGGTGTCTGGAAGTCGCCGCATGTCAAGAACCAGGTAAGTAATTGGAGCCATGTACTGTGAAGGAAGGAAGGTGGAATGTACTGTAGGAAGGGAGGGGGGGGGACCCTGCCATATTCATTTATACTTAGCCCAGGGTTTCCCAAATCCAGTCCTCAGGGCTCCCCAACAGTGCAGGTTTTCCCATATCTCCTTGCTGGAGCACAGGTGCAATCATTACTGACAGACACATTGTAACAGATCCACAGGTGGTCCTAATTATGTCACATGTGATCCAGAAAACCTGCACTGTTGGGGAGCCCTGAGGACTGGGTTTGGGAAACCCTGACTTAGCCCCTGATTGGGCCCTTTACTTTTTATTAGAACACATTTTGCAAATTCCAATTGCAGTTTGGTGGAGAATCGCATCTCTAAACACATTTTACAATGTTGGAAAGGGGGAAAAAAAAATCTCACAGAAAAGAGACCTGTGTGATAAAGACAGTACCAGGGTCTGCTCACCGGTCATGATTAATTTAAACTATAAATGAATGTAAGTAGAACAATATTCTTCGAGGAAACCAGAGTCGTGTGACCTATTGAAAGGGTCAGTACTGAAGTGGTGGGGCGATGGACTTTGACGTGACATTTACAGTGTGCACCTCTTTAGAGTTGTGAGTCTCCCAGCAAATTTAAGTATGCTTCTATTTTGAGGAGACCAGAAAGTAGGCATGTGCCCAGAGCCGGAGCTACCACAAGGCGGTCACCTAGATTACTAGGAATCTAAACTGAGCACCGGCAACGGATATGAAGGGACAACAGCCGGCACCTCTGAAACTGCCGCCTGCTGCCTCTCAATGTTGGTGATGGACTGGGGAGTGCAGCGCTGGGCTATAAGGTCACAGCTAAAGTCCACACTTCCAAAAAGAGAAGATGATGCCCCGCTCCCTGAACCCCACATGATACAATGCCGGCGTTGGCTAAGAGGCGCCCAGGTCACGTATGCTGGCTCTGCATGCACCTTAAGCTGTGCTTGGCAGATCACCTAGGGCAGTGCAAGGTCAAGCCAATTTTCAGTGTGCCCAGCAGATATGATCGTGGTAGCTCCCACTGAGCAATAACATTTATAGAACATGAGTAATAAACAGATTCTGTGTGTGTCTAAGTTCCTTATGTCTGCTCAGTGAGTCCCATGATGCAAGAGGGCAGAGTCTATTCATTGAATTCATTAAATGCATCTGAAAGACCTATGAAAAAAACCAACAGCAAAACATGTTATTCTTAACATACTGGATACCTTCCTAATTTGTATGACTTGTATAATCCCTGGGCATTATAACATGATATGAACGTAATTTCAAATGATTTTCTTTACAGCAGCCGGCGTAACCAAAAGGCAAATGCAATCTTATCCGTTAAGCCTTTCAGAAAGTCACAGGATCCATCTTTATTTTATACACCTGTGAAATAGGCGTATCACGGTCATTCCGGCATAATACGGCAATTTCAAAGTCTTCACAGAGGCGCCTTCGCTATAGGAAACTTCCGATGACAAGAACGGCTTGCCTTAAGGCCAAAGAGAGATTTAAACTTCATTAACTCTGGAGCCAAAGTCGTCTTTTTTTTCCCCTTTGAAGAGCTCCCCAGCCTCGGAAATTTCTATAGTTTGTGCCGACTCAATTTCATTTATATCCGTTTAACAGGCCATGAAGAAAATGAACTAGCAGCATTTCCAAAGCTTTGTCTGGGAGCAGAAATGACTGGGTTAGCACTTTTTATACAGCCGTACTCATAATGATAATATTTTATAACACTACAGTCATTTTTTTTGTTTTAGCAATACATATTTTCACGTATATGCTTTCTTTGGCTGGAGTGAAAAGCCAGCAAACAGCAGGATTTCATTTCTTTCGTACATTTAAACTAAAGTATAACCTTGGAAGGGGATGTGCATTGGAGGAAAACAATAATATACAGAAAACAACAACAATAATAAAAGTGCTTATGTTTCTAGATTCAGGAGTGGGCTAGAAGGGGGAAAATCTTGTCCATCATTAGATTAGAACAAAGAGGAGGAAACGGACTTCAATGATTGGCTATTTTCAGGTGCTAGCCTACCTAAATGTGGAAGATTGCTAGCTAGGTGGAGTTTGGGACAATTATGTGTGTGGGTGGTATAGGTAAGAATAGGGTAAAGAGATGAGTTTTTAGAGATTTTCTAAAGATTTGAAGGCTGTGGGAAAGTCTGATTGGGTGTGGTAGGGAATTCCATAAGTGGGGAGCAGCACAGGAGAAGTCTTGTAGCTGGGAGTGAGAGGCGGTTACCAGAGACAAGGCACAGGTCAGAGGTAGGTCTAGGACAGTAGGGAGAGTGTTTTGAGATGAGATATGATATGTATGATGGGGCGCGGTTCTTGAAAGGTTTGTAGCTCAGAAGAACTAATTTTATTTGGATTCTGGAGCCAGTGTTAGGTGATGCTGTGCACAGAGAGAGGACGATAAGTCATTCTGTAGCATGTAAGATCTACGAGTTGGCACAAGTTCCCATTAGGAATGGTTCCAGTTCCTAGTAAATGACAGGTTGCAATCTCATGAGTCCATTGTCTGTAGGTGACAAACTGTTGTATGGAATCATATGGAAATGCATTTATTTTGTTACAGTACCGGAATCTTAAGTAGAGAATTACAAATGGCTACTGGAATCCTGACTATTTAATGGCGTCACGTACAACTTGTAGAGCTTCCAGAATATATTCCTGAGACCTAAAACAGACGCTTAAATCCATATGTAGTGGGTTGTTAAGCAGACACACAGACACTGCCCACAGCTGGCAGATATAAAAAGAGTTAAATACATTGAAAGGAAGCACAGGATTTGGAGATTAATACTTATGCTTTTTGTTTTCTTTCCTCCCATAAACGTTTTAACCTTTCTCCATCTGCTAACTTGAATCAGCTGCTACCCATCTTCACCGGGCCTTGTGGACATCACAGGATTACTGCAGACTGTTTGTCTTCACAGATGTATGTTTACTCCTGTACTTTCCTGGAGTATAGTGATTTAAACATCGCATCCTCTCCAGTCTGCCCGTTCATGAAACACATGTCCAGCAGTGAGTCACTGGAACTTGTCACATCGTATCTTGTGCAGGCTACTGCAGCTTGCCCGCTGCCTTCCTTCCAATGTACCTTGTACTGTAGCTCCAGCTCTCCCAGCTTTCTCCCTACCAGTCTATAAAGAGCAAAAGAGACAACAGCTGCATTCATTTACTATCTGTTTCCCGGCTGCTCTCATCCTTATTTCTGGCCGTATTACCTTCTATCCCACTGAATTCCTATTGATCCAGCACATGTAATTCTTGTTTGCTAGTTACCATTTATTTCCACCCTGTTGAAAATCCTCTCCAGTGATCTGCAAAGCTTGGCTTCAGCATCGTAAAATATTTGTAGGAAGCAGATTATTCTCTCTCTCACTGTAAGTTAGACCTTTGTGTGGTGCAGTAAGTTATATTTATTGTGTCTATCATAAGCGTTATCTCTCCCGTTATCTGTACAATAATTGCTGAACTGATTAAAGGGGAGCGAAAGTGCCCCTTGTAATGGGAGTGACAGGTCTATAACTTGTAGACAGGAAGGATAAAGGAATTCATTCTTATGTTCCTGTTCCATTCTAGAGCAGGTTCTAACATACTTATGTCTGTCTGATACGGAGGTGTTGTTGCTCTTATGCCACAGTATGTAGGTAACCTCAGTTGCTGGAAATAAGGAGAGGGATGAAAGACAGCCCCTGTCCTCCCACATGCCACAAATACTTAAAGGGTTATTGCAGGAACCCACATAGCAATCCGGTAGGTGAGAGGGGCATTGGACAAAAAAAAAGAGATTAAGGATTTAACTTTCAAAACCTGACTTTCTTTTATGTCAATGTTAACTAAAAATGTAAGAAATTCCATTTCGTTATATACAGTACATATAATATACACAACCATATACATATCATTGAAGGCTATAGATGACTTTGGCAACCTGCAGATTTGTTGGGTGAACTACAATAAGCCAAGTGAAAAAAAAACACTAAACAAATACAACTCTCTCTCCAATCCATCCTAAACAGTGCTGGCTAGGTCGCCTACTCTGTATCTCTCACCTAGGCAGGAGAGTTGATGGCATTTGGTATTGTTACAATGAAGACAGTATGAGAAGTGGCGGTATGGCATACCACCGTATGTGTCCGTATACATGGTTATGGCCCAGAGAATATGAATAGGTGGTAAGAATTGCATTCAATATGCAGAATAAGAGGAACAGTACTGCGCAGTTTATCAATATTTTTTGTTTTACAATGGGAACATTTCCAGAAGTAGGAAAACTATTAATACTGACCGCCCAAGGATGGCAGCAGTGTTCTCCCCAAGCTCTGTCTAACTGCTCCGACTATCGTAGCCTAACGGTGCAAAGAATTGGATTTTACCCTTCCCATATACGGCTTACAAATTTTGGGCTCTCGAAAGGGGCCATCTTGGTCCTGGCTGGAACCACTCTTCTTCCTGCCAGCCACGAAACATGGCCCACGCCTACCGTACGCCAGAGGCCCTACTGCCGCACAGCCTTCAGCTCCTATTGGTGTCTGTCCTGGCTGCCACAGTGGCGTTGGGCACTTCACCCACACCTGGCCTTTGCTATCCAGAAAACAATTAATATCATGCACGTAATATTCAAGGTGAAAGGCTGAATTCCATTCATGAGAGCCATTATGGGCGGTTTCCACAGTGTGACGGGACCTCAGTATTTTCCATTGAACATTATATAGTAATACAGGCCGATTTTAAAACAATGTCCGTTTTCAGTGGCTGGAAATATATAGCGGCGCCCGCCTTAGCTACCCATTCAGAATATTGGCTATGTATTGAAAGAAAAATTGCTGATTTTGAAAGGACCAGAGCCATGCCCCTCCGCAGAGCGATCCGTTCAGTCCATAAGCACCTGGTAACTGAACACACTAGGAAACTATAAATTCCACAACAATGGAAGAGGATTTCCAATCTTTCGTTTCCATTTCAGTTGGGCTGCAAATAATCAGTACTATCAGCAGCGATCTCCCTTTGGTCTTTGCCGATAAGGATAGCTAGTTATTTCAGTGCTTCCTCTCACATCAGGAGCCGACGCATTCTTACTTTATTGTGTAGGAACACACTCCATCTTTTCCGTTGTATATAAAGGAAACAATATTGAGTTTATTACCAATTCTTTAGCTGGGACTGGCACAGGAACAGGTGAAAGTGATGATTACTCATCGTCTTAGAGCAAAAATACTACCAGAAAAATAAGTTCTGTTCCACTTTGTACTTTTGGGATTAATTTCCATGTATTCATGGCATAGGGAAACAATACAAAATTATTTAATTGGCGAGTAGTTAATTAGTATTCAGGAATACATGTTCTCATTTTTTTTCCTTCATGCAACATAATTATCCCAAATTTACAATGTGTCTATATAAAGACGAGTCACAATGAGGGCAGATTTTAAAATAATCTCCTACTTTCAATGCTCTTAATTAGCAGCAAGGAAATAAATCCGGGATACATGAAAAGAGCCGCTATAAAACACAGGAGAGATTTATTGATGAGTGAAACTGACATGCGTAAAAACATATCACAAAACGCTGACTTTTTATAGGGCAGTAAAAATATCTGGAGTGGCGTATAAAACATGAAGTGATAGACGGGTCCCGCTTATCTGGAACCGACAATGGTTTTACAAGCTCTACCATGACATATATATTCCGATTATATAAGTATATTTACAAGATAATTCAGCTCAGCATTATAACAAAACAAACAGTAAAATAGTATAAAAATATATTTTCATAGTTTACATCAATTCCACAGATAAATTCCCCCCCCCCCCCCTCCCATGTACGGCGCTATGGAACCCTTGTGCCACCTTATCAATCAAAGAAGATAATTCCATATATTGAAATTGTGTGACTTTAAACTTGACCCTGTTACGATCCCTGTTTAAATACAAACAAGCTGCACAGTAAACCTTAAATTTGTTGGTTCGGGTGGTGAGGCTTGATTTTGCCTTTATAAATGTTGAGGGTATGCCTTAACTAGAATATATAGGATCAGCTCATGTGAATTTAATCTAGTAGATTACCACAAAACAAATAATAAAGAGAAGTTTATTAACCGAAAAATAAAACACTGCAGGGTGGAGTGAGAACACTATAAGCCGATCGGTCCAGGCCCCAAGCTAATACGGATGTCCAATCACGGGTCACTTACCCTCTGGACATCAATAAACCTGACCACAATTCTACCTGGACTCACTTTTATGTTTAAATTGGGATAACTCGTTCCAGAACCCGCATCCCCTTCCAACCAACAGGCCCGTCTCCAACAGCGGTACTTGCACCAAAACCTGAGCCAACTCTTGGAAGGAAAACAGATCCAGAATGCCTAAAAAAAAGTAATGTGCGCCCCACCGACCGTGGCCCCTGACTGCACAGTGTTTTCCGGCAAAAAATAAAACACCATCCGGAATATCAAACAAACCACAAGTCCAGCCACGAGCCATCTCATCCAAATGTAAGACCACTTTTATAGACAAGGAGAAACAAAAAATGGGGGAGCGCCCCCCCACAGGCAGACCAACCAGGAAACCTGCACCCAGATCCACCAAACAGAGAGGGAGGGTGGTCAACTTTTCGTAGATCCAAGGAGCAGATTCTACCCATACACAGACTCTTATAGCCTGCCCATAAGCTCTCCCCTAGTGACACTACCAATGGGCATACCCACATCCTTTGTCTGTTCCTTAACCCTTTAGAGCAGTACAAAATTGTTCTGAACACAAACCTCAGCATTTAATTTCCCTCGGGCTTAATTCATCCCTCAGTTATAGTAACCCTTACATTACAGTCAACATTGCTATAAAATACCATAAATTGCCTATTATTTTCAGTTGAACTGTGGAGAAAGAAGCTTCATTTAGATAAGTGACTAAAATGAATTGTAAATACAAATTGAATGTCGTCCTCTTGTGAAATAAACCCTGCCTGTTTGTTCTGGAAGCAGACAGGTAACAGGAACAATGATATCGCACAGAGTGATTTTTTTTGGGGGGGAAATAAATAGTTTTGCTTTTTTTACTTCGCACAGTGACACAATATGAATTTGACAGGGGTATGTTTAACATTGTTATGTCTGCATTATGCCTATTTTGAGTGAATAATTGAGCATTGTTTTAGGATTCTTTTTAGACAAGATAACTTTGCCACCAAATAAACGACAATGAATAAATTATTCTATTTTCCCAGACAGAAGCATCAACAGCAGTGCTCTTAGATCACTGAGAATAGAAAACAATAAGAATTATGTTAGTATTGTTGCAGACCTGAGATGAGAGGACAGTGTACAGTCACCTACACACAATGGAGGCTACCATTTTGGCTGCCTCCAGTGTGTGTAGGTGACTATACACAAGGAAGTGGGCTGGATGCGGGAGACTGGCATGCTCTCCTGGGAATTTGGAACACCTACGCAGAATTCGCAGGCAAGTATGGTTGTGGGTGCAGGGGGTATGGTGGAAATGGGGCCCGGATGCATGAGGGGCCCCACCATGAGGTTGCCCCCACTCCCCACTGACACTCCTGCTCCCTACTGAACATGGAACGGGCCCAGGAAGCAAGAATGGCATCTCTGGGCCCATATCCAAATTTTGCTACTGGGAATGCACTTTCCCGCCCCTAAATTTTCCTTAAAAGCCCTGCAGCAAAATCAGGTAAGCCTTCATATGTGCAAAAACAACACCCCTTCTCCTCCTGCAAAATTAAATCTTATTTTTGTGGATCTTGAAGAAATGCCACAATTCCGCCCAGTTTATCCACCATCCTGGGCAAAATTGACTGTCCGCCACAGGCAGTTCCGTGAAAATAGGCACACGGACTGCGACTGGTTCATACATAGTGACATCACGTTATGTTGGGGGCGGAGCTAATATTCATGCAAATTCAGACTATAAATTCAAAGGGAACAAGTGTTGTAACTGGTTGCTAGGTTACTGATGAATTACATTATATTACATTATTAATTACATTATATATTATATTGGGTCCGGCCACAAGATGGCTGCCTCCACTGGGAGAAGGCAACGAGTGCACTTTTTAGTATCTTATTACCATCTCTTCAAGTCATACTTGCCAACTTTTAGAACCACCCCCCCGCTTCATTAGGCCTCACCTCTGCCCAGGATCCAGAAGGCTACACGTTCTTCTGGACGGACTCTCCGAAATTTGGGAGCCTCCCTGACATTTTGGTAGTAGACTAGTGATGATCCACGTTCTATATCTCCACTGTGCTCTTACTCCAAATGCAGTGGTATATTATACACAGAATGTATCAGATTGCTTTTAACTGCAGTGTGCACTCTCTATTCTCACTGATTGCTGTGAAACTAGCCCAACACTGATTACTTGTGGCTCACCTCCAAGTGACTGCGATTCTTTCTTATTTCCTCCCAAAAAAAGAACTTCCAGCTGTAAATAACAGAATCAGTTCTTTTAGGCTGGACGCTCAGCCCGCAGGCTGTGCAGAAAATTACAAATGAAATTGGCAAATGCCGGTTATTTCAGCAATAATTCACCCTATTGCTGGTGAACTCAATATGTTCAATATGTTTCATTTTGCTGTCTTTTATCCCCCATCCCTTATTCCAAATTCCAGCCAAGCCCCGACGGCTCTATACAGGACGTGTCTGGCACTCTCCCTGTTCTGGAATGTAAAGTCATGAATTTTTTGGGATGACGCCTGGCTATCTGGATAGTTTTCTCTGACCTTATGGCTGAAGCCTAGCAACCAGCTTGTGTGAAACAGCCGAGGACTATTTGCACCGCTGATCGGTCTCATTTATCATTCAGTTGTGCCGCGCTTTTTTGCTTAGGTAATTGCAGTGGATTTCCTTTTTTTTACGATATTATTGTACAGCCAAAATAACTTGTCCTAATAGCATTTCTACCAGACAAATATTTGCATCAGTAACAATTACGTTACGTGGCTGCTGTAGGCTTGACCTGTAAAGGTTGGCTGTAAAAATTCTGTTATACCGAGGTGTGTAAATACCCAAGCTCATTGCGCTTAAACAGGCAATAATTTATACTTCTTTGTTACATCTTTGGTTTTTCCTGCAAGCTGGAACTTGATGCAAATTTAGTTGCAGCAGTTGAACCCAAGTTATAACGACACAAAAGTGATGTTCCTCCTATACTCCAAACACATACTGGTAGTACTGGTAGGGTATTTGGCTTCTGACAACAGTGTGTGTGTGTTTTTGTTAGGGAATTTAGAGCGTAAGCTCCAACGGGGCAGGGAAAGATGTGAATTTGTGCAAAATCTCTGTACAGCACTGAGTAATATGATTGACACTATATAAGCAAACAATATTAATATTGTGAAATAGTGTGTATTATATACTGTGTATATAGATGTATAAAATCAAACAGGTAGGGTATTTGGCTTCTGACAACAGTGTGTGTGTGTTTTTGTTAGGGAATTTAGAGCGTAAGCTCCAACGGGGCAGGGAAAGATGTGAATTTGTGCAAAATCTCTGTACAGCACTGAGTAATATGATTGACACTATATAAGCAAACAATATTAATATTGTGAAATAGTGTGTATTATATACTGTGTATATAGATGTATAAAATCAAACAGGTAGGGTATTTGGCTTCTGACAACAGTGTGTGTGTGTTTTTGTTAGGGAATTTAGAGCGTAAGCTCCAACGGGGCAGGGAAAGATGTGAATTTGTGCAAAATCTCTGTACAGCACTGAGTAATATGATTGACACTATATAAGCAAACAATATTAATATTGTGAAATAGTGTGTATTATATACTGTGTATATAGATGTATAAAATCAAACATTTTTATCTTTGTCCAGTATCTTCATCTCCGTCCAATAATAGACCCAGTCGGCTCTTACAAGAGCATCCGACCTTTCCTTAGTATACGTAATTATGGTTTGTACACTGGATTTATGGAGTCTGAGTAATAACATTACTTATAATATATTCAGTCAAAAGGTTACTTGGTAATATTGTGCTGCTCTGTGGCAGATGATTTGTGGGTTTATAATGCGACCATTACCTTTAAATGATGTTTTCACTACATAATAATGCAGGTAAGCCAGCGCAGTGATGCGATTCCTCTACCCCCATCTACAGGGATGAAAATCCTGGTAAAAATCTGACTTCAGCTGTCAGTACTGTGGAACGTAACCCATTCATGTGTTCAAGCAGCTAGGTCATGGGGTGGGAGATCAACGCAAATCTTTATATCAATAAAGCGAGAGGCGTAATTATACACATAACGAGTTCTGTTCAAGTGGCGCACAACTGTAAACAGTTGATGTTGGGGTACGCAGAGTGGACCCTTACCAAAAGGGAACATTGGGGGTGTAAGTTGCTATGTCCCCATGTAAAGTGTATAAAATATTCAAATAAGATAACTCAGTAAATCAATTACTTTTAGGCAAAATATCTAGTCTTTTCCATAATGCTGTCGGACCACTTTCCTTCGCCTACGTGATACATTACAGACCAGTCTACCGCCTCACCAATAGTCTTAACCCCTGCTTGTGACATCTGTAATAACATTGACCAGCAAATAATACACCACCAAATGGCCAGGATATAAAATACAGCAACAAATGGGCAGCATATAATGCAGCCCTGCTTAACAAGTAAGCAGCATCAACTACCCCACTATACAATACAGCACCTTGTTTTCAGTATTGCCCCTCCTGGTGCTGATACTGAAATACCGCTCTATCGTAAGCAGCCTCCTAGTTGCATCCTGTAGGTGGTGAATCACCAGATCCCATAGGATAAGCTTTGGTGGGCGATGCAGTCCGTCCTCTTCGCTGAGCTGCTCTAAGAAAATAGTGGGTGCAGGAAAAGGGGGACCTGTCTGCACCCACAAGTAATATCTTTTTGCAGGGTGCGGATGGGACATGGATGCGCTAACTGCACGTAAAACTAGTGGTGTTAAGATAAGTTATTTATCAAGATGCGTTACCCTTAATAAAGCCTTATTATGACTGTATAACCAATGGTGCCGAACTTCAAGCTGGAGTTTTGGAATAATTTGAACTTGTTCTGTCTGATCTATATCTTGGGGAATCTTTAAACTGGGATTAGGTTTGAAGAGATTGTATAATTCAGATGTTTTATTATTTAGTTTAGGCATGGATAACCTGTTTTGCCCATATGGATTTTTTTTTAAAAAAAAATTATACAGTATGTCCTCTGTAAAAAAACACTAGTTTCTTACCAAATTCCTGTATCAGTAGAAATATATAACTTGTGTTCTGTATCTGACTCTGTGTGTTTCAGGTTCTCCATGCTGAAGGATGACGCAGGCTGGCTCTACATTAACCCGGTGAACGGCACAGTCAACACCACAGCCCCACTGGACAGAGAGTCTTCGTTTGTCCACAACAATACTTACACATCGCTGATCCTAGCAATAGACAATGGTGAGTGCCGAGAGCTCCCTCACAAGACCAGATAGTCAGGTGCAGAGTATACGATGGCAGGGGAGGTATTCTAACAAATATTTAATCTAATACCGTCAACCATCTTATCTTCTCAAGCTACAGATACTGGTAGGTACCTGTAACAGCCTGAGTCAACTTCAACCATTTTTCTGTTTGTCATAAGCAACTGAATAGATGCCCTCCATCCTGGCGCTAGTTCTCCCCACCGCGTTATCACTGGCGTCAGGGGATTCAAGCTGCTAACGGGAATCGCTATTCAAACTGCCACTTCCAGATGTCTTTCTCTGTCGCGCCATTCAGTTGCTATCAGAGAATTGAAACTAACAGCACAAATAGAGGTTCGGACAGTTTGTGTTCCCTGTCAACTGCTAAGCTTTTGCACTGGGGATTTTGACAAGTAAAAGTAGTTAGGTGAGAGCGTCTCCATTAGAAGAATTGCTAGTTTGCTGGGTTTAGCCATTAATCTCTGTCCTGTATTGTCTCACTGTAATTCCTATCTACCATATATCAGCAGTTCTCAATAAGGGAACAGCCACCCTCCTAATTAGAACTTGCCAGGCTAATTAATAGAAAAAACGCACAGGTGCAGCACTTGGTACATTCAAGTACCTCTTACACCCCCCTCCCCCCAAAAAATAAATAAATTACTGTATGCTTTTTAAAGAATGATTAATCATTTAAAAAATCAGTCAACTGCAGACGATGAATAATGAATTATGATGTCTACGGTATTTATATTTCTTTCCAACATTTGTTTGGAATTTAGATATGTATGTAGCATGTTGCATTTTACTGTATTGTGTGGTTATCATAGGGATTAATGATTCCTCTTACTACTGTGCATGCATGTTTAAAGCAGTACCACATGTTTTGTCCACTCTGTGAATGTGGCCACAAAAAGTTATCCCCAGACCGACCAATATTCCAGTGCAAAAGTTTAGTACGCAACAGGCCACACCCTGCTCCAACCAAACCACGCCCTCATATAGCCTTGCCCGCAAATTTTTAAGCCTCTCACATTTTGCACCTCAAAATTGGAACCAATCCCTTGTAATTCTGGAGTGTTGACCGGTATAGGTAACTAGTGATATTCACAGATACAGAATCAGCGGATGAACAGCTTAACATGGAACAGCCAGGAAGAAAAATACATTTTTTGGGAATAAATTTCTAAGACTAATGTAAATAACATTGACAATGTGTATTTTGTTAATGTTTTGTGGTGTTTTTAGCTGTGCACAGTGATCTGGATATATGATAATGTGTACACAAAGAACTCATGAGGTCTGTGTCTCTGAATACAACGTGTGGAGATTCAAAGTTTAATGGTGTCTCTTTAGCCAATAGAAAATATTGGAACTATACCTAACGTACACAATCAGGAATTTTAGAAGGAGGATATGAGCAGTATTTAATGAGAAAAATGGAGACGTTCAATGAATGAAAACAAAAGTTGTGTCTGTTATGTTTAATTGTGCAATATTGTATTCTGCACTTTGTATTTTGCTTGTTGGGCAGTTAAAAAAAAAAAAAAAAGTACTCGTACATTATTTTGGCTTGTCTCTGCAGCATCATTAATGCAACTCGTATCAAGTAATTTTACCAGGGTCATGCTTGGTCTCCGGGGGCCTGTCGGAGTTTTGCAGATGCAAAGCTTTTTATTATTTGCATAGAAATGTCTTTGCCGGCGTTGGAAAATTTGCATGACGTAGCAAGTTGCTGTAAGCTGCAGTGATATTCATCAATACTTGTTATGTGGCCCCGTCACCGCATTCTGACCCCAATCTTAATGTCTGGCTGAATGTTTTGGAAAGCCGAATCTGCACAGTTTTTAAATCAGATCCCCAGATCCTGTGGCACTAAATGTCCTGGTAGGCCCTACCACAAGACTCCCCTCAGCAGTCTATTAGGAACATTTTAAAGCTTGCCCCTGGCTACAAAGTTACAAGATGCTTCAGCTTGAAGTAAGGCATCAAAATGAATCCAGTTTTTAGATTTTAAAAATGACCTATATAGAAATCATGTATTTAACACCAAGACAGCAACATATAGCTCCGCCCCTTTTGCATAACTGTGTGTGTGGGGAGGTGCGATTTCTTTTTGTATACCGGAGGGTGGATTTTCTCCTTCAGAACTTATGTGCAAAATACATGGTTGTAATAAAGAGTTAATATATAACATTGAAACAATGATCTTGCATTGTGCCTCCCCTAAAGTTTTGCAGCCCTAGGTACGAGCCTACCTGCCTTTTCCTCAAATAAGGACCCAACATGATCCAAACTATGTTCCTGCACTTTAGCTCATTCGCCTTTCATTTAATAACACAACAGCTCTGTGATTTTACAGTAGTTTGATGTAGAAAAATAAATGTGTTTATAAGCTGGGAGAATCAGAGGCGAGGATCTGACACCAGATAATACACCTCTGACTCAGTCGCCCTCTGTCACTTTTATAGCCTCTGAATACAGATTAATTGGCACTTTCTGCTTCTACCTGTTTTGGTAGAAAACAGACAATTAGTTTTGATAGCAACACAATTAATTCTCTTATCTTGTAGTCGCCACTGCAATAATTAAGAACTGCGCTCCAGATGCTTCCTTTTTGCTGGTTTAATCATATAAATTAGAAGCAAAATATTACTTTAATATGTCATCACGCAGCCTTGATTAAAAATTAAAGTGATGAAATCAGTGTTTAATACAGCTGATGTACTTCACTGCTTATTACCACATCTTAAAGAGATTTCCTATCTAAATTACAACTATGATTACAGTACTACAGTCTATGTATAATTATGTATGTACAGATTGCACACAGGAAAGGTTATTACAATGTATCTAACACCTGATCTCCCAGAAGCTTTTAATGCAACTTTGTATCAAGTGTAAGGATGAGTGTCCTGTGTACATATGAATGTTGCATATCTTACATGCTTTGAAAATTTGGTCCACTGCAGTAGACTGAGTCATGGTTTATAAACCTTGATTATAATTGATGTTTTTTGTCTACATGTATATGCTTTATATTTAATATGTCTGTTTTGTTTTGTTGGTTGGGCACACCATCTAGCAGGGTGTATTCAAAGGTGGACATGATGCAAATAGTCTAGGGCTGAGGTCCTCAAGAGCTACCAACAGGTCATTTCTGTCTGTAGAAACAGGTGGGATTATTACTGTCCCAGAAATAGATTAACTCACCTGTGCATGACTAAAGAAATCTCGACAACATGAACTGTTGGTAGCTCTTGAAGACCGAGTTTGAGCACCTCTGGTAACATTTAGAGCACCTATTGCCCTAGACCAATCAGACACCTGCTTTCATGTGTATTTTGCACCAGTCAGATAAAAGCCCCTTGCTGACTGGTTGACGTTTACACTGGTGATTTAAAAAACTGATGTGGCTGATAACATGGCAGTGGGGGCCACCTGTAGCCCTCCCAGAAAGTCAGGTGATTCCTCACAACTATGTACAGATACACTCTGTTAGAGGATGTATCTAACGAAACAAGATAGGCAGGTTGCTGAACTTTTGGGTCTATTACTTATATTGCAAAGGGGAAAATAGTCCGGAAAGCTGAACATTTCCTGCATTTGTGCATTGTTTAGTTATTACATTGTGTTTGTGAAAGTTAAAACATAACACTTTTGCTCCATTTAAATTTTGATAAACACAAAATAATATTGAAAAATTAAATTAAAAACCATGTCTCTAGGCAAATTAATGTAAAGTACAAAGCAACACAGAAATACATGAAACATAAATGAAACACATCTATTAAAAATGCAGGTTACAAAATGGACCAAAAATAAGTAACTTCAAGCACATAGGTCACCTAAAGGTTGATGCCCTCCCCTCTCGATCTCCAGCGTACTGTCCCTAGCCTTTCCTGGCCTCTATTTAAATCTAAATGCCTTAAGTATGGCCCCTTTCCTTTGCCCAGTTGCTTCTCTATTGGTCATTCCATAACCCCTCCCATTGCATCTGTATTGGTCATTCCATAACCCCTCCCAGTACACCTCTATTGGTCATTCCCCACCCTTCTCCTATGACCCACCCCTGCTAAGTGATAACTATCCTACGTTGTTTCAGTAGAGGACGTCGGTCCCACCCTCATCCCTCACGCATAGTCAGTTTTCTTTTGGGATGCAATGTTACATAGTAACAAACATGCAGACAAGCTTCCAAAAATATGCTCATGTAGAGGAACCTAAAGTAAATGGAGAGAGTATAGACAATTGTGTTTTTCTTCATGTAGATTTCTAGTCCCTGAGCAATACAGAGATAAATGTACATGACAAGGCATAGACAACACTATGAACAATGGAAAAAATATTCAAGTCCTTCTTCTGGCAGTTTTTAATTCCAATGTGATGGTTTTATATTTTCTTATTTTTTTAAAAAATTAATATCAGGAGCTCGGGGGGACAAAAAAAAAAAAAAAAAGATAACGTCACTTTCAGACACTATCAGGCTGGCCTGGAAATAATGCATTCAGAATTAAAGACAGCAATTTAATTAAATGCATGAAAGGCTGACTTTTGTGATCATATTTCAAATACTCCATTGTGTTTTCATC
The DNA here is from genome assembly GCF_038048845.1 of Mixophyes fleayi. Classification (NCBI taxonomy): domain Eukaryota; kingdom Metazoa; phylum Chordata; class Amphibia; order Anura; family Limnodynastidae; genus Mixophyes; species Mixophyes fleayi. Next base: position 92,682,982 of record NC_134411.1, read on the forward strand.
CATTCTGTCTCATGACTTTTTCTTAATAATACATCAAGATCCAAGAGTGTGTTGGATTTCTATTACAAACTCAATTAGTCCAATCAAAAGTGAAAAATAATTTATTTTTCATTAAAGAGCGGAGTTGTCGGGAAGTTTCAGAATCAGACACAATAGGAAGCAGTCTGGCTGCTCTGCTCGGATGATTAGAATGGATTGAGTGTCACTGTTGGTATCGCTTGTCATATCACCGTGTTTTTGTGTGCGTGCTTAATGGCAATTCAGTCTGCTGCTCAGTTACTGTTTCTCAGAACGTGATTTTTAAAGACGCTGTCTCTCCCAATCCAAAGTCATCCCAGAGACAAAGCATGTTTTCATTTTCCAAAGTGTAATTAAAAATGGGATAATCTAGTCAGCACCCCACTACCCCCAATTTTATTACATTCAGATCCCAGTTTAGTGTATCTGAGAGCATACAGAAGAGAGCATTGTCAGACAGGGTGCACAGAGCCAGCCCTAACTATTAGAGTAGCTAAGGTAGGGGGGCGGGTATGTTGTGCAGCAACTGATTGGTTGGGCCCAACCAATCATCCTCTGCATACAGTATGTACCGACACAGCTGAGGATTTGAATCTCCCTTTAACTTGCGCTGGTAGCTAGCAAGCTGTCGATGCGGTGTGGCTGGATTGGAAACTGAACGCAAGTAACAGTGAAACTACTGGGTAGGGTGGAGGACTTGAAAGCAGGGATTGTCCAAAAACAAACAACCCCTTCAAAGCCAACCTATGCTTTCTTGTCAGAGCCTTATACAGTCCTAGAAGTAGGCCAATCCCAGACATGAAAGCAACACCGTTCTGAAGTCAGTTAACTGTTGTATTTACATGTGTTATCACATTACAGGGTGTATATTGTAGCTGCAATGTTGCTCTCCAACTACAAATATGTTCATGTACAGATGTCATAATGTTTGTTCTCCACAATGCCGCTCTTTATATCCCCTCATCTAATTGTTACGTAGTTAGGGTTTACAGATGAAAGATTATGTCAAAGTGGCCGACCCTTCTTTTAACAAGCGATTTTGTTAAACTAATTTTGATAGTATACAAACCTCAGATTCTATGGGGCAGATTCAGCTCAGCGAGATGCGCCACCGGACATCGCCGCCTTTTATTGTAAGGAATCTCTGCCCATTTTTCTGGGCACTTCTGTGAGGTTGGGAGGAAATATTAATGAAGATTTCAGGCCGGACATTGCTTAAGAGTCCCTCTGTGGACTTTTTGCATTGAATTTAATTAATGAACTGTTACTAAATTTTTGCAACCATTTCTTGTAAAATACCATTATTTATAATTTTAAAAACATCAATTTAGTTTTTGTGTAGACAGGATCACTAAGTGCAGTGCGCAACTTATGTCACTATAAGGTCTGTTAACGCGGATGAACAGAATGGGTTGTGAGCCGTCATTGTGTTACGTGCTCCATATTGTGCGGTTTGTGTATAGTAACTATACAATCAGACTATGACAGCATATTAGTAACAAATGCCTGTCTATATTCTTTCAGGTACTCCTCCTGCTACCGGCACAGGGACGTTACAAATCACATTAGAAGATATTAACGACAATGCACCGTTCATCTACCCGACCTCAGCAAAAATGTGCGAAGACTCAAAAGACCTCAACGTTGTTACCCTGGGAGCATGGGACAGGGACCTTTATCCAAACTCCGACCCTTTTAAATTTGATTTGGGCAAACAAGTCGGATCAGATAAAGCATGGAAAATCACCCAACTGAACAGTGAGTGTAAACCAGGCACCTACATCTCATGTGGCAGTGTGTATCATGACTGCAGGACACCGCGTACAAATAGCGGATGCGGCTACCTAGTGGGCCAGGCCTACATCCATGAGAATGCAACCTATCAATCCACTAGGAACCAATGAGATCACAGAGCCACCACCAATTAACAGGGATCTAAAGTGATCACTATGCAGCTGTGTAATTGTAAATCTTGGCTCAGCCATTTTTGCCTCATTGATGTCCATAGGCTGCATTCCATGTATGTGCAGCCGCACATCGGCCGTACGGTTTGTTAATGGTATATAATTAAGTCTTTTTTTATGATGCGAGGCATACATAAGAATAGAAATGTGGTGAGATGGTAAACAGGGTCAACATGGGGGTGTAGGACTCTGCAATTGCCCATCGCCTCAAGAGGCTGAGAGTCGGTAAGTTATACTGGGCACCAGATATGTCTCTGTATATCATGCTTGGCACTAGGTATGGTTCAGCTTTGTCTACTTGGCAGCATACTGGATGTGGCTCATTAAACTATACTGACATATATATGAATATCTAGTAATACTGTAAGTGCCTCTACAGTTGACCATGTTTCTCTGAACTGGAGCTCAGTAGATAGACAGCATGGCACTCTCCATGAGGCTCTGCAGGTATGACCTGCATCATAGGATATACCTGAGATTTAGAGCATGCATAGAGATTAGACACAGTCTACCCACACTCAGCAATGCTATTGCTTTCAAGTAGCTGGAAATCAAAACGACCAAGCTTGGATGGTCACATCTCTGAACTATTTTTGTATTCCATTACAGTGTTTAAGCTCATTAGTTACCGCACACATAGCAATAATTGTAAAATCTGAATATAAACGCAACACTGGTATCTTTGAGCATGTGGGGATCTAAGGCTGATTGCATTTGACATGCAGTCATAACCGGTGGTTGTGGCGGCCAACAGAGAGTACTCCATTGACCACGAGTAAATGAAGCAGGCACAGCCCATACGAAGCGGTCGCCCCACTTGACCGCAGGCGTAAGCAGGTATGGATCAGCGAGTAGGTGCTATCTCCATAACTGTTTACTAGTAAAAGCATGATTTTTAACACGAAGAACCCTTAAATCGGAGAGAGTGTAATAAGATACACAGGTGACCTGACAAGGACGTCTTAGGTCTGAATATCATTCCTTACTGGCTCAACAATGTGTGTGTGGGGGGGAAACAAGTACACGCCAGTAAATGAAGGTCACCTGTAGGTGGAAATCCCTTTAACACGGGCTTCCTAAAAAAAAAGCACTCAACCCATGTAACAGAAAGTGCAATAGTAAGTTTTTTTTTATGATTTGCCACTGGAAGGAACATACAATAGAACTTGGTGTGACCTTAATACACTATCTCATTTCACTAATCTCAGCTTTACAGTCCCCTCCTTCACCTCCTAAATGGCTTGAAACCAACCTGCCAGGTATATTGCACATCAAGGTAAGTACCCCAGCATTGAGAATATCACCTAAATATTATGAGTGAAATAGTTGAATGCAGTCAGTGATGACATTCAAAAGTTTCATTAATGCACAGGTGATAAATGCTGCTATCTGCTGGGAGACAGGATGGGACTTGTAGTTCCACATCAACTGAAGCCCCGTTGGCTTAAGCCTCCCCCTTTCATACAGAGCAGCCTACAGTAAATAATGTGAAAACCAATGTAAGGTGGTATGTAGAGAAGATATAGCACATCTGAGTCCTTCTCGTGGACATTTTTCTCTATAGCATAATGCATTAAAGATAAATGATCTGTTGCATAAATTACTATTTGAAATAGAACCTGTTTGATATTCGCTGTGGATTGAGCCCTACAATATAAGTCCATTTTGATTTTTTCGTCTGCTAGAACTTTTGTGAAATCCTTTTTACATCTGGGGAATTGCCTCGTTAAACAGAGCAGACCAGTTAGTCTATTTTTGGATTTTTCTCTTTTGAACAGTCTCGCTCTCACTTAAGTTTTAAGACAAGTCACAGAAACTCACGTCAATTAAAAGTCCTTCAAGAGAAGACAGAAAACGGGAAGAGAGTGAGCTGAACTCGGGGTTTTGTGTGCAGGGAGAGGTGAGAGTCTATTTCTCAGGATAAGCGTACCCGCATGCACATATCGAGCTCAGTCTGGGGGATTCAATGTGTACTTCTGTCAATTTAACTTTTCCTTTTGTATCCTTCAAAATATGACATGGAACAGTATTGGAAAGTAAAGTAATGTCTACAGACTGGAGCTACAAACAGTTTTAGTAATAAAAGTCACTATACCCTTCTGTGAGCCCTTTCTGTGCTTCTGTATAGATACGTTAAAGTGGCTAGTGTAGGACAGACAAAAAAGTTAAGTGGAGATGATACCCATAGCAACCAATCAGATTCTCTCATTTATGTTGCATGTACTAGAATCTAAATGATAGCTACAATCTGGTTGCTACGGGCAACACTTCCACTATTCCTTTTTAGAAAGTTTAGTAAATCTACCTCAGAGTGTTTGTGTTTATTTTGTCTGATGTCTGTGCTGAATTAACACCCCGTCTGTGGATTTTTGCAGGTACCCATGCACAAGTCAGTCTCCTTCATAACCTGAAGAAAGCCAATTACAATCTGCCGGTTTTGGTGACGGACGCTGGGAAGCCTCCCCTGTCTTATAGCGCGGATGTAACGATCCAAGTGTGCTCCTGCAAGAAAGGCAAAGTGGACTGCAGTTCAGCCAGCGCCCCCCACGTCAGCATGGCCCTCGTCCTCATGTTTACACTCTACAGTCTCTTCTGTAAGTTGCTTGTTTAGTGCTGATTATAAGTGACCTTATGGTTTCTTACTGCTTTAAAGTGGCTGTCCAACTTCAGGTGGCTTAAATTGTGGCTCGTGCGTGCCATCCTGCAGCTTTTGCTAAATACATAGCATTTTCTATACAGTTTCTTTCTGTGCTTGTAGCTAGCTATTTATATAAGCAGAGCGGTTTATTTTAAAAGCCAGAAGCTATATACAGTTGTATCCAATACTAAGAACACAGCAGCGCTGTGTCATATCAAAGGGCAACACATGTAAAACAATTATGACGATATAAGGATGTGTCAGAAAGCCAGAAACATAATGCAATGTACTTAATGACAGCTGCAAGACAATTAATAGAAATTGCACGAAGGTGGACAAACCATTTAGCCTGCAAACATCGCCATTTTGTACATTGCAGAGGCAGGACAAATGTATCATTGAAAACTGCATTGTAAGTACAGAGCGTTCCTGTGAGCTTTGTTTGTGCAGGAAAAGAGTTCATCTAACAGGTTTGCTTTATCTTCCATCACAGCTTTTAAATCATGGTAGAGATGTTTATTCGCTCTGCCCTTGGATAAGACACAGAACTGCTCTGTGGAAACATTTGTATCAAAGGGTCACTACGGAGCGGTGTAACAGATGAGACCTGACTGATATTCCTGAGGCTCGGGTTCCTGGCGACTTCATAGGCTTCATTCCCATGAAAATTAGGTCAGCCCACAAAATAGATCTAATGCAGCGATGGGCAACCTAACATAATATAGAGTTCAAACATTACACTTTCAAGAATTAGAAAACACTTGTTTCCCAGTATTGTTGTAATGTGTGTACGTGACATGTAAGCTTTCCTGCATAATGAGGACATTAATGGTTTGTACACCATGCCTAACTGCAACTTTTACTAAATACAGTTCTCACTTCCTTTCAGTGTTGTTTATTTTTATTGCCATGGAATTCTATTGAAATTCTGTTACAAAGCCATATTCGTGATACAAATGTGTCTGGTGTGCAGATCTGTGCTGTTTCCCATGGCAACAAAAATAAAACAGCTCTGCCAGATGATATAAGTACATGGTTGGAAAGCAGAAAAGAAACCTTTAGCAAGAACAAGCAATATATTTAGTCAAAGTCACCAGAAAACAAGTACACGCCAATAAATGAATGTCGCCTGTAGGTGGAAATCCCTTTAACAAGGGCTTCCTAAAAAAAAAGCCTCTACTCACATGTAACAAAGTGCAATAGCAATGAATTGGTTAACAGGACATTGGCAATAGCAGGAGAAACCTCATCTCATTTATCTGTAGCAGCCAGATTTATATTCATAACAGAACAAGATTAAAAAGTATATTCCTGTGGGAAGGACGTGTTGCTCCCCATTAGGAGGACCAGTGTCTGCCGCTATGAACCCTATTTACAGATTTGAAGCCGGACACGGGGAGAGCAGCCAAAGTGGAGAATTGCTGGGTGGAAATGCAGTCTGTCATCTGAGAAATGATTTCTCCAGACATATTGTACTATGTCAGGACACTAGCTGCAGAAAGTTGCAGGGGGGGTTGTGGGCTAGTTATGCAGACTGGTAGTTGTCTCTATATTAATAACTGGAGGTATTGTATATTTCAGCGCCCAGATAAAATTTTGCTTTGTTTCAGTTAACCCAAAACTACTTATCTTTTTCCATTATTTAGGTCACCTCTCCTCATCGCTACTTCCCACTAGATTTATTATGCTGCCTCCGTTCTGTTTGCTTGTCGTACTTACAATATCTTTAAATTTCTGCATGATAATCTCTGCTGAAGCCCTTACACACAGACACAAATTTGGAACAATTAAAATAAACGTGCTAATTGTAAAACAAGACATCGTTTGTAAATCCATGTGTGTTGTAACTAAAGGTGCTGACAGATCTAACACAAATTGGTGTGACGTGTTCAATTAATAACCGTCCAGCCTAATGACCCACTGCACAGAGGCATGTATAGGGTCATGAGAGATTACCAGCTGTTAATTAAACACGGTAGGAAACTTTCACTGCTAATATCCCTTTATCAAACTCCTCGCACACTAGAGGTTGTCTTACAATAAGACATATCTGTTATTATAACAGAGATGCAAATTAATTCCTCCCCATTCAAACCACTGAACAGTGGCTTAAACCAAGCAAAACATAATGATTGCATAGGGACGTGTAGCAAGCTGCAATATTACACTAAATGGTATCCACAATTATATCGTTGTTTAACCAGCATAGACTTGCTGCTGTACCGATAAGGAGCAGGATTATATATTTTTATTTCTCAATAGATTATAAAGACAAGACCGTAAATGCAGAGGATTAAAATACTATATCACTGTGAATGTCCCGGCTTTCTCCATAGTTATGTAATTGGGCTACAATCACGTCTCAGAACACATCCAATCATTATCTTAATGATATTTGTAACATACTTTCATATGTATAGATCATTATTAACTTGTTTTTGATAGGTAATAGTGCAGGGTAAAACTGACTGCCCACACTCATTAATACTGTACATTTTCATGAAGAGACCGAAGATGATTAAAAGGAATAATCTTCCATTCAATTCAAATGTTACATGTACGTCTTTCTTAAGCAAAATTAAGTCTTGAATTTAAAGACCAAATCTGCCATCAATGTGTCAATACAAAACATCAAACAAATTACTTTTTTAATTATTAACAAACTGGAATAAATCAGCTTTTATTGAATTACAAAATATAAAAGAAATAAAACACATGGCATATAACAATATGATGTATGACCATAAGATAAGAAGGACTCTCAGTAGTCACAGTACTCACCAGGTAGTAGTGGGAAGTCACTATGGAGGACTGGCAGTAGTCACAGTACTCACCAGGTAGTAGTGGAGAGTCACTGTGGAGGACTGGCAGTAGTCACAGTACTCACCAGGTAGTAGTGTGAAGTCACTATGAAGGACTGGCAGTAGTCACAGTACTCACCAGGTAGTAGTGGAGAGTCACTGTGGAGGACTGGCAGTAGTCACAGTACTCACCAGGTAGTAGTGGGAAGTCACTATGGAGGACTGGCAGTAGTCACAGTACTCACCAGGTAGTAGTGGGAAGTCACTATAGAGGACTGGCAGTAGTCGCAGTACTCACCAGATAGTAGTGGGGAGTCACTATGGAGTACTGTGGTAGTCACTATGGAGGACTGGCAGTAGTCACAGTACTCACCAGGTAGTAGTGGGAAGTCACTATGAAGGACTGGCAGTAGTCACAGTACTCACCAGGTAGTAGTGGGAAGTCACTATGGAGGACTGGCAGTAGTCACAGTACTCACCAGGTAGTAGTGGGGAGTCACCATGAAGGACTGGCAGTAGTCACAATACTCACCAGGTAGTAGTGGGAAGTCACTATGGAGGACTGGGGGTAGTCACAGTACTCACCCGGTAGTAGTGGAGAGTCACTATGAAGAACTGGCAGTAGTCACAGTACTCACCAGGTAGTAGTGGGAAGTCACTAAGGAGGACTGGGGGTAGTCACAGTACTCACCAGGTAGTAGTGGGAAGTCACTAAGGAGGACTGGGGGTAGTCACAGTACTCACCAGGTAGTAGTGGAGAGTCACTATGAAGAACTGGCAGTAGTCACAGTACTCACCAGGTAGTAGTGGGAAGTTACTATGGAGGACTGGGGGTAGTCACAGTACTCACCAGGTAGTAGTGGAGAGTCACTATGGAGGACTGGGGGTAGTCACAGTACTCACCAGGTAGTAGTGGGAAGTTACTATGGAGGACTGGGGGTAGTCACAGTACTCACCAGGTAGTAGTTGGGGGTGTCACTATGAAGAACTGGCAGTAGTCACAGTACTCACCAGGTAGTAGTGGGAAGTCACTAAGGAGGACTGGGGGTAGTCACAGTACTCACCAGGTAGTAGTGGAGAGTCACTATGAAGAACTGGCAGTAGTCACAGTACTCACCAGGTAGTAGTGGGGAGTCACTGAAGGACTGGCAGTAGTCACAGTACTCACTAGGTAGTAGTGGGAAGTCACTATGGAGGACTGGGGGTAGTCACAGTACTCACCAGGTAGTAGTGGGAAGTTACTATGGAGGACTGGGGGTAGTCACAGTACTCACCAGGTAGTAGTGGAGAGTCACTATGGAGGACTGGGGGTAGTCACAGTACTCACCAGGTAGTAGTGGGAAGTTACTATGGAGGACTGGGGGTAGTCACAGTACTCACCAGGTAGTAGTTGGGGGTGTCACTATGGAAAACTGGCAGTAGTCACAGTACTCACCAATCAATAGCGGGTAGCCACTATGAAGGACTGTTATTAGTCACAGGCTGAAAATGGATACAGCAGGCTGCATTATTGAGTCTGTCCAGTGTTTTTATGGCTACTGGCAGGAAGATGTAGTGATGGCTACCATATAACTGATGGCATTATAAACGCTTTTGAGCTTGTTGCCAACACCAGAAAAAAAAAAAAAAATCCTAACAATTTTATAAATTTACTGTTGCAAACACTTTTATACTGACGTAATTTATGTAATTTTTAAATTTCAAAGTAACCTCTATAAGACAAAAATTCTTATTGTATTCAGATACAAAACCATTGTTATGGTGAATGATTTATGTAGTTAATAGTGTGATTATTTTGTGTAAATTTTTTACTCACTGACCGAAAAAACGTGACTAATCTTTTTCTGGTGGTCTGTGAAGTTACTGACTTTTGATAACTATGTTTAAGGTAGACCTCAAACCCAAGGCCATCTGATTAATCTCTGAACCAAAACAGCTCCCGATGATCCCAGTCTTTGGTGGTAACATTTGTCCATCTCAGGGATGCATCCAATTTTATCATTAGTCCTAAACACGCTACCCACAAGGAGAGGCTGGTTAGTTTAATACATTAGTCTAGAGATTTATAACGCATGTAACATGAACATTACACACACATTACAATCACACACACATGCACATTACACTATGGCTGTTTGGCACGACTGCAGATTGAGCTGATCAGCAGGCACTTTGGGCAACAAACACAATTGTCCAGCTTAAATTTATCTAAGGTTCCAGACATCTGGCTGGCTAACAAACTGGCAATGCTTTATATGGACAGCTGTGCTGCTGAAATGCTGCAATGGGGGTCTTCATTCATCTGGATTTTCAATTTGCAATGGGTTTGGTAATTGGGGCCCACGTCCCGTATAGTGGTCGTCAGTGTCATCAAACTGACCAACCACAATCTCAAAATACATGGCCAGAATAACATTGAGGTCTGAAAAAGATTTAACTAGCCAGATTTAACTAGCTATAACTAAAATAGAATATCCAGTGTTGCCGTACCAAAGTTTACTCTACTAGTTCACTGAATTTCTGTTTAATAGTAAGAGATGTGGCTCCGGCAAATTGTCTAAGGTTGCTTGAGCGAAGTATCACTCAATCTTCCTGTAGAAGATTAATAAATTCTATTCAGAGTTTGGAAAAATTCTTTGTTATGCAAATTCCTGGCTAAATACTCAGGCAGTAACTTCTGAATAACTACTATGTTAATGCAAAGATAAACAGTCGTCAAGGTTGGAAAAGCCAGCATACAGTGGTTATAAAAAGTATTCACACTCCTTTGACATTTTTCAGGAATTCTTACCCACTGATCAACATAATCTATGCTAGTTGACCATCAATATGAGTTCCATTAGGTTGGGAGGGGACTGTCGGTGAACAGCAATTGTCAAATAAGTTTGCAGTGTTTGGGAGTTTGAGAGGTCTGGTCTTGGAGTGACCCAGTCATAGATATTGATATCTTTGTATTTATGCCACTACAATATGGCCTTTGCTGTATGCTTTGGATCTATGTCCTGTCGGGACATAACTCTTCTCCCAAGTGCTAGGTGAAGACCGCAGCAAATTTTCACACATGATTTGTCTATACCTTCCCCCGTGTATTTTAGACAGGTTTTTCAATCTTTCTCATAGCATTATGCTCCCAGCACCATGCTTCACAGTAGGGGTCGTGTTCTTGGAATAATGCGCAGTGTTCGACTGGCACCAAGCTGGGCCTAGCGTTGAGGTCATAAAGGTCACTCTTGGTCTCATCAGACCTGAGAATCATCCTCCACTTGACATGTGGGTCTTGCACACGATGGCACAATGTAGGTCAAATTCCATGCAAATTTTCTCCAGCAATGATTTTTTTTTCACATAAAGCTCAGATTTGTGAAGTGTCTGGGCTATAGCTGTCCCATGGATGACTGTACTACTGTGTCATGAGTCTCTCAGTGGTTTCCCTAGTGCCCATCTCGTGCAGAATATCAGTTTTGGAGGTTGACCTGTTGTAGACAAATCCACTACACTACTGTACCACAGTCTCTTTCTTTATCATAGATATTTAACATGCCTTAGAGCACTGTCACATTTCCTTTTATTACCCTATTGGTGCTTTTTAGTAAACCTTTCTCAGATTTGCTTGGTATGTTTTGTGATCTTCATGATGAAGCTTTAGTTTGGAAACACACCACTGTGGGAATTTCACAGGCAGATGTACTTATTTTGAAATCAACTGAAACTTTAATTTAACACAAGTAAACTCCAAATCGATAAAACATTAATCCTCTGAAGACAACGTATTACACCAGGTTTTATGTAGTTGTATTTAGGAAAACGGGAATGTTCTAAAACCAATTGTCAACTGTTGTTTTATTTGTAATTAATGTAATTTTTTTAAATAAGACATATTATTGAGGAAGCACATTGTTCCATCAGACAAAATCATGAAAGTTCAAAGGCATAGATCATTATTCTGAAAGAATCACAGCATATGGGTACAATTGCACAATCGTATTGGAGTTGAATGTTTTTATTTGCCATTGCAGCATAAGTTGTGTTGATCAGTGGTAAGAAAGTCAGAATAAACCCATTTTGATGGATCATTTCATAATGTAAGAAAATATATTGTGAAAAATGCCAAAAGGGGGTGAATATTTGTATAGACACGGTTATACTATACTAGGGATGGGCAACCTTTAGCTATCATGGAACTACAAGTTGCAGCATGCTCTAATGCTGGGACTTGTAGAGCCAACACAGATTGCCAAAGACTTCACTATACTAACTAATCACACGAATAATGAATTCTCCTTTTAATCCTGATGTCTTACACAGGCCACGTTTGATCTACTCCAGACTGTACAGCGGCACTTTTTAAAAGTTGTTAAATAAACTGATTACTTGACTGATGTTTTAAGGCAATTAGTATTCATGTCCCTACAAGCCCAGCATATGAAACATTTACTGCTCCCTTCATTATTTTATATAGGATTGTCTTTCTCCTAACCTCCAGACGTGCTCGGCGGCAGCCAGTGACGTGTTTCAGTGCACAGTGTAATTTCCTGAACAAGTAACCAGGCACACACTCTGCATCTTACTAGGTAGGAAATAAGAAAGTTGCATAATAACCATCTTACCCCTGGCAGTGACTGTCTATCCATAGATAAGAACTGACCTAAAGTTTGTTAAAAACGTACTGTGGTCTACAAATGGAAACGCTGATAGCAAACAAACAACTGCAGGGAACAAACATATTAATAATACAGAAAAACATATGAATAATATAAACACAACTTTATCTTCCTTCTGCTAGACTGCAAATGTGTAAATGTTAACTAAATATGCTTAAAAAGCCATAAACCTGTTTACTAGTTGCCTTAAAACATCACTGAAATAATCGGTTATTTAATAAGTGTTGCTGTACTGTCTGGAGTGGATTGAATGTGGTCAATCCTTTTGAGGTGTTTTAAATTAGTTTGTATATTACAGACATAAATGAGTAATATTACAGTAGTCCAGCCATCCCTATATAAAACGCTTGCGTCTAATACATCTGTGATGATGTGTGTACTGGACTGTTTACTAACAGAGACGTCCACAGAGGATGTATGTTCGTAGAGACCCCTCAAAATAGCACAATGTTGACTCATGGTCATGACCCACAGGGGATGGGAGATACTGTGACCCACGTACCGCTAGAGCCCGTCTGGTACTAGAAACCTCGTTGAAGCTCCGATGTTCTCAGGAGACAGCAGTGTCAATCATTATGACACTGCTGGGTTATGCTATAGATTATCTCCTGTAAAGGGGAGTTTTTGATCTAAATGGAAACACAAGAAAGAGTGTATCAGAGTGTATGGACAACTGCCCACAATGATTGGTGAATGACTGGAACTATACACCAATCAAAGTGCTAGAGCGGTCTACTAGTTATAGACGTGTCCAGAACAGGCAGACTTAATCTGCAGCATGCCTGGAGACAGTGTAAGGCTGCAATTACAAATATTACACAGGGAAATAGTGGGGTCTATGGGCATAGCGAGGAGATGTGAAATGTAGAACCACATTTATGTTGAAAAATAGCAAATATCAGTGCTATTAAAGCAATTTAAATTGCCAGATATGACCTATTATAGTATATAGGTGGAACATATAGGTGAAGTACAATTTTAAACTACCCTGAATGTATTCTGTGCAGTAAATAAAAATCAAACTTACTGGTGACAGTTTAGCAGGTGTATTTATATGGACATTAATATAAGATGAAGTGTAATTAGGTGGCCAGGAAATATGTCCTGAGAGTTTTACTGTACGTTCTTCTTGCTAAGGCATAAAGTTCGCTATTAACCTGCTTTCTGACAAGCCATCTCCATTTCACACCGGCACACATAGTAGCTATTGATTGGGAGACCATTAATAGCAGTAATTTTGTAGGCAAGAGGTAGTTAAGAAATGTACCAGTTCAAAGACAGGTTGACGTGTTTTCCATGTGCTCTATATTCTGAGACAGTTTGTGACATCTGAATACAAATTCAGGGAATAAATGTTAATATCTGCCTGAAAAATACACATTTTGCTGCCATAAAGATCTGCAATTATCTGCAGTTCTGGGATTCAAATTGAATATACAATATATACTGCGTTCCTGTGTCTGATCCACACTCGCCAATACTATAACTAGCAACATACCCTTCAACAGTCCATATTTTCCCAGAGACAGTCCCAAGTTTTGTTGCTCAGAAGGAAGGGTTTGCAAATATGATAAACACACCCATTCTGAGCAGTAATCTCTCCCTTCTCCACGTCACAATTTATAACCAACCTACCTACACTGCTGATGGCACGCAGGGGGAGATAGTGGCATCCATTAGTATGTTAGCTGGCTGTTTAGCATGCTACTTGGATTGATTAGCATGCTAAGCACCCAAACTTCAGTATCTCCTGGGTATGGAAGGGAAAATGATTGGTTTTTTTTAGCCTATGATTAGCTTGTAGTTAATATGAAAGAACTGTTCACAGAGGTCAATGACAGCTATGCACTGTAATGCAACAGTGTATTATAAAACTGGCATTGTGTTCACCGCTGGAGAATCTGTAAGCCTCTCGGTGTCTGTACAAGCTTCAAGCTGCCATGCCCAATCCATACCGTCATTCTGTGCCATCCATCCTCCCTAGCGCACTCTGACACAATAAATAACTAAGCTCCTAAAGCAGTCCCGGTAGGATAGATTCCGATGGTATTTTATTATGCAGCGACGCATAAAGATCATCCATCATGCTGGGGTCGTAAATAGAGCCCTAAGAAACCATTGGCAAATACATATGGGTGGAGGTTGAAATTTGTGACGCCTTTATAGGGTTAATTACTAATTGCAGATATTATAGCATATAAACTTGTCAGCGCATTTAAGAGAGCTTCACGTCTCGGGGCGCGGCCGTGAGGATCCACTTATTTTGCTTATTCCTAAAACCTAGATGCCAGCGTATGTGTAGGAATCTTTTCAAGCCCCGTTAGTGCTGATCTGTATTCTTTTGATGTTGGGAAACCGTGGAGTAAATTTCAAAAGTTCTGACATCAAAAGAAACTGCAGACAACTGGTGAGAGCATAAGTGGCTCTTGTACAGCTTCATTAATATAAATTGAATTTTTTTTTACTGTATAGAAGAGATGCCACAGACATTAGCCAAGTACCTTCTATCAAAGTTATTCTGCCCTGGTCTCCAATGAAATACATTTATCTTTCTGCTCAGCTTGCTTCAAAAGCGGCTGCCGTCATTCAGTCTGAGCACTTGTGTTCAGGAGTAATGCAACATTATGCAAAGAGGCCTATACTTCACCAGACAATGCTGCAAGACAATACAACACTATACAGGTGTGTACAATATCAGAACCAGACAATCCATTCTTCATCTCTACATTGAGGATCAGGTCATTTTAGTTTAATGTTCTAGAACAACACCTACTTGAGGTTTTTTTAGAACCTCCCACCTTGTGAAGAACATTACTATAATACGAGACACTACTTGTATAAGCCGCTAAGAAAGATATCCATGGTTTTGTCATATTCTTGACATTGTTATTCATACAGAAGAATATATATTTAGGATATACTTATGCCATGTCAAACGACGATATACTCATGTTTGCCGACATTTGGAAAAAAAAAAAAAAAAAATATTATATATATATATATATATATATATATATATATATATATATATATATATATATATATATATATATATTAGTGTGTCTCACACCTCCACAGTTCCTCCAACCCATTTTTTTCCCTGTGCCATATTTGCCTACTTCTGGGGCCACCGGGAAGGGACGGTTCAAGTGGCAAGTGCCAGTCAACACGATCCACATCATCGCGCAGCAGTGTATGGGACCACAATGATCCAAAGCACGGCATCAACCCTTTGTTATGCTCCCTCAGTAGGGAAGTAGGCAGGATCCGGGAGGGTGTTCTATTCTCCTGGGAGTCTAGGAAGGAGTCCCCAAAATACCGGAGTCTCCCAGTTATTGCGAGAGATTAAGGAAACATGCTCTTTCTATCCCTCTCTTCCTTCCCTCCTATCTCTGTGTCGCTACCACTTGACCTTCTTTAGAATATCTTATTACACAAAATCTAATTTTGCATTTAGGATGAGAATTAGGCTCAATATTGCAGCTACCT
This sequence comes from Mixophyes fleayi, assembly GCF_038048845.1. NCBI lineage: Eukaryota > Metazoa > Chordata > Amphibia > Anura > Limnodynastidae > Mixophyes > Mixophyes fleayi. The sequence continues at coordinate 92,698,553 of NC_134411.1, forward strand.
CCAGGCCCGGCGCTCCCATTAGGCAAGGTTAGGCACTTGCCTAGGGCGCCGGGCTCTGGAGGGCGCCTGGAGGGTGCCTGGAGGGCGCCACAGAATGCTAAAAGACTTTAAAACTGTGCGGCGACCGCTGACCATACAGCACAGCATTTAGAAGCACGGGGAGGGGGGGAAGAGGCTATTTTGTCACCACCGCCGCCTCTCTGCTCCGTCTCCGCCCCTCCACTTACTAGTGTCAGTGAGTGGAGGGGAGGAGACGGAGCAGAGAGGCGGCGGTGGTGAGACAAGCTAAGGAGCGGAGGGAGGAGGGAGGAGGGAGGAGGGCGGCGTTTTTTGCGGGGGGGGGGGGGGCGCCGCTTTTTTAAAAATGCCTAGGGCGCCGTGGACCCTAGCACCGGCCCTGGCTACCTCACAAGCAGCTTGGGACCCCCAAATACACCCACTTTTTATCAGAATGAGCAACATTGTTTCTCCATAAAAACTGACACCATGATGTACTGTAACCAAGCCAAAACAACAAAAAAAACATTAAAACATTGTTTCAGTGAGGTAAAACATTCTTCCTTTTCACAAGATATAGAATCCCAGAAGTTAATTACTTATAAAGGAGGTACTATGCTATATACAAGACAACATGCCTTCAAGGACTTGTTTCTCAGCATTAAAGCCTCTTGGGGGGCAATCTCAGACTTCATTGTAACATTTTATAGCAGCCGTCCTGTGGGTTTCATATTTAGTCAAGAAAACACATATAAAGATCAAAAAGAATGGGCAAGTGTGCTAAATTCAATATAGCAGTTCTATTTCTATTAATATAATAATAAACAGCCAGATATTTTAAGGATATTACCCAAAGCTGCAGAGTATGAACTATACAAAATAATAGTATACCACACTGATCTAACATTACATTCATAGAATTGAAAAAGCATCTTCCACTTAAAATGTAATTGAAACATTCATCGATAGTTGCCCAATAATATACATCATTTACAGGTAATAAAGAGTGGAATAGACTGGAGTCTTATAGATATCACCCCTAAGTCCAATATTTGTATCATTCCTTTTATCATGAAAAACCACAACTACCACCAGAGGCGGAACTAGCAAGCTGTGGGCCCTGATGTAGGGATGTGGGCAGGAGGGAACCGGGGCCCTGACCCTCTGCATCTGCCATGTAGGGGGCCCATAATCTCCATGGGCCCCGGTGCATGGCACCTGCTGCACCAATGGTAGTCCCACCACTGTCTACCACCCGCCACCCGGATTGATAGAAGACTATAAATTGCCATTCTCCCACACAAGGGAGTTTTAGCACTTTGTTCCTTTGTAAGCTGGCAGAATGCCCAAGAAACAGGTTTGTGCTTAGTTCTGTCATTGAAAGATCATACACTGACATTGGAAGAGACTACTGGCCAGGTCTGCAGCTGCAGTGTATATCAGCCCCAAGACTCTCTTAATGTCAGGTATTGCCCAGTTCAGAACACAGCACCGAGAGGAGTGATCCCAAAATATTTTGGACAAGAGATCCAAAATTGAGCGTTACATGACAATCAGTTACCAGGCACCGTCCCCACACGCTCAGTAGGTGCTAGAGACGGCCGCCTTCCTTCTCTTGTAGCACGTCCCGGGATACTTCTTCCTCTTTGTCGGGCCCGACATTACGGGTGCATGCGCTGTTCCCCGCTGCTAGGCAACAGGACGATCGTTTCAGTGAGATTCCGTCTGACCGCCGAATCCTATTGCCACCAATCAGGAATCAGCAAACACTATTTAAAGCAGGCTCTGGCACCATTAGGGTGCCAGAGTATCTAGGTCTAGCTATGCTCCAGCGCTCCTGCTTGCTTCCTAACATCCTGCCTGGTCTCCTGGATTCTGACCCGGCTTCAACCTACTCTACTTTTGGATACCCCTTTGGCCCGACCATATCTCCTGGTTTGACACCCGGCTTTCTGACTCCACTTTTGCATGCTTCTTTGGTACGTCGCTTGCCTGCACAGTTTGACCTCAGATTGCACAACTTCTGTTCACCTACTACTTCGCTGCTGGCTAACTTGGAGGGCCATGACCTGCACAACTCTTGCAGCAAACCCCAAACTCCCTGGAAAAGACCAGAGGTGTGCCTCTGGACTCCGCGTCTCCTAGCTTAGCAGCACCAATACCAGCGAGTAACCTTAAGTTCAAACAAACTCGTGACACATCTACAGTTATGAGGCAAAGAAAGAAATAACTTGGCAAAAAAAGTTGTATCCAAATGGACCACGGTCCTTGACCGGAGCTCTGCAGATAATCAGCAGAGCAACAGAGACTGTGCAACTGATCGCACAAAGGATAGGGTGCCGTGAAGGTGCTTTTCACCTAGGTGGCCGGAATTCAGAGATGGATATGGATTTGTCACTTCCTTATAGATGAGTGGTGAAATGAAAAGACACATTGGTATTGAATGTTAAAAAGTTCCATGTACGTCAACCCTACAATCTTAGCTATAGTCTACATTTGTAGCGTACTACAATTTGCTTATTCATCTCTGGCCTCATCCGGAGACCAAATCCTGAATCATTTTTTGCATAAATGTACCACGTTCTAAAAATATGTTTGCAGAATGTCCCAAAGGAAATGGCTCACCTCCTAGACTGCTGCCCGCTGGAAGACAAGCCTTGTTTAGTCGCTAAAGATAATAATTCATTACCCATTATTTCAAAACCAACACAGCAGTGTCTCACAATACAGAGCTTTTAAGCACAGATCAAACAACTGAATTGCCACTTTGGAGGGGAAAGTCATATTTCCCCTAAATTTGTTGTGCACTTTGCCACTTAGCAATTATTTCCAAGTACTGACACATCCGTGCCTGATGTCGGATGCACTTCAATGGCTCTTAATGCGCTTGTTGACTACTGTGAAACAAGAAAAAAATATGAAAATAAATACGGTGCTGTTTATAAAAGTACCATTATATAAATAGTGTTTGTGAACGTGGTAATTTATATAAGTAGTTGATAGGTAAAGTTCATACAAGTGCATGTAGTGAATAATGTTTGTTCGGATGTAGCCTCACAGTATTGTACCACTGCCACTGAAATGATTAATACTAATAATTATTTATATAGCGCTTTTCTCCCAATAGGTTTCAAAGAGATTACATTAGTACCACTGCACTTGCATATTATACATTAAATAGCTGGTCCGCAAATGTGGTCAAACATAGCAGGGTCTGGACACAGCAAGTCAGATAATCAAGAAACTTAGTCGACTGTAGATACAAAACCTGACACTAGTCACAGAGTAGAGCGGAATAAATAGAGGCCTGCCTGACGTCATGGGCTGAGTGCAAACACACATCACTTAATAAGTAGCCAGAATAGAGCATTTCGCCTAATCAAGTGTGCCCGCCTAAGAGCGGTAGTTACAACTGGACATTTGGGTTTCACCTTCACATTAATTTTTATTTTATTTTTTGCCAGAGAACTCAAATTATGTATTTTCTTTTTGAATATGTACTGTGTTTATTTTTACAGCTTGATAATTATACCCTTTTGCCATACCATCTATGTCAAATATTTCATTTTTCGCTGTGGCACAGTGTAGCGTGTCACAATGATATCGCTGATTCACAGTGAATATAGTTTGCTTTCTTATATTGATTTAGCCCATAAAATAGGTGCCTAATTTGACGAAATTGAGAATCACACTTGAGGCAGGCACAAAATGCATTGGTTGAAATGGTCTGCTCACCACACCCCAGTGTCTGAAGGTGTGTTTGCAAACTAGTGCTCCCGGGTTTGTGGAGAGACGGAAAAAGTCTGAAGATGCACCCTGTGCAAAATCATACTCGCCCACTCTCCTGGAATGTCCAGGAGACCCCCGAATTCTGGGAGAGCAGGCCATTCTCCCGCATACTTACCACTTCCTAGGGAAGTGGACAGGATGGGAGATGGTGGTGAATCGCATCAGTTTGGCACAGCCGATTTTGCGTCATTGCTGGGTGGGGCCAAAATAACGCGATTCGCCTCGCCCCTCCCTCCTCATACTTCACCTGCCCTCCGGGAATATCCAGAGTAAAAAGCTGGTAAGTATGTGCAAAAGCATAAATGTCACCACAAAAATCCAATCCACCACATTATAACCACCCCTTTCATTAAGCGTTTCGTTTTTTTTTCTAAAATTCTTCTCTGTTTAGCCTCCTTGTGGCCTATATTATACATGAGGGTGAGGAGACATTGGGTGCACCCCCTCCAGAGTAGCTGCGCAAAGCTAGACGCCCTGCTCTGCCATTCGCACCGATTACCCTTACACATTCTCATTTCACTGCAGCTGTTACAAAGTAAAACATACCGCCCCCTTCCACTACAGACATCTGAAGCTCCTGCCATATTTAGGATAGCTCTTCGGTGGACATAGCAGCCAATGCAATTGCTGCGAAATCACTGTCCCTTCCCCTGTGACCTCATTTGCCCTCAACCAATCCACACAGTGCATTTGCGAAAAGCTGTCAGTCTCTTTGTTAAAGAATTACTCACTGCCCCCTTCAACACAACAACCTGCTGCAGAGGGAGAGAGCATGGTGACATATTTATATCTAAACGTTTCAGTTATTTTACGTATATTATTCAACTTCTATTCCATGGCTGATCAATGTGTATTACAGACAGCAATCGTCCAACAGTGAAATAGGACCAGAACCACCACAAATAAACCCCCCTCATATTTCTGGTATAATAAGGGACACGAAAACCTGTTGTACTTTGTAAGATTAATAAGATGTCCCCGAGCAGGAGGTGTTCAAAACAAGAAAAGCGCAGTCATAAAATGACCTTAATTTCTAAAGCTTCATTGAGTTAAGTGCAGTTAATTATGCATCTCTCAAGCAGGAGATATGGGGAATGGTTACACATTGTTCTGATGTTTTAAAAACATCAAAAATACTTTACTTTTGGCTTATTTTACAGAGCTTTAACTGAATCCGTAGCAGTTTCCTCCCGAGTACTGTGCAGTAATAATTGTACCGCGACTAATCTATGGTACACATCTTTAGCTAATGGCACGTTGTCTTTCCTTCCATCAAACCTTGCACTAGCTGACAGTGTTATTGAATCAATAGAATGCAATAGAGGACTTGTTTTTTTGTACTTAATGTACTTCAAGAAGAGACCCCTTGCTGTGACCACTTCAGTCCTGATGTTCCCCAGACACAGCACTAAGTGGTTTTATGTCAGAGGCAATAGATCCTTGATTTTATTCCCATTAATGCTTACCTGTTCCATCAGAGCTGTGTCTGTTCACACCAAGGCAGAATACGGCCACGAATAACATCTGCATTATCCCAGGGAGATAGAAAAATAACATGCTACTACTAGACTCTGCTCAGCAGCCAATTTGGAACATTTTAAAAGGAAAAAAAATGCATGTAGCCCAGTGATCCAGCCCAAGGTAGCCCGCTATGGACAGACACAGGGGGTGGATGCCCCCTGCCTCCAGCCAGCCCTGGTCCTCCGGGATCTGAGGTAGATAAAAAAACACAGTGCATTCCTGCCGAGCAAGTCTGTAAGCTTGTCACTCACTCACACTCTGCTCAGCTAAAGACGCCCCTCCCTTCTAACATGGCAACCCACTGGAGAGGTGAATCAGAAGATGGGAGATAGATAGATAACTATCAGCAAGGGGGAGTGTATTTATAAAGACGCATAGACACAGTAATTAAAGTTACCAGATTATTATTTTTTTATTCTTTTTAAACAAAGTATTTATTGCCGGTCAAATAGAATACACAATGCAATACGAATATAATAAGTTATATCGTACAGAATACAATGAATAATTTAAATAATGGTAAAGAGCTCTCCATACATCGGAGATAGTATAAGTCAGATTCTATTAGATGATGTGAAAGACCAGTATTTTTTAATGTTAAGAGATAGACTAAGAAAAGAGAGAAAAGAGGGAGAAAAAAAGAAAGATAAATGATAAAAGAAGTAGGGAGAGGGGAATAGGGGGTGCTGTTGCAGAAAGCACCCCAGAATTAGATGCAGAGAGTTGAGAAGGGGGAGGGTTGCAGATGGGTGGGGAGTGTGACTAAGTAAAGGGGGAGCGGTATTGGAAGTAAGACATCCATGGGTCCCAGACTTTGTTAAAAGATTTGGCGGAGTTGTGTATAACGCTAGTCATGTATTCCATCCGCTGAGTTTGCCAGATCCTGTTAGTCATGGCAGTAAGTGAAGGGGGAGCGACCCGTCTCCATTCAATTGCAATTTTTCATGTGGCCACAGAAATAATGTGGTGAGCAAGTTTATTTTCAATAATCCGGATTTCCCTCCAGGCTTACACCATCCCTCATTCTTTCCATGGCACTCCCGAGGGATACGTTTACTAAATGACATAACCCACAATGTATCATTCCCCCAGTTCGCAGACATTCAAGTGACATTTGGCCTGCCCACACAGAAATTTTATCAATACTTACAGATTCGTAACTTTCACTTCACCATCAATTCTGGCCTCACCTCTCACTACTATCGAAACATTGTGTCTGCGCCGAGCATCAACGTTGGGTCTCAAATCTACTATTTACTCTGAACTAACCTTTCCATCTACTCCTCCTTGAGACCCTCATGAGATAGCATGGAAGCACGACCTGGGCTCTCCACTTGATGCTGAGGAATGGTCGGAAATCCGGGACAATACCGCCTCTAGCTCAATTTGTGTTTGAAAAAAAGAAAACATATACAAACTCCTCTTCCGATGGTACTACGTACCTACACGTCTTCAAAAGATACTGCCCGATACCTCCGACAGATGTTGCTGTTTATGCTCTGGCGCAGGCTCATTTTTACACATATGGTCGGACTGCCCGAAATTGATCCCCTTCTGGCGTGAAGTTAAATCTTTCATAGAAACGGTGATCCAAATTTCCTTACCCCTCGACCCTAAATTTTTCCTTCTACCCCTCGGATTTCCTACGGCTAATAGACACCAAAATAAACTTTCTCGCCACATTAAGTTACCAGATTCTTAAATTCCCACCCACATTTTGGCCACACCACCCTTTTGAGCAGCAGCCACTGGGGAGTGCAGGAGGTCTTACCATGGTATGACAGCTACTGATATTTTAAGCTGCCACAAACATCACTTGTATGCAGTGAAAATATATACACTGGTTTGGTTTAGCGAACAGAAATGTACTTATTGCAGATTAAATGTGAATACTTAGATATATTTGTAGGCTAGAGACAAGTGACAGCAGAATTAATTGATAGTCATAATTCTAGGCCTATTCCTAGTGTAAATTCCTGGAAATGTTAATGTACAAATACATTGCAGAATGGCAAAGCAAACGTAAACTTTATTACCAAACACCTTATGGACATATAAACCTCATTGCCAATTATATTACGCTTCAATTGCCATATACTGCGCAAAGACTACTCCCCAGATAACAAACCATATATTGATAGATGATCACACTCTCCTTCCTCCCAAGTTGCTAACTGTGTACTGTACAGGGACCCACCTCCAAAATGCCAGCCATGTTTTCACATTTTGTAGAGATACCACCCTTCCAATTGCTCAGAGATTCTCCCTGCCCCACCATGCTACTCCACCTTCTCCAAGATCAGCAGGCAAATGACCTGGTGACACTGGCAGTATAAGCATACTTGCCTACTCTCCCAGAATGTCAGTGAGAGCTCCGGGACTACTGGAAGGTCACCCTCTTGGATCCCACCTCTGCCTGCTTGTACAGAGGTCCGGCAGGTGACGCTACTTACACCATCAAGCCTCGCAAGGTCATGTTCTAATGACGTGCTGTGGGTGGTCTGATGATCCCCCTCCACACTTGCCCTTAGTTCTAAAGGGTAGGTGTTGGGGGGGATTGGCGCACTTGCTCTTTGGACCTCCCCTCCGGAAGCATCAGGCATCCCAAGGCATGCCATCAGAATGTGCCTTGTGAGGCCTGATGGTGTAAATAGCGCCATCCAGCCTTCCTTCAACCTCTTTACAAAAAGTAGGCAAATATTAGGATATGCTGCCACAGGGTAATCACTAATAGCTATGAATGGTCCCTGCACAGTATAGCTGAAGAGTTAGTGTGGCAGTTACCTCACTGTTACTAGTCCGATCCATTCCCAGAGGCCAGAAGGTGGGACTACAAAGACATTGCCATCTCCAGGGACTGAGGTTTCCCTCCAAACAGTAACGTTTGATAACCTTACCTTAGAGGGAACACTGCTCCCAAGGCCATATTAAGACATATGGTAGAAATCTAGGATCAATCAAGAGGTCAATATTCTTCCCCACATTAAAAACCTCCAAAGCCCACAGAGTAACCTCGTCCTTTTCACAGCAGCCAGGATTCTATTACCAGCCTGGACAAATCACACACCTTGTGGCACGGGCAGAACGGGAAATCTCCCGGCCTCATAGCAAAGGTTAGGGGCCCCAGCGATACATTTACATTCCCACAGTGCCCCTCCTCATCTTACAGCCTCATGGCAGTCGCAGCCCCTGTGATGGCTATAGCTCTGCCCCTGCCTTGCAGTGATAAATGTCTTAGTTACATATGAAATCTTCACTTGCATAACAGTATTTTTATCTTTACTAACGAGTATTTTTGTTTCATTTAGGTCTGTGAGCACCGGGAACTTTCTACGTCGGCTACCACATTGCCATGGCAACCGGATGAGTGGGGGGAAAATAAAAATGTTTATCTGAAGATTGCAGTGTACAGTTACTTCAAGACCAGGCCGCAATTGCTCCAGACTCTGTTTAATTTGCAACCTCAATTAGTCTATAAAACGGTACAACAGTCCTTGACAGCCTCCGATTCTGCGTTCTTTGTATTAATGGATCCCTGCTGGAGATGCCAGCGCTACAAGAATTGTGTCTGAAAGACAACCTAGAACATTTATTTGAACTTGTCCTGCTCAAGGCTGAACACAATGATCACATACACAGTTTGTTTGTACTCTATTGTACTGATTACCGAACCTAAAAACAGTCTGTCAGATGTGTGCGTACGTGTGCTTCATTTTAATACAGATCCAAGACCACCGCCCTATGTCCAGACGTGCCTCGTGGCTGCGAGCGACGCGTTTCAAGGGAGCATGTTGTGTGCATTGAACCAAAACACTTTAGAGAAATACAGGAAGGATTTCTTAATGGCTTCATGTTAATAAGATTACCAATCAGTATTTGACAAGCACTGCAGAGCTGGGATGCCGAAATAACACATTACGGATACATCCACGGTGCAAATAAAATGTAATAAGATGCCACTTAAACACATTGTAAGCCTGTCAGAAATAATTAGAGTATCTTAACCCCATCCTTTTCGGAGGATCATGTTATCAGTTACTCAGCAAACCAGGAGCTTGTTCTACTTTGCAAAGCCTGCACCTATACATTACATGCACTCTGACCCCCTCGTTTCTCTATAAGGGTATTAATGTCCGCCAAGTGCAACATAGCCTTGGATAATATGAAGTTGTTTAGGTGCTTTGGGGTCTGCAAAGTATTATTGTAGAGTGGTCAATGCACCCTTGTGAATTAGACGGTGTTATAATATGCAATCTTATCGCAAACTATAGTGATCGTAGAGTCTAAAAAATGCAGTTTGCTGAATCAAGCTGTCACCCATTAAATAGAACGTGTTGTAATATAGATATTATACAGAGTCAATCAGAATAAATATTTTATAATAGCAAGCTTAAAGGGGGGTTATCAAAACATTCTAAAAAAGGAAAAGTGGAGGTGTTGCATATAACAACCAATCAGATTCTAGCTCATGTTCTAGAATGTACCAGATAAATAAAAGTTAGAATCTGATTGGTTGCTATGGACAACCAATCTTCTTTCTTAGAAGGTTTGATAAATCTACCCCTTAAAAGAGACTGTGTCATCAAGTTCTACTTTTTGTTTATTACATAGTGCCCTTAGCAGAATGTAATTAGGAAGGAAAACAATGGGGGGGGGGCAATATAATATAGCAACACTCGGAAACCGTATCAGGCTGTTGGCATACATACATACATACATACATACATTATATGCTCTCTCCTGGGCCCAGGATAGACCCTATCACATTAAGAGCCCGGCTAGACCATATCACATTAGGAGCCCTCTGTATTAATTGCTCTTGCACAGGTGAATGGGGTCACAGAGGATATCCCAGTTTTTTTTCTTAAATATAATATATAAGGGACTATGTAATAAGCAAATTAAAAGATTGGTGACAGGTTCTCTTTAATATTATGAAAAACATGTTTTTATTTTTACAAATCAGAAGAGGATTTCTGCAAGCTAAAATATTTAGAGCTGGGAATTGATGTAATGGAGGACAGCAGCAAGTTATCCAGGGAATGCGGCCTGTTGGGTCCCCCGTCCACAACCAAACAGGTTAATTTATTGCTGAATCTCCATGTTAGAAGTTCCCAGCTATGCAAATTATACATGTTCTAAACGGAACATGTTTATATTATAATGTACTGGGGCAAAGAAAAAAAAAAAAAAAAACATTGTGAGATTTAATTTCCTCACAAGTTAATTTGCAGAATGTTTAGTTCTTTTGTGTCTCCACGGGGGAGTTTTCTATCATTAACTTCAAACATTAGTCTTTTTTTTTTTTAAAAAAAAAAAAATGTATTTCGTTTTTTTTCTTCCTATTTTGTGCTTAACCATAACAAATAAAGCACATCAGCCCTTGGCGTATATCTATAGAAATCTATACGTGGGGGAGGGGGGTGAATAAAAAGGATTATTTTATTTTTAGCAGCCTTTGGAAAGTGTGCGTCATTAAAGTTTTATGTGAGCCTGTCAGATGCAAAGAACAAATGAGATTAATCTATCATTTCACGACCTGTAAATGACACCATTAAAGCTCACACCAAATTTTTATAAAGTGTTCTACTTGTGATGGACAGTGGGCTTTTACCAATCCCAACAGTAACTAGGGTTCATACATACACAATAAAAGAGACTTATTTAATGACATGGTGTAAAAACAACAACAATGTTCTGTAACCCATGGCAACCAATCAGATAGCAGCTTCTAGCAGCATAGTACAGCCAGACTAATGAAGCTTTAATCTGATTGGTTGCTATGGGTGTTATTTTATTAAAGTATTAAATTCTGTTTCTGCTAGAAAGGTCTGTCAAATGGCAATGATGGGAGAATTTAGTTATCAGAAAAACATGATTTTTCTTAAGCAGCTAAATTTACAGATGCACATAGTTCTTTAATAAGCATCTCTACTGTATTTTTCAGTTTGGTTATATGTTTCCTGCAAGATTATACAGTGTAGTATTAGTACCATTTTTTTCTGTAGTTACCTTACATTCAGAAACACAGTTATGTAATAGTGCTACACCGATTTTTGACAACGTGTTTTGGTGATTTAGATTAAGCTGTACAATAGCCTCGTCTTATTGAAATGTTCCAAAACTTTTTTTTATTTTTATTTTTTTTTAGATATTTCTAATGTAATTAGGAGTAGATCCTATGTCTGATATTAAAGACACTGGGCACAAAATGCTTGGAATGATTGTAACTTTTTCAATACATAGAGTGGGCACAATAAGAAAGCTATGTGTCCTAATTAGCGTTCTTGAAGTATAAATGTGTACGGGTAATAAATCATAGGACATAGGAATTCTAGGTACTAATTATTAATTAGGAACTGAAAAGGAAATCGGCTATATGTTGGGAGTTCTTTTACTGATGGTCTGAAATTTGTGCCATACACTATATCCCCCATGTAAAATGACATAAAATGCAAAGCAATCCGATTCTTAAATGTTGTCCCAGATCATGTGGCGGATAGAGCCGTACTCTCTAGGAATTTACAGGAGACTCCGGAATTGTTCCCGGATCCCTCACACCTATTGTTTTGTTACATTGACATGTAAGCAATGTCTGCAGACACAGGAGAGTTATATACAGGACAACGTTATGAAATAAAATGCTGTAACGCATAGCTAACAGCCAATTTAATGGTCTCCTTTTCCATGGGACAAAAGGCGAGATAGATCAATTTAATTTTTTTGTTCAGTAATTCAGGACTTGTATTGTCATTAAAGGGTGACTCGTGCAAAGGATTTCACCAGACAGACAGATCCTAGGGTGTTTTTGTAGTTTATATACATATTATGGCAGTGGGTGGGATCTGATTGTTATCCATCTAAAGCTATAATCACGTTTTCAACATCTTGAATGACACTAGTAAATTTCGAGTGTAGCGTCTCACATCTGATATTAAACTGTCATAAAAAATGACAAGTATCACATATGATCATGACAACCTATACTTGGTAAGACTGAACCAGAGGTTTTATTTCTACCCGATGAGGTAAAAAACCCAACAACGAGCCCTTAAATATACCCCAGCCAATCTGCATAATTTAACGTGATTGGCCAGAGGCTCGGCGGCAGGTGAGGGTCATCTGATCGCGAACACGCACTCGTGTCCCCAGTTTCGGCCACGTACGACCTGCTGCCAAGCTTCCTGCCCATTTAAATATTGCAATTCAATTAAGAGTCTACATCAGCGGTGGGCCAGGAGTCCGCTGAGCCTTCACCTGCGCCCCCTGGAGGGCCATACATGCATAACAGCCTCTTTTAGCCACATTATGCAATAAATGGCTGATAACATAGAGCAAAAGCTTGCACTCAGCTACACAGCACATGTAAATAAAATGCCAAGCATCTCACAGTCTGTATAGTGAATGTTATTAGCTTTTTATGCAAGGACATGTTTGGCTTAGTATCCCTTTGTTTATACTAAACAAATGAAGTATAGAGAATGACCGTTGTGAAAACTGGAGTTCATATAGAGTAACTATCCAAAGGCGCTATAACCAAGCGCAGCCAATCAGAGCCCGTCATTCTTCTAGTACAATTTATAAGATGAAAGCAGCCATCTTATTGGTTGCTGTAGACTGCAATTTACTTGTGTTTTGTAGACTTACCTCAGCTCTGGTTTTAATAACGGTCTTAAAGTTTGTGTCAGGAAATTGCCTTGGTGACCGGGAAGGGTAGAATGATATTCTAGTATATTAGATCTCCACAACTAACACTTATTTCTGGAGAAGAAGCTAGAGGAGGTAATATCCCTTATTCCCCCACGTACGGTAACAGGTCTGCTGCGTCATGCAATTAATATTTAAGACCTCATTAAATCACCTTATCAGCTGTACGAAATCATACTTTCTTCCTAACCCTGAAAGCTGTGCAAAGACCGCCTAACATCTGTGCAAACCTGATCCACAGAGAGGCAGGGGACAGACCTCAAACAATCGCATCTTCTCTTGAAATATGGCATTGCCGGCTGACAGGGTGAACGCAACTTGTACAAGTACAATATTCAATAACCCGTTTAATGTCTACAAGCGGCGAGCACTGAACTGACTATCACCGTTATGTGGACTAGTCACTTTGTAAGCCGAACCAATATTCAGCCTATGAATTTACTAGGAACTAATGGCATCAATGAGGCATTGTGTGCCTTATGTCTCACTGAGGTCACTTGCTCCTAGTGAAGTCATAAGGCTGCATTTTCACCAATATCGATCCAGTTTACAAAAGTAACCACCTCCACTTGAACGGGAGATTAAATCACACATGCCATTAACATTACACTGTGTTGAAAATAGGGATGTGTATATTACATTTTTGTTTTAACCAGATGTAACAGAACAACGCTGTAAATTCTCTTCCTTTTTGCCGATGGTTTTATTTTTCCAATATCAGTGCAATTATAACGGTCATTAAACTGGATTATTTTTCCAGAGCACATGTGATTTTAGACACTGTTTTCAGGCCCTAGTTGCTGGACTGCTTGCTGTTCCTGAGGTGTAAATAAGCATTTTGATTTGATGATGTGGTTGCAAAGAAACTTGTAATTTATTTGTGAAATGCTCAAATAAAGGAACTCTGGACTTTTACCTACTTGGCTATAACTTCGGGTGGTTTTTTTTATATTTATTAATGTGAACAAGTCATACAGTTTTTTTAAAAAAAATCATAATAATAATTACCTAGAACCACTTGCAGTACAAAGTTATTTTCTCATACTACCCTTCAGACACCGGTTTATGTAACCCAAGCCTCTCCTCTTTGTACTTGCTGCATTGAACATAATTTAAATTAGATGTTGGTATGGCTTGTCCCAGGGGCCCAAACCCCAAAAAAATTGACATTTTCAAATCAGGATACGGTCACGCCTCCTGCAAAAGGGGTGTGGCCATTTCATATTAGAGGTGTGTCTAGAAACGCTAAAGCAGGCCATGCCTGGCCAACCTGTGGCTTTCTGAGGTGTAGTGAAACTACAAGTCCCAGCATGCCGTGCCAGTTATCGGCTGGCAAAGCATGCTGGGGCTTGTAGTTTCACAACAACTCGAGAGGCGCAGGTTGAGCAGGCCTGCACTAGGCCACCCTGATCCCCTCCCCTATAACCACTCTTGAAGCCATGCACACAGCAGGCACCTGGCTCTGGTGTGTACCGCATCCACTCGTCATAGTGAGCAGACACATACCTCTCACCTTTGAGTCAGGACAAACGGGTCAACCCGCTGGACAGTCCCCTTAAAGCCAGACTGTCTTGCTAAAATAGGGACAGTTGGGAGGTATGGTTCACTGTATCCTTCACTGTGTATGTGACTTCCCCGGCACATACTCAGCAGAGCAGCCTGGGAGCCTCCTTATGCAGATAGAGACGCATCACCAGGGTTGGCTGGGTTTGCTTTTAATTAAATTTCCGTTTTAGATATAGCCAGAAAAGTCGTCGACAATTGGCGATTGGACAAATCCAGACTTTCATACATTTACCCCTGGTACTTTTAAATGAAACACATGAATACACAGGGGGTGGGTGGCACATCGCATACCAGTCTCTACACTGGCACCACCGACACAGAGGAAGGGCCCTACTAATGAGGTGAGAGAGCCGGGTAAAGCTGTATTAATAATGAGCCAACGTTCATTTTACTTTAATACCCCTGTTTTACTATTCTGCTTTACACAAAAACTTAGGTTTACCTAAATTATTTTGACTGGGAAATAAGTCACCTACACCTTTAAAGGATATGTCCAGTTTTGGGCATGACCCCCATAAAAAGCGTTGCCTATCCAGAGCCATATTTACAGTTGATGCCGTCCTTGGTGTTGTGAATATATTACCCGCAACACATTTCTGGAAGTGCCACAAATACTGGGGACCCTAAATTCAGCTATAATTCTTCCCTGGGTGGAAGAGTTTCAAATTTATTTGTAAAATTGTGTATGGCCAAAAGATGCAAAGTCTCAGCTAAAAGTGTAATTTTACTATTGTTTATTGCACACTCCAGCTATTTAACACGTTACAGCTTCATTCTAATGAGCTGCTTAGCAATTCAGTACTTTATGACCCTGACAGAACGGAGATAAATCCTTTTCCGCGATTTCCTTGAATGTGGAAATTGTGTTACAGGTTCTGCGCGCTCCGCTTGAAGCTGGATTTAATTGGTATGGCTTTCACACATCATTCCAGAGGAAAAAGGGGGTCAATTATCGTAAATCCTCAAGTTATCACAAAACCAGAGTCATATTTCCTATTAATGTAGCCAAATTGAATCCGTTTAGCGATTTAATTACTGCTGTTGGAGGATTCTCATTATTCACCGGCATAAATACTCTAAATAAGGTTTATTATCCACAGATAAAACCATTTTTTTCCAACTGGCTCAGTCATTTGTACCATTAGCAGTTTTATAGAGGTAAATTCTGTGCAACACTGCAACAAACGCTGGGACAGTAGATTTATCAGGCTAATTTATGTACAATGTATGTATTGGATGGGAAACAAACTATTCTGTACTATGGGGCCCATCAATTTTGGCTCTGCATTATGTTAGGAGCCCAAGGTCAATCATTTTAGCATTAATATCATAATATCTGTGTGGAGACTGGCCAGGGGAATATCAAAATATTACAATGTAGAACAGGATTACATTCACAGTGCCAGATTCACAGTACAGAACCATCATACCCTTATACCGGTGCCAACAAGTCATAACTTTAGTATAGGGCACATTTAGAGGCCTATCTATTAATATTGGGAGATATGGAAGATAATCTTCTACCCTCACTGATGACAAATAGTTGCGAATCACCTCACTTTGTTGACTCGACATGACAACGCAATTGTGGCATTTTGCCATAGGGGAACGGCTATATGACGTAATTCGCTGCGTCATGTCCCCCCTCTGCACTAGCTAGTGATCCAAGGGAAGACTTTGATATTTAGATTTATTCCACTATGGGCATTTCCAGCCAGCCATCCGCAATAGAGTGCGCAGGGAGTTTTTATTACAGAAGGAAGTGGTACTGTGCGTGTGAGGTGGACGATTAGTCAACCTCTGCAAATATATATGTATTGCCTCATTAAATTACCTTTAAGGAAATAATAATACTCCCTGAACTGTCTATAGCATGTATTATAGAGAGGAACAACAGTGAAGTGGGGGCAGCTACAATTATACAGCTAATATGAAAAATTTCATGTTTACATTTCCTAAGGAACATGAACCATCTTTTTGCGGAATTACACGGATCCTTTGGTACTTTGACTGCATCAGGCAAAAGAACAAATCATCATCATCATCATTTATTTATATAGCGCCACTAATTATGCAGCGCTGTACAGAGAACTCACTCACATCAGTCCCTGCCCCATTGGGGCTTACAGTCTAAATTCCCTAACACACACACACACAGAGACAGACAGACATAGACAGACACACAGACTAGGGTCAATTTGTTAGCAGCCAATTAACCTACCAGTATGGTTTGTTTTTTTTGGAGTGTGGGAGGAAACCGGAGCACCCGGAGGAAACCCACGCAAACAAGGGGAGAACATACAAACTCCTCACAAATAAGGCCATGGTCGGGAATTGAACTCATGACCCCAGTGCTGTAAGGCAGATGTGCTAACCACTACGCCACCGTGCTGCCCAAATTATTCAATTACATGACAAGGACACGAAAGATCATAAATAAGGTTCCGGTCTCGGCTTCATGGCTGTGAGTATATACCTTGACACACACCCGTTGTACAGCGCACACTACACAATATGAGGAGAAGGCTGAGTGACCTTCTCTTTTCTAATTCTTTCTGCTTGTCTACAAATGATTCTTTCGTTTGATAAGCACCATCATTAAAAGGATAAAGTGACATTAATGGATTATTACAGAATCTAATGATTAAGGACCTAAATGAATACTAAAACATACACAGCAATTAATATGCAAATTGAAGAGACAAAGTCACAATTATGTATATGTCAACTGGGGCCATTATTAGAATTCAGAATTATACAATGGGGGATAATATATATCTGGGTGCAGGCACCGCTACCGGCAGACGTGACCTTTACAACACAAGATAATCACTTGTGGCAACTGAATTTATGGTTTCTCTTATTTTTTTTTTTAATTTCTCACTAACACCATGACTAGATATAGCAGCACTGTGGACTATATTACGTTGGCAGTTGAAACATCTTCAAGTTTTTGTAAAAACCCATTAAAGATTCCTGTCACCTGCAGACGACGGAGGCGGCCATTTTGAGAGATGAGTCAATGTTCTTGAGAATGCGGCCTATCGGTTCACAGGGAAGAAGTGCCTCGTGGATATGGATTATGAAGTACTTTGTTATAGCTGGTTCCTAATGAATTAATTCCATACTGTCATATAATGTCTGGGATACGAATTTCAGAGCGTGCTCCCAGACTCTTGTCAGAGTAGGGCTCTTGTAAGGAGGCGGAGGAAGACCTCGAGGACGAGATTCACATCATGGCACATCATTGTACAATGGGGGTAGGGGGAGTTACGCCAAACGCATCATCATACCCCCGCACTTGCCCTTTAGACATAACAGTACTCAAGTATGGTTCATTCTCTTAAAAATTGGTTCTACCGATGGGATATCTGCATCTAATGGACCTCATTATGGAATGTAAATTGGCACAGCACAACTATGGTGTGGAGGCGTACACCTAGATTTGTGCAGGTGTGCCTGACCTTTCTCCAAAGCACACGTAGAGCAAGATGGAGACTTCTCCAGAGGAGCAGAACTTTGCACCAGCCGAAGGAAAAAGTGAAAGAGGGTCCCTGCTAAATACCAGAAGGAGTTCCTTGGTGCCTAGTTCTTCAAAGCAGTGCTAGAAATAGATTATATCATGCAGAGATTCTTGTGATATTAATGTCAGGCGCCGTCCCCACTATTCCTCCGCTGTGCATGGACGGCCGAATGATAGACTCGGCCGGGGCGTCCTGCTGCTAAGCAACAGGGACGCAGCATCCCTGGCCGTCCACGCGTGCGCCCTGACTAGCAACGGGATGCATCCATTCGGCGGTCAGCGTGTCTGACCGCCCCCTGGTTCTCCTCCTATCCCTGGCTTCCTGCTTCTATTTAAACTCTGCTCTGGCACTATTAGGGTGCCAGAGTAACAGGTTCCTGTCTCCAGCGATATTTACTGTTCCTTTACTGCTATTAGGTTCTGACCAGGCTTCCCTGACTTCTCTTCTGTTTGGTGCTTCTTCGTTGTGACCCGGCTTGTCTACCATTCTCCTGGATTCCGCCCTATTCTGTTCCTGCGACCTCGGCCTGTCTGACTTCTCTTTTGGATCTCCCTTTGGTACCGTGCATTCCCGATTAGCTTCTGATCCGGACCGTCTGACCTCTCTTTACCACTACACCGGCAACTGGCTAGTAGGACCGCGACCTGCGTGCCATGTGGAGCTAAGTCCAAACCTCCTTGCGGGGGGTCCCTGGTGAACACCAGGGGCATGTTAGACTCCTCACCTGCTAGTTTGGTGGCGCTAATACCGGTTAGTGGGGCCTTAGCTTCCGTAGCACAGCCGAAGCCTGACAGTTTACTCTGGCCATGACCGACTGTACTGGGTAACCTGACTGAGATCTCCTCCGCCATTTGACCCAACGGGTGGAACAACAGGAGACTAACCAGGCACAACTACTCCAATGTATCCAAGGAGTAGTATTCTGTCTAGACTCTCTGCAGGGATCTTTGAATCCTCCCCAAGCAACACCTCCTGATGCACCTCCTCTCAGTGCCAATGCCACCTCTTCCAGGAAACTGCGTATACCTTCCCCAGAGAAATATGATGGCAATCCCAAGGTTTGGCAAGGATCTTTAAACCAGTGCTCTATCCAATTTGAACTCGCTCCGGAAAACTTCTCTTCTGAAAGAGTCAAGATTGCCTACGTCACTTCCCTCCTCACCGGACAGGCTCTGGTCTGGGCCTCTCCTCTATGGGAACGGGATGATTCTTCTCTCCGCAATTCCTCTGTCTTTATTGAAAATTTTCGCCGAGTTTTTCATGAGCCTGGTTGTGTGTCATCTGCTGCTTTAAGCTTGCTTGCACTCCAGCAGAGGGTCACTCTCTGCTGGGCAATATGCAGTCCAATTCCGGACATTAGCCTCTGAGCTAAGATGGAACGATGAAGCACTGACGGCAAATTAAGGATGCTCTAGCCTCTCGAGATCTTCCTTCTAACCTGGACTAATTGATTGCACTTCGCATCAAGGTAGACATTCGCCAACAGGAACGTTCCCTGGTAAGAGACCAGAGCCGCCGCCTTTCCCAATTAGCTCTTCACTTCCCGTCCCCTGTCTCCCCGGTTGAGGAGCCTATGCAGATTGGACGTTCCGGTCTCTCCCGGAATGAAAGAGAACGCCAGATAAAGAACCATCTTTGTCTCTATTGCGGAGAGCCCAGTCACCTGTTGTCTGCATGTACCAAGAGGCCGGGAAACGCCACCTCCTAGGCGATAAAGGGGAGGTTGTCCTAGGATCCAGTCTCCACACTCCCTGCTCTCTCAAGGACGCCAACTTCTTGATGCCAGTTACCCTCCAAACTTCGGATGGTTCTCTGGAATGTTCCACCTTTGTGGATTCTGGATCTGCAGAGAACTTCATATCCGCTACGCTCGTGTCCAGACTCCATAATCCCTTCCATCTGTACTAAATTTGCATACACAAAGGCAACTGTCCAGTTTACTACCCACTGTAGTGAGCTAAGCTCCAGAAGAATTTCAAACATATTTTGCTTTTAAAAAGGTATCCACATCATTTGTGAAAGTGAAGAAATGTGGGCCTATATTATAGTGTATTTATATGCGGGACATGCATAGATTAGTGGGGCCAGATGGCACAGTCAGCAGGTGGTTACGAAATCTTGTATCTTCTGACAGGAGGAGGAGTTCAGCAGATTGGGGCATTTAAGGCTGAATGCAGGATAGGTGTTCTTCCTGCACTTATCCTGCAGATTTATTATATTGTGGGTACAGATATTTATATGAGAACCAAGGTGTAGTGTAGCTGTTGTGCATAGATTCACAGGTGGCTGCTGAGGCTCTTTTCCCTGCAAAATAATAAGCTTCTTACGTGCTTTGGAGTAATCAATAATCAGCCTAAAGTTTCAATTGGACACCAGTTAATACAGGAAAGCATTTATACAAGCATAAATATCAATGTCACACTTTTTTGTATTTTTATTATTCAAAAAAGTACTTTTACGCTCTCAATGTCCTGAGTGGATGCCTTATATCTCCCTGTGCTTTCAGACAATTTCAGACAAATACTGTACCTATTTACAGAGCTGAGATAAAGTCAGATGATGTAACCAAAAATCACCCGTAATTTGCAATATATCAACAGATATAAGTGAATTCCTCTGTATTATTAGCTCACATATATTTTAATGACAGTAATTAGCCTATATCGTCACAGCATGTCCCTGGCTTGATATTTTCATGGTCCACTAAGCATTCAGACAGCCAGTGCTGAAATGGACCGAGATAATTTAGTGTATATTTAAAGGACAAAGATCATATAATACGGACTATAATCAAATCAGAGCAGATTAAAGGTCTGTTCATCAAACTTGTATGCTCAATTTCCAGTCATACAGACAGGCTATAAATTTACATTTTATTTTATAACCCCCCCCCCAGGTATCCATCATCGCATTTTATATTGAAGAATATTTTTGGAATGTTAATTTATTACGATCCTTTATTTATGTAACGCAACATATTTTGTGCATTCAGACAATTCTATCCAGATACATCAGTCCCTGCCACAACTGAGCTTACAATCTAACTCCCGCAATAGGTATGAAATGATTGGCTCAGATTAAATTACGTATTCAGAAGTTTAGTATTTGTACAAACTTTAAAATATCCAACAGCCCTTCTAAAGAGGGAGCAATCTGAGGACAGTTATTATGTGGGCTTTCAAATGTCCCTCGAACTAAACAGGTAGCTAGACATACTGGCTAAAGAATAATATGAAAAAGGGACAACCATAAAGCAATGAAGTGCCTTTTATTGTATAAAGACCATGTGCTTCAATCATTGTCATTTTTCTCAATGTGGGCTTTTAAGACACTTCATTTTAACCTTATATTGTGCGCTTTAAATATCTTGCCTAAAACCTTTTCCTTACAAAATAATAAATGGACCCTTTTTAAAAAGTTCAAAGCCTGAAAGCAAGACATGTGCCTTGTTACGGTGAAAAATGACCATTTATGTTCAATAATCGCTCCCTTTGTGTGTTTTGTTTCAACGTTCAGGATCTAATGGAATAATTTCATGACATTTGCTGCCTAATTCAAGTGGTAAATAAAAAGGAATTGATTAAACATCCGATTCCTGACAGTACAGCCTGTTGTGAATCCTTATTTTGTTTACTGAACAGACACGACCGTGCGCAGTTGACTGTGCGCCCCGAGAGAAGACTCAACTCTGTTTTTTAGTTAGATCAGAAGACAAACCGCGCTCTTACGGAAATTCTCCACTAAAGGCTGCCTTCCGTATTAGCGCTGGTTATAAGCCCATTTCATGTCACTTTATCATACTGTCTTTCAGTCACAAACCTGCATTTCAATGAGCAGATGGGAAGTGTAAATTAATTGAGTGCTTGCTGTGCACAGCGTGTGGTGCCGAGAACATGGGAAGGAAGTCGTGTATATCAATTTGCTACAATGATGTGCCATATTATGACTCTGTAATAGCCAGGAAGCCATGGGGCTTACTTAAAAATCACTGCGCACAATGCTATCTTCTTATTGGCCAGTCACATTGCAGTAGGGACTGGTGGCGCACCAGAAACCAGCAATGCGCTCTTCAATGGAAAAAAATAGTTAAATGGAGATGAATAACCGGTTGACAGGCCTCTGAACTGGTTGGACTGATAGTTTTAATGGGGTGTGCAACTAATTATTACAGATTCTGCAGCTTCTCTTCCCAAAAAGCTTCTGGGACGGCCTGTACATAGTTGGAAATGAAGGTGGACATTAAGAATTTTATGTTCAAGTTTGAATCTCAATATTTTTATTGATCAAAACTTGTATGAATCAGTGTCGGAACTACAGGGGGTGAGATGGGGAAGGGGGGGCATTACTGAACCCAGTGCTGCTGGGTCAGCACTCCCTCTGAGGTCCCCCCACACCACCCAAAAGGTCGAGCTCTGACTCAAAGTACAGAGCGAATGTCTCTTTAGAGTCTGTGCAGGTGCCTGACCATCTAAACTGAAAAGAGACCTCCGATCTGCTCGGTTACGCTAAGGCAGGAGGCTGGGAGGCTAGAACGGCATTGGTCAGGGCTGGCGGAACACAGTAAGCCATGTAAGCTCAGCAGGAGGGTGATGAGAAACCTATTCACATTTTGCTATAGGGTATATGTACTGTTCCTCCTCTAGTATGAATGACATGCAAAAATAGATTTTGCGCCAATGGATGGAATTATTTTGTAGCTAGTTTGATCCTCTGTATTGGTCATCACTGCTTGCAGCTGTTCTGAAAAGTCCATTTTAAAACATTGATTTGAAAATGAATATGATATGAATACCTGCCCACTAACCACATTACAGAAACAAGTTGGATGTAGGAACGTCATATAGAGGTGCTCTTCACACCACAATCTTCCTGCACACCTTTCACAGGAGCCTGAATATTCCGTGCTGCATGCAGTGCCTTCAAAAACTAATTGTTCCTGTGTGATGGGAAAGGAGAACCCCCCCTTCACCTCAACCAGTCACTATGGCAGGAATTAGGAATAGGAATATGGCATCTCTACAGAATTTTACTTATGGAGGGGAGAGGATGTCTTCCAAAATTATTGGGAGAACACATTCCTAGATTCTGTGTGTCGGAGAAAGAGGGAAAGCCAGGAGGAGTGTGTGTGGTTTATAAGACAAAAGGCTCATTGATAGTTACAGATTGATACAATGACCTGCTAAATGATAGGACCAAGGAGATTCTCACATTCCTGATGGGAACACTAACTACATCAACGCTCATCAATATTTGTCAAGTGAACCTTAAAATAGTTATCCATACATCACTATGAGGAACGGTTTTATACTCACCAAAAAGTGGAAGAAGCTGCATCCTAGATGGTGTTTGGCAAGCGGAACTTGCAACTGAAAAGTTTGCACGCAAGTGTACGCGTATGTGCGCTACATTCAGAGTTGAAGATGGGTCTGAATGAGTAGCAGATGCGTCCACTTGACAACAGACACACCCCTGACACATGCGTTCAACTTGCCAACATGTACAAAACCTTTTATTTTATATGTTACTAATACAATTGCTATGAAGCTTCATTTGAACTTTAATAACAAAGCTAATACAGCAGGAACAACTTCCCGACATGGGTGCAAAAAAAAATAAAAAAATTCTTTGCTACAACATGCTCGGAAAATCCCAATCTATCCCCGAGCACCAACTAAAGTCTTAATAAAAGTCTGTGAATCTAATTACAAGCGGTTCGCTAGTTCGAAAGATTGTCATAATCATCATCCGCTACCGACACCGGCCCTGGACCACCCGTAAACAAAAAAGCTTTTGCAGTGTATCTGCGACTACATCCCAGCCTGAATTCATACACAATTGCGCGAACATTCCCTTGCTGTACATTGTCTAGGTTAGAAAACCCTTTCGCTCCCCGTCACGCTCTTCAGACATAAGGACTTGTAAGTGCCAAAAAGTTGCAGGTCCGAACCGCAGTTATGTATGTTCACTTCCTGAGCAAATGGGTCTACATCTCACTGTGAACGAGACCCAAAGTCTTCCTGATAGTGATCAAGGGATTGCTATTTTTAGTTTGACCTTAAGATGCATCCATCATATGGCGAACAAAATGCAAGGCAACGTACGATGGGCAGATGTATAACCATCCAATAGTACATACGCTATGTGTGTGTTTCTGTATCCAACCTTCTGCTACACTTACAGAACAGTTCTCCAAAAATACCTGTACTAATTCAGCACTTAGGCTAACAAACACACCACAAGCTACAAAAAGAACAATTTACGGACTCAATGCCACCGATAGCTGGACTCCTAGGACATAAGCAACACGTTACGCTGTCTTTCAAGCGCTTGTATGGGAGCTTACAGCTTTTATTTGCTACATTTGTATGGATGAGACAGCCTCGTCTCTCCTGTTCACATCTAGTTTAATGCTGTATTTAGGAATTCCTGTCTGCATTTTTTATGGGAGGCTGACGGTCCGTTCGAGACATTTTAGATCACTATATTTTACTCTAAGCTCCCAGGACATTCAGCTCACCTTGAGGTTAAACCATCATTAATTACAACTGACGCCTAACTAATAATAAGGATTTATTTTATTTGAGTCATTATTTTACTGACCTGAAGCGTGTGGAAAATTACATGGCGTAAACAGTCATGTCTCAATACTATTTACCACAAAACAACCCCATTCACTACAATGGCATTTTGTTTTTTTCCCAGAATCTACATTAGTGACAAATTATATACACAGTATATAGTAGAGGAATGATTGACTTAATTTGTTATATTATTTATACTAAGTCAAAACAAGACAGGCTTGGTTGCTGGGAGCCAGACTCAATCACTTCAAAACTGGGCAATTAATGCTATACAGTACATACTACATAATAAATTAATACTATACATACTGATATCATATAACATATGTAGGCATTATGAAAGGGGATTTTCACCTTCAGATAACCTTAATGTATTAACTTTATAACTTTTTTTCTAAATACACTGCTGTATGTTGCTGCCGTTCTTATGTCATTTTTTTGTATGACATGTGTAGGTCACAAATACACAGGAATGGAAAAAGACGTCAGTTAAAAACACACACACACACACACACACACAACTTTGTCCTTTTTTAACAAAGCCTTAGTGGGGTGCTCTCAAAGCATCCCACCAACACAGCTCCTGAAATTTGGGGAGTCCGCCCGGGGTCCAATAAGAGCAGACACCCCCCCCCAACCCTGTGCAGAATTGCATCATTAAGCGTCACTGTGCAATGCCGCAAATTGTGAAAAGGGTGGGGTGACAGTGACGCAATCGCGTCACTCTGCAGTTGGACCACTTGTAAATAGTAGTCACCTTCTGTCCACATATTTCATAGTGGCCAATATTGAGCAGAACAAATCTAATTGGATTACTACTAGGCATTGCACATGATTTGGAGCAACATATGCCCGCTATCGCTGGAGGTGGCACCTGACCAGCAGAGGGTGTTTTTACCATGTGTCGCTGATCAAATCAAATTTTCTGGTAAAGCCCACCACCAGCATATCTTAATTTTACCGAACAGCAACTCAAGTGTGTGGTAGGTCAGACACCTTCACCCTACCATAGTGCAAGTCATTAAGAAAAACAACAGTCCTGATATTTTGTGGTATTACCACAGTTTTTAGCACTCTAAAGGGAATGGCACTCGCTTACACCGGAAACCAACAAACAAAATCTTGGCGTAGACAGGCTGAGGGGGCGCCCCAGAAACTTAGGGGCATATTCAATTACGTTCGGCGCTCACAGCTGCATGTGTAAAGTGACAATACAGTACCGCAACATCGTGGATTTCCCTTCGCTACCCTATAGGGTGCGCATGGAGATTTGCGGTGTTGCGGCAACGGGATTTGTGTAGCCATGCGTAATCGTGAGCGCCGGACCAAATTGAATATGCCCCTTAGTATCCCCCTCCGTGCTTACATGGGTTACCGTGTTCCACCAACACTGCCCAAGATATCTACTGCATATATAAATTGTGATTGAAATAAATAATGATATCTTCCTTAAATAAATAGCCAAATGTTTGTCTGTCTTGGGCCACAATAATTAACGTTGCTACATAATTGTTCGGACATTACAAAACATAACTATACAAAACATTAATAATAAAAAATAAACTCCAAACACAACCATAACTTAATACATTTTGCCCTAGACCTTTAAGACAAACCAAATTCCAATCCTATTATCTTTCTATTTTACTCTCTGCAAAACACAATCAAATTTTAATGGTATGCAAATCGCATTTTTGAAAAAAAAAAACCCCAAAAAATTAACACTTGCTTAATAAAATCAAATTAATCCGAAAATGTCAATTTCTAATGCTAAGCAGTCTCATCTTGTCATACTTTTTTTTATATTATAGCCTCGTGTCTACGGGGAAAAGTAAAATGGAGCAAAATAAGAGAGACGTTAAATGTAATATATGGAGGGCTGATTGCGGGGGCAGTTCTTCCTATTTGTAACAGATTAATATGTTAATTATAGTGCATATTTTGTAAAAAGATTAAGTCAAAGAAAAGACATTTATTTATTTTCGAGACAGCGTTTTCTTTTTTCCTTTTTTTTTTCTCTCTCTCTCTCGTCCTGTTACAGTCCGTAAATTAGCCAACAGAATACATAATGAGAATGGAGACAGGAAGATTGCTAAGGCATTAGACAAACTCTTGCGGCATATAAGAGATAATGTCTTTTATTTCAACTAAGCACATTATTAAATACAGCCCTGGCTTTTCCTGTAACACCTGTTATTTTCTTACAAATTATCTGCCAGGAAAGAAATAAAAAATAAAAGAATGAAGAAAATGTGAGGCTATAAATGTATTATCCTAAATCAAGTATCTCTAAATGCAGCGATTATTGTCAAATTGAATGTTTTTCAATCTGAAAATCCAGGGACCAAATGTCTTTTTTTTTTTTATATTTATACTTTACTTTTTCTTTTTTTAACATCTGTTTGACATCATCGATATTTATGGTTTAAGTGTTTCAATTCTGTAAGATAATGCTGTGTTACGTTAGTTCATGCTTCCCATTTGATTGCTCTGGCATCTTGTCAAGAATTAGTATTTCTTAGAATCATGTGTTTTGTTGTATGACAGCCCTGTGCGGGAGCAGGGCCAGGACAAGGAAAGGAAAGCAATGTGTAAATCTTGCATATTTATTTCTCAACGGTTGGTAAAAGTATTGTCAACATGGCCAAGGAGAAGTTGCTGAGGATTTTCATGACCATATAAAAAGACATAAGACGGATTTTGTATAGGTCATGGAAATCTGGGGTAACTTCTAATATACACAAGTTTTCCTGCTGAATGTTGAAGGGATTACAATTAATGACATTGGTTGTAATCTCATTATAGAACTCATTTTCTATAATGTTTTTGCACAAAATCCGGTATATAAGGGCCTGATGAGTTGTTGTTGATTAAATAAATGGAAACAAATAATCAACTGAATTGAAGGAACAAAGGTAGGACACCATAAGGTATTACATTACTTGAATCTAACAGATAATTGCTTAAGGCTAGTATAATGCATCTTTGAGAGATAATAACTTAACCTATTATATAATTTAGAGAATTACATAGACATTTAGGTCATAGGCGATGTTAAGAGTTCCATTACAACCAACTATGATGACTTTGTGCTGATTGAATTGCCTGTCATACTTTGCTGTGCCTTGGAACAAAAGCTTCATGAAAGATCTTATTCAAGTTTGAAAATAGATAAAGTTTCCAATATTGTTATCTTAGAAGTATATTTGAATAAATTACACTACATGGCCAAAGGTGTGGACATGTGGAAATAACATCCTTATGTGTTTGTTGAACATCTCATTCCACAGCCATGGACATTAATATGAAGTCGGTCTCTCCTTTGGCGCTATTACAGTCTCCACATTTATGAACAGACTCTCCACTAAATTTTGGAACATGGCTGCAGGAATTTGCATCAATTCAGCCACAAGAGCATTATTGAGGTCAGGCACCAATGTTGGGCGATAAGGTCTGGTCAGGGCTCTTTGCAGGCCAGTCAAGTACCTCAACACCAAATTTTGGAAACCATTTTTTGATGGACCTCCCTTTGAGCACGGGGTGGAATTGTCATGCTGAAACAGGAAAATGCCTTCCCCAAACTGTTGCCCCAAAGTTGTAAGGAACAATTATCTAGAATGTCATTGCATTCTGTAGCATTAAGATTTCCTTTCACTGGAACTAAGGGGTTCATACCAAGTGATGAAAATAAATTCACAGACCACTATTCTTCTATACCAAACTCCAGTTGGCAGTACACGTTTGGGTAAGAAGCATTCTCCTAGTGTCCGCCAAATCCAGATTAGTCTGTCAGACTGCCGGATAGTGAAACGTCACTCATCACTCCAGAGTCCAACAGCGATGTGCTTTACACTACTCCAGTTGACGTTTGGCATTGCTCATGGTGACCTGAGGTTTCTGTGCTGCTGCTCGGCCATGGAAACCCATTGAAACTCCCAAAGAACAGTTCTTGTTCCGACATTGCTTGTAGAGACAGTTTGTTACTTGGTAGTGAGTGTTGCAACTGAGGACAGACCATTTTTAAGTGCTACGCGCTTCATTGGTCCCATTCTGTTGACCTGTGAGTTATGTTGAAGTAGAAACGTCTTGGAGCAGCAATAATAACAACAGCACTTACAGTTGACTGGTGCAGCTCTAGCAGGACATAAATTTGACAAACTGACTTGGAACGGTGACATCCTAGGACAGCGCCACTTTGAAAGTCACTGAGCTGTTTGCTTGACTCATTCTACTGCGAATGTTGGACTATGGAGGTTGCATGGCTGTATGCTTGATTTTATGCACTGGATAGCAATAGGTTTGGCGGAAATAACCAAACACACTAATTAAAAAGGGTGTCCACATAGTTTTGCCCATGTACTGTACCATGCTAATTTTATACTAAATATACCATTAGATTTCAGTTTTATGCTTAAATTTAATTACCCTACTACAAATTTAAGTCCGTGATGCACACAGGGGGGGGTTTCCGAGTCTCTAGAAACCCCCCCTGCGCTAAGTGGCCACTGTCCTATACAGCAGCCGCAGCGCTGTCAAAGAAGCGTCCGCGGCGGTGCTGTAGTGTATACAGCACCGCCGCGGACGCTTCTTAGACAGCGCCGCGGCTGCTGTATAGGACAGAGCTAACGAAACGGATGCGCAGCAGCTTTCTCTCAGGTTGTTGTTTTTTTTTGGGGGGGGGGGAAACCCCCCCCCCCAGACAATCCTCCGTGCACCCCTGTAAGTAGCATGCATAGTTAAAGTACACTTCTACACCATACCTATGTTTTTTTTGGAATCGGGACAGCATGCAGAAGAGGCCGAGGCTACATCACATGGTGGAGTTTCACGACACCCCTCCCCTAAAAGCCCCATTTGAGTGCCACACAGCATTGAAGAGCCATACCTCCCAACTGTCCTGGAATTGGGATAAAAGTCCTGCTGCGCAGGATTGCAGGACAGTCCTCTAAAATCGGGACACTTAGGAGATATGCCCGAAACAGATGACAGATTGATTATTCATGCATTGAAGATATGCATTTTAATATGAATACAAGTTTTGCTCTGTGCCCTTCAACTCTCTTCATCACCGGACTGATGGCCTCTTTACCAGCTCATAGTTATCGTGAAGTATTTTCACATCAAAAGGCTGCTACAATCAAACATAAGAAGCCTGTTTGTATTTTATTTTATTTTTTACACACGTAATGAGCAATTTCTTTGAAGCTAAATCCCGTTTGAATGCTTTTTATTAATTGAAATTGAGCTCCCTGTGCATCTCATTATAAAGTGGCTATTGAGTGTGCTAAATTAGCCATGAGGGTATTTTTTTCTTTTGCCCAAAAAAAAAGAAAAAAGAAAGAAAGAAAAATCAGACAAAAGCAATAGTATTAAGGAACAGAGGGATCATCAGATCCATATTAAATTAAGCGGGATGAGAAGAAAAAAAAAAAAGAGAGAAGACCATAAAATGGAATGCTTGAGCAGCATAAATGATTAAAATATTATTTTAAGCAGAGTTTCAGACATGCTTGGGAGGAAATTAAATTTATATTCTAAATTAGGAGGAAGGTGAATACGCTTTATGC
Organism: Mixophyes fleayi; assembly: GCF_038048845.1. NCBI lineage: Eukaryota > Metazoa > Chordata > Amphibia > Anura > Limnodynastidae > Mixophyes > Mixophyes fleayi. The sequence continues at coordinate 92,728,805 of NC_134411.1, forward strand.
CAGTGAGTGTCGTACCCAGTAAATTGAGGAAATTGCCAATATAGGCTTTCTACACAGTATTTGTAAATTCTGCTTTCCAAATTTTGTAAAATTTATATATAAAGCTGACAAGATGGCCATGTCAATTCATTCTGCACTGTGGATTGAATTCCAGACAGGGCAAAATGATAGTGGGAAGTCCACACAGAACACTTGGGGATAGATTCTAGCTATCATTTACCTAGTACATTTTAGAAAAGGAAAGTTAGAATCTGATTGGTTGCTATGGGCAACACCTCCACTTTTTGCTTTTTAGGAAGGTTTGATAAATGCACCCCTGAAGGCCAATTTATGCTGGAGAAATTCCACAGCCAAATATGGAATGAGGCGAATATTTTGTTAAATGGTTTTGAAAACTGTGTCTCTCTCTAGGTGTCCGGTCCTGGGTGTGACTGACGCTGGTTCATTTGGGATCTAACAGATGTCAATCATGACAAGTGATGACGTTGGATGTCATCCAGGATCACACTGTGACTGCGGACATTGTCCGGCTTTACCTATAGTTCTCTATAATATCCAGCCATGTGGGGCTAAACTGATGGCACGTGGGTACCTTTAACTACATAATAATTCTATTCATTGAACTGTGTGATGTTATATAAGCAACAAACAAAGAGATGCGGCTGGATCTAATCAGCATTCTAGTTTGATTAGTATAATAATCCCTGCTGATTTTACTTCCAGCTTTCAATATATGCTGCTACATGTTCCCAATGTTCTGACACGTTACTCAGCTCTTCATGTTAGACAATATGCTTATCAAGGGCAAAAATGTGATAAACATTTTAAAACAATTTCCAAGTACACCTTGCAGCGGAGGCGATTTATCTAAGCGCATCATGCGGGATATTGTCTAGGGGGACTTTGGTGCAATACAATTCCCATCAGGACGTGTTTACAGACTTGATGATAATGCAGTTTTACTGCCTTTAAAAACAACTGCTAATAGACATCAACTTATAAGGGCCAGAGAATAAGGAAAGATAGAGATAAATGCCTCTAATATAGATACAGGAAATTACACTGTGCATTTGGCCAATATTGAAAGACGGACAATCTTAACAAAAAAAAAATAGGGGTAGGAATTAGGGAAAGTTGGCAGCTATGCTGCATATAATATAGATGAACACTTTAAATAAGAAAGCATTTCATATCAGCATTATTTCCAATCAGCACAGTGCTTAGCATTGCTATCTCAGAGCTCTGAGCTTATCGGATAGATTCTGACCAGCACCCAATCTGTGTGGAGTTTGTTCTCCTTGTGTTTGTGCGGCTTTCTTCCTGGTACACCGGTTTTCTTCCCACTGTCCAAATTACATAGGTAGGTTAATTGGTTTCTAATTCTAACAACAGAAAAGTGTACCCTAGTGTGTTTGTGGGGTAGAGAAGTTAGGGGTTTATTTTTTTTAGAGTTTAGTAGTCTATTGAGAGAAAATTTAGAACATAACAGATGTATTGCAGTGGTACAATTACCACTGTAATGCTTGTTAAATAATTCTCAGTTCCGGAGTATTAAACCTATATTGTATCGCTGTCCTGAGGCCATGACATGTTGTCCCCCATAGCCACCTATAATTGTACCCATTAATTCTATATAAATATGACCCTGAAAACCATAATCACACATTGTTATTACACCTTAAATCAGGCAAGTGTTAAAGCTATGCTGGAAAATATATATAGAAACTATTTTTTTATTCCCTATTGTAGAACTAAAATTCGACAAAACACATTGTGTGCCAGCTTTAATTATGCAGGTTTGAGCGTGTCCCTATCTCAGTAGAGTATTGGCGCTGAAAGCTTTCAAAGTACATCTATGACTATACAAAAGATGTGTAATTAAAAGTGGAAAAAAAAATATCCTTATTGCTCCCTACTTCTGGGACAAGCGATTCTATTGCTATCTCATTTCAAAGTCATTCTGCGAGGCGTCGGCGAGAAAATTGAATGAAGTCTGGATTCCTCTGATATCTTTTTACACTTCAGCTACAGCCTTATACATCCAATAAAGTTATATTGTTGAGACAGCAGAAGAAAATCAAGCAATATACATTACGGCAGCTTTATTTGCCAACCTGAAATAGACAGATGCTAACTTCCTATTTTGTCTTATACTCTCTAATTTTCATGTCTGCCAGTTACTGGCTCTGCACAGTGTGTCTGATAACTTCAACCATTCTTGCAGAATTTCCTGCCTGCTAAGACTCAATAAAGAGACTGAATTAAGTAAAAAAAAAAAAAAAAAAAAGACAGTATGTAATAGTTGGAGGTATTCGCTGGTACTTAACCCCCTCATTTCCTGCATTTATTTATGGTAGTGCATTAGGGGAACTAATAACTGTGTAAGTTTATCTTTGAAAAGTATGCAAGTATAATTTCAGGGAGATTGTGCAAATTAATTACCAACAAAGGGAGTATGTCCTGTTCCGTCCAATTAGCTTAGATAGCTCTATACGTGAGTGTATCTATATGGGATGTAGGTCACTCACACACCTGTGTCCGTCCGTCCGTCCCCCCCAACGCATGTTACCACCTTTCCCCAACTGTCTCTCTCCCACTCACCCACATAACCTCTTAGACCCCCACTCCTCCACCCTCTTTTGTTTCACAATTTTCTCTCTTCCCCCTCTCTTTATTATCCACTTTCTATCCCCTACCTCTCTTCACCCCTATCTCCCCTCTCCCCCCAATTTCTCACCCCCACCTCTCAATTCTCTATCTCTGGCATGTTATATAATCCAAAGATGCTGCCTGGTATGGCTCAAAGCCCCAATCTTCCTCCATGTGAAGTCTGTTTACTTTAAATAGACAGTCTACAGCAAATTGAAGTGTATGCCATGTGTACTATAAATATATATGCCATACTTGCCTACTGTAAGCTGAAGAGTGGCAGCTATTTTCTTGTAGCATTTCCCCTCATGGTAAATAAATAGGAGGAGGTGGGCTACAAGAAAATGGATGTTGCTCTCCAGTACAGCAGATGTCATTATAAATTGGTTACCCCAGTGTTTGCTCAGCGGTGGCTCTGCCCACCACTTCCCCAACCCTGTTTCAGTGAAGTTTGCCAGACTCTCCCAGTAGTCTGCGAGATCATCCACAATTTTGGCAGACTCCAGACATTCCGCGGGGGTTGGCAAGTAAGGTGTAAGTTCACATTGAACTCTACTCCCCTTAAGATAGGTTTGATTGTAAGCTCAGTGGGACAGGGCAGATTTCCTGTGCATGATCCACATTTTAAACTAATAGATCAGTCTGTAAAGCTGGGTACACACTACAGAAATTTCAACCAACTTTTTATGCCGAGCGATTTTACATGCGATCGATGTTCCGATCGCTCGGTCCAGGGACTGCATACACACTAGCCCTGTTTAGGACGATAAAGGGAAGAGCGGACGTCCATTTAGCGACTTTTTACAGTCATGTTGTCGTGAGCAATGACTGTAATTTCATACTCACTGTTGTGGATCGGTCGGAAGTTTATACACACTACACAGCGGAAACGAGATTGGAACGAAAATATTAAACGGTACGGCCAACCAAATGAGGCGATAATCGTCCATTTGGGCAGACTTTCGACCATTGTGTCACTGCACACACTGACCAGACTTTTGAACGAGCGGTCGTATGTCGGCTGTTTGAGCCGATTATTGGACGAAAACAGTGTAGTGTGTACCCCAGCTTAAGGCTTAAACAATGTTTGTTTAATTCACATGCTCCAAGTAAAAATTGTTATTGTTTAAATGGCGACACTATATTACATAATGTTGTACAGTGAATATTTAATCACACATATTATTTAAAAATAATTGCTTATTTATTTCTTCCTGCAGCCTTATGGGTTAAATAAAGCACATTGTAATATTGTATTAAACAGACCTACTAGTCAGAAACAGGATATAGCTAATATCAGCATTCTGAATTGTAACAATTGTCCCCTTGCCCTTCTTTAGATCTAACTTACTCATTACCACAGCAGACTTGGAGGGACGTTTGCATATTGCTTTTAACAGCTTTTTTTTTTTTTAGGCAAACCTGGCTAGCACTGTTTTGCTGCATATTAATGACATGAACGAGATGTAAAATCACAACAACAGCATTGGCAAAGAATATTCATCATAGGATGCCAAAAATAGGGGTCCGGACTGTTTCTAAGCCTGGGTCATAGCAAATGGAAAATCTTCTGTCAATTTCACCGGGGAGTGAAAATCCTGAAAACAGCCCTTGCTTCTATAACAGTTTTGCTGTGATAAGACTCTTAATATATTAATAAAACAGCTGGTTCGGTAAATGGACAGATGTTATTGGTAAGGCTCCCTCTTAAATACGTTGTACATCTGTCTCTTGTCAGTGAGACAAGGGATGACCATATTGGGCCAAGTGAAGAACTAACAGTTAACGAGGATTCGGCAGAAAATACAATTGTGGATTTGAGGTGCACAGCTGACGTCAATCTTTTTTTTTTTTTCAGTGTTCTGTTTTATTAATGCAAAGCATTATTCCTTGGTGCCAAGCAAAGCAGCTTAGTGATAAACTGAGAAAAACGATGCTAAACTGCTTTAAATTCTCCAGAGACATTGCCATCTTAAAGGAGGGAAATATTGTGGATGTCTGCAGAGATATCACACATACCTATAAGAAGTGAGGCTCTATGCATTGTAAAACATTTCCAAGATTACACTTTATCACTAGATGGAGGGAGGGTGCAACTGTGTCTGACAACCTGCGCAGATATACTTTGACTTGGGGTCTTCTTACTAACCTATACTACAAAAGCCATTTAGCAAATAGATGTTTGGAGAAAGCGAGGTGGAAATCAGTGATGGATTATATCAGAGTAATACCAGGCTACACCCTAGTTCAATAAGGCACTTGAACTGTTATTGAAATAGATACAGTGAATTTGGGGTGATGGAATTGCTATTGCGTACGTGCATGGGGCCACAGGCTTGTAATGAACGTGGAAAATGGGTCCAACTGAAGAGTTTGCCGGTTCCTATCAAACCTGTGTCCATGGTCTTGACCTACTAATGACATTCTAATGAACTTGGCTTATGGACCCATATTCAATTAATGTTTTTCTTGCAGCGAAACACTGAAATTTACAGTAATGCAAAACTTGCAGCAACGTCTACTCCACTTGTATAATCAACCAGACCTTCAAACTTACTGACTCAAACATCAGAGCCTCAAGGTGAAAAATGAAAGGTATTGTGATTGCCAAACAATATACAAAGATTGCAAGGCGGCCCTACCTATGCTTGTGAAGAACTGAACTAAGTACAGACTTATAAAGTTATAAAGATATCGGTTTAGAAAATACATTTAAAAAAAAATAAAAATTGGGAATAGTATATAATAACTTGTTTTTAAAACTTATTTCAAAAATTGTAAGATTACTTTTTCTCTTGTTTAAAACAATTAGGTCCACCTTAAAAGCACCTTTAATTTAAGATCTCCTAAATTAAGTGACCGCAGGTGGACTCTGCTACAGTCACTTAATTTAGGAGATCTTAAATTAAAGGTGCTTTTAAAGGTGGATCTGTCATCCAGTGGATCTGTTTTGTGAGCAGTGATGTCACTGGTTCCGAGCACATTGATAGGCTGAGTACTACCCCCACTGCATAGGTGACCCGTCTACTGTACCATACATCCCAAAAGTCCAAAATTTGGGGCATCATAATGGGGGCATAGCCATATCCCTGGGGGTGTGCCTACCGCTCCTCTAAAAAACACCCTTTCATTGTCAGAAGCATGTATTACCAGCTCATCGCTGTAGGCAGGACTTAGATCCCAACATTCCCTGGCTATTGTGATGACAGACGGGTGCAATTTAAGAATCATAAACAATTTGGCAATACGCCTACTAGGTTATACAGATAGAATTTTACACAGCACTCTAAGGGAGGCTGCAATTTATCTATAAGTAGAGTATTGAAAAAAGATTTGCAACATTCACAAATATCTCAACAAAACTGCTTATATTATTACATTTGAACCCCTTGGCAAAGCTAAAGCTATTTGAAACGGCATCCGCTGACAACCCCTGGGGAAAATGAATTTTAATTTGTCTTGGTCACAGTGAGGGGTACAAAAGGAAAATCAATTCCTCAACAGGGGTTGACAACAGCTCATGTCATTTAGATGAATTTTATACAATGGCATTTGGTCTGAGAATTAAAGAGGCACCTACAATGGTATGTTTAGACTTGTCCCCTCAATTAGTTTATGTTTGTATGGATTCACATAGTAGTACGGAATGATCTAGAGGGCAGAGTACACATTAGTAATAGATAGGAGGGAATACAATTGTATTTAAGATGTACAACAGTCATTTACTATAATTAACAAAAAAGTAACACCTCCCAGCAATATGCTAATCATTCAACTGGGCGGCAATCTGTCTCTCCCCATTCACGACTTACTGGCCTAGAGTTCATAGATCATCCACATAGATCATGGGATCCCAGGGTCGACAGGCTGAAGTCTGGTTAAATTAAATTAATAATAATAAATGTATTTTGCTCACCACCATTCAATGTACAATTATTCTCATCTTTGGGGAACTTAGTACTTATCAAGTTGCCCATTAAGTACAAAGTCTCCGCACCGTAAACCATGGCACTCTGTATTAGAATCAGTAATGACAAATATAGATATGATAGAGGCTTGGAGGCTCCTACATCCCAACCAGATATCATCCTCAAGTCTCTCAGCCTCACATGGTTCACTGTCAAGATTAGATATAGTATTTATGTCCCAGCCGACTAATCATTTTATGATCTGGGAGACACTCAAGGCATGCTCTCGAGGTGATATAGTACAAAATGAGTGCACACCGTAAGGCGGTTAATTTGGATGTAAAGGAAGAGAGTGTAGAGCAGTGTTGGCTAACTTGTGATACTCCAGGTGTTGTGAAACTACAAGCCCCAGCATGCTTTGCAAATATATAGCAGCTTATTGCTGGTAGGGTATGCTGGGACTTGTAGTTTCACAACACCTGGAGTCTCACAGGTTAGCCAACTGGTGTAGAGGAAACAGAGGTCACCATTGATTGAAACCCGGAGAGGGTTGTTAAAAGCAAAATGACCGCATACACTGTTTCTGACCTAATCTGCTCACCAGCGATTGTTTTACACTTCTCATCTTCAAACATGGCAATAAACTATTAGCAATGCTTAAAGACCATCGTCCGTTCATAATCCCACCAATAGATAATGAAAATGGGGATAAATGACAAACCCTAGATTCATTCATCTTTGCTTCAGCGAGTTCTACTACACTCTATATACTGTAACAGTCTCTTCACCCAAAATCATGGACCACTTGTCTTCCGTTAGATTACCCCCACCTGTTTTTCACGCATGTTAAACTGCTGGAAACAGACATTGCCCCTAAGGAAATCAAACGAGCCATAATCTCATTACCCACAGATTGGTTGCAGAATGGTCTCAAATCTGAAATGGAAGCGTCATCTTGGCAACTGCTGAATCTGTCTAAAAACATTTTGGGAAAAGGACTATTTCCTCTATCAACTAGAGAATAATTATAGTGCTATTAAAAACTGGGAAAGACTCAACAAAAGTGTGAATCTTATTCTATCTCCCTTATTAATATGGAAGCCAAAATCTTTGGTAAAATTTTAGCAATACACCTTAAATAATCACAACGGTGATGCGTATGGACCAGTCTGACTTCGTGCACCAAAGATTAACTGCAGCTAAAATCTGTAGACTATAATCTGTAGACAAACATAATAAAATAGCCTCCAGCAGTCTATAATCTGTACAAGCTACTAAGTCGTTTGTGGAACGGGACTTCCTCTTGTCATTTATGCTGAAAATTGGCTTTGGCCCCAAATATTTAAAATGCACTCAGCGCTGATACACATTTGTCCAGAGCCACAGTAAAATCAGGGGGCATTTTTTCAAATATCTTTCTTTTGGAGCAAGGTACTCGCCATAGGTGTCCATTTTCACCTGTTCTATTTGTGATTACATTGTATCCTTGGCTCAGTCTATACATCATAATGGTTTCTGCCTTTAGAATGTGAAAGAAAAAAATATCTATGCACACGTATGGTCTATCTAAAAGGTGTCTGCAGCATACGCTATTTGGTAAATGATCTGGGTTAATAATTAACGAGGATAAATGTATTTTGTTCCCATTAGACACAGAAAGCAAAAACAAATCTATGTTTTCCTTCCAACTCTCCTGAATATATACTTTCAAGTATCTGGACATCAATATTGGATTATATCCTACAGATTACATTAAACTCAATCTTATTCTCATCATAGAGTTTATTAAACAGAAATGAAACCATTAGTCGAAGCTGCCTCTGTCCATTGTTGGCAGCATAAATCTTGTAAAAAGTATCTTACTGCCGTAGTTTAGTTATATTTTAGTACATTCCCAAATTTAATAAAGTGTAATTGACACTCCCTAATTGTCATCAATACTTCACTGCTCTCCAGATTCAACATGAATATCACTGGCTACAAATTACAAATGTGCCACTGAAAAAGCAGGTAAGTAACACTGGTTGAGACCTTGGTAACACACTCATCACTTCTACACAAATCTACCACACTAATTGTATGTAGGTTTAGAGCTCCTAAGGCTGCTCAAACTCAGTCCTCTAGAGCTACCAACAGGTCATGTTTTCAGGATTTCTGTCTTTAGAAACAGGTGAGATAATTTATTTCCTCCGGAAAAATAGATCAAATCACCTGTGCATGATTAAAGAAATCCTGAAAACATGAACTGTTAGCCAGAGCCGGATTTACACCTCATGGGGCCCTAGGCAAGATATCGGTTCCCCCCCCCCCCTTCACACACACAGTGGCCCCTCACACACATAATACACACAGACAATGGCCCCTCACACACATAATACACACAGACAATGGCCCCTCTCACACACACATAATAGACACACTATTAATATACTACCCTACCCTTCCCCCAACTTACCTTTTTCATCTAGGAGCTGTGGAGTCTTCATCCCCTTCACACATGGGACGGCACCTGTCATGTGGTGCACATCCCATGTGACACACAGCAGGCCACACAGAGGAGGGAGGGAGGAGACCAACCACCACACTAGCCCCGTGTGGCCCCTCCCCCGACTCACGGCCCCCTCCCCCGACTCGCGGCAGGGGCCAATTTTTTTTTTAAAATTGCTCATGTCCCCCCCCAGTTGGGCTTCCCCGAGAGCCGCTAGGCCCTAGGCAGGTGCCCAGGTTGCCTAGTGGTAAATCCGGCCCTCCTGTTAGCTCATGCAGACTGGATTTGAGCACCTCTGCCATAAAGTAACATATTGCCCTTACCACAACTTTTCCTGCACTTCAGTATAGGACAATGAGGACCTCTCGGAATTGGTTTCAGTCCCCTGCTGAATAGGGGGGGAATGCTTGAGCATGTTTGGAATTGTGTCCGAATCCAGACACGCTAGAAAGAGGTATATTATACACTTGTGTTTGCTAGAAAACTCCCTTTCAACCCCAAGCCATGCATTGGATTGACCAAAGATTCATATTTATCTATATTTTCCCATATCTTACTAATGCATATATTATTTTATGAAAGACTGAATTTGGCCAAGCCACCTAGCTTTCTATGGAAGGCACCGTAAACAAAGTGGTGGTAGTCAGTTTTCCGGCCGTAGAAAACCCGACAGTGCTTACCCCGGCTAGAGGAAACCGAAGAGCTGCTCGCCGACTGACTGAAATGAATGACAGCTTACAAGGATGACTCTTCTCAATTGCAGCCCCTGACGAAGCCGCAGCGGTGGCCGACGTCACATTGAAGAGACTCAATGTGATCCGACTTGTTCAGGTAATAATTTAAGGAGACAACTCCTGTACAAGGTACATGGTATAGTAATGAACCTTGTATACACGTTTTACTAGATTAACCTTCCGATCTGTGCTCTTCATCTGTCATAACCATCTGCTGAAAAGATCCTGACTCTGCACCCTCCATAGAGATGTATGGACACTGCTGGTTGTGAGAGTATACACACTGCAGAACTTGCCCGACATCGTTCATAGAGATTTTTAGTCTGTTTATAAAATCAAGTGATACAATACGATATGATGAGCTTTGGTACGATGAAACAAGATCGTGGAAGTGTACACATTAATGTGATATGGTCATTTATCATGTGATTGACTCGATAATCGGGTGAAAAACCTGTAGTGTCTACCCAGCTTATGTTTGATAAAATCGGGAGCCTCAGACACAAAGCCCAAAACGCAGCGCTATAAATTGTTTATGTTCAACTTGTTCATGTAAAATACCTTGAACCGTGCACTATGCTTGAAATGTGAAGTTTATACTGTGTGTCTGAGTTCTCGTTATTCACAGCAGTCCTTGGTAACTGAGAATATAACCTTGCTGTGTTTTTTTTTATTCTTCTCATTGTGTACTTTTTCAATGATTTTTGATATTCATTGTAATACAAAACCTAGTAAAAAGAAATTTAAAACAAAAATAAAAATAGGAGAGAGAAAATAATATCTGACAAAACAAAATAATGGTGACATCCAGAAATCTAACACAAGGACAGGGCTCTATGAGAAAATGTGTTCAGCGCTTATTGTTTGCTGATGTCTTCATTTTTGTGAATACGCCAAATGATTTCAATGTTCCAAACCATTTCCCAACAATTAGGGGACATTTTGCTGCCAATCCATCATTGTGACAGCAACACAAATAGGTTACAGCTCTCCTAATATCAGAGGCATCACGGTACATGTTTTACATGTTCAAGGAGAATGGCTGCAGATCAGTTCTATAATAAATACTGAGGTTAGTAAAAAGAGATAAGTAGCTGTGATATGCTAGCTCCACCTACTGTCACTGACCCCACCCACTTTATCACTAGCTCAACCTAATGTCACTGGCTCCACCCACTCCACTTCAACACTAGTTCTGGTCACTTCATAATTAGCTCCACCCACTGCCACTGGATCCACCCACTTCACCACTAGTTCTGGTCACCATCACTAGCTCCAGCCACTGCTGCTGGCCTCACCCTGTTTATCATTAGCTCCATCCAGTCACTGGCTCCACTAGTTCTGGTTTCTCCATTACTAATTCCACCCACGGTCACTGGCTCTACCCACTTTATCACTAGCTGCAGCCACTTTATTGTTAACTATTCATTTGCATTTAAATTTTTTAATGCTTTACTTATGCCATTGTCTAATTTGATAAGAAGCACATTCATTTGGAATGGATAACAAGACTGGGATGAGATTTAATGAGATAAAAGGGGTGTGTTTTCAGGGGTGGCCTACATCTCAGGAGGGTGCAAAAACCCTTTTTATAAATGCAAAAAGACTCTTCTCTGGTATTCCCGGAAATCATGTCTGGTCCTATACGTTTTATGTGCCGATTTTTGCACCTTTCTGTTGCACATTCGTGGAAAAGTGCACTTCTAGGTGATGTTTGACCAATATAGTAAGATTGTATGCTACTTTTAGCAGGGTCATCTCTCCTCCTGTCTCCACCACTTTTAACTCTGCTCTCCAGCTACCTAGCCCTCCTCCCCCCGTCCCCTCTTGCTCCCTCCTCTCCCCTCTGGGGGTTTCCCTGTCATCCATGCCCTACCTCCACCCTCTAGCTGTGCTTTGAGCTCACTGAGTTACTGTGCTTATTGTTTACTGTACTGTGCTGTCTGACCTCGTATTGTTATTTTGTTTGTCCCTGTACGGCGCTACGGACACCTAGTGGCGCTTAATAAATAAAAATTAATAATAATAATAATAATAATAATAATAATAATAATAATAATACATAAAGCAGACGATTGTAATAAATTCAGTACCACTGAAATTCGGTACCACTATTATTAACACATACTAAAGTGAAACATTTAAATGAATAATGGTCCTAAAGTGTTAATAGGTTGAGTGACAGTAACGCTTTGCCCAGAGGCAGAACTAGCGAGCTGTGGGCCCCGATGCAGGGAGGCGGGAACTGGGGCCCCCAACCCTCTGCATCTGCCATGCAGCGGGCCCCATTATCACCAATGGTAGTTCCGCCACTGGCTTCACCCCTTTCCACCACGCGCATTTTCAAGTGTATCCACAAATTGTCAAAACAAATAGATTTTTTTGGGGTTGGGAGCAGCTCCAAGGCCCGGGAACTGGGTGTCTACGTTCAAATATGGCTTGTCTATAAACTTTCACGTCATTGACAATTTGATGTTCAGAAGTGGAACCCTCAGTCGTTGCTTAGTAGCCTCAAAATAGCCCGAGTACATATTCGCGTACTCTTTCAGTTTCTCTTCTGGGAGGTCCAGTGACAGGTGGGTGTGTGGGGCCGGGGCTCGGAGAATCGTGTCACAAAGCCCCGCCCGCTAAGCGTCCAACCCCATTTGCCCTATACAAGCAGGGATGGTAGGTGGGGGGGTGACGCATAATTCACGTCACTAAGCCCCGCCCCCTCCAACTTTACAAACTGTCCGGGATCAGGGAGGTTGCTCTGCTCTCCCGGGAGTCTCTGGGAGGACTCCCAGAAATTTGTGAGTCTCCCGGACTTTCCGGGAGAGTTGGCAACTATGCCTGAGTGTTATAGCCTGTCTTTTTATGAGTACATTCTTTAGTGAGGACAGCAGGGCCTTTTTCCTACTACAAAAGGAATTGATTTATACACGGAAACGTGGGCTCAGCCTACACTTTGAATAATGTGCCTTCTCCCCTGCACTTTACATAGGAATCCGCATTTTAACCAATGCAATCAACACACAATGGGCCTGAATCACTACGGCAAGTAAGGCAAAAAAAACCATGTTACAGTGCAAGGGGTGCAAATTAACTTATTAATTTGCACGTAAGGAAAATACTGGCTGCTTTTTCATGTATCACATAAATACTTGATGGCTTTATTTTTACACTGAAATTTAAAGTTGATCTAGGACATGCCCTCCCCCAACTACAAATCTGTCCCCACATTTTAAATTTACCTCCCCCTCCAATGCAACATGGTTTTGCCCAGGTGCAAAGTTACTCTTTTTTTGCTTTGCTCTCCCTATTGAATCAGGCCCAAAAAGTGTAACCCCTGAGTATGCTGCAGTTGGACCTGTGCACCCAGGAGATACTAATCACATTTCCATAAGAAAAGATGTGGACATTGTTACTGTGCAAAGAGGGCGGAGCCCAACAGGTCTGAGGGAGGGAAGACTGAACAACCTGAGAGCAGAGGGGGGAGAGTGATGGAAGAGAGAGACTGAGCTGTGTGATAAATCCAGAGAAGGTGGCCCTAAGCACGAGGGCACTGGATTAGTGGTCTAGGCAGAGAGAAAAGACAGTCTGCAGTAGGAGGTTTGCACGCACCTCTGAAGAAAGAAAATTTGCAAGTCAGCCATTTTGGAGGGAATCAAGTTCAGATCCTGGGACCCACACTGGTGCAGATAAGTAACTGTGGTTAATTTATCTATCTGTTGATATTCTAGTGGGGTTTGGACTATGTCTGGCCACAAGGGCTGGAGAGTCAGGAATAGATCTGTGGGCAGGTGAATGTGCACCAAATGTTTGTTTAATCAGCATTTAAGTTTATACCACATGGTGATCCCTCTGGTGTTAAAGTCCCAGAATACAATTCAGCAAGGATGAAGCTGAAGGTTTTACAGTTGTTGCTACAGGAGGGTTTGCATACTGTGACTGCTGTACCTTACGGCAAGTGATTGAAAGACCCCTTAAAGCTGCAAACAGGACACATGGTGCATCCATATAGAAGGGCCCCAACTTGCGGTGCACTGCTCCATCTGTGTGGTGTTTGAATGCCGCCGATGTGCGATTTGGTAGTATATTATAGAGGTATAAGTAAATATATATACACATTCACTCCTTGAGATAATTCCCAGTATCAGGAGCCAGTAAGGTTAGCATCTGATATATTGATCCAGTGTATAAGGCTGTGACAATTAATGTTTATGTCTTATGCTGTTGATATTATTGAGTTATTGTGTTAACCTGTTGTTCATAGTAAGAGTTAGTGCTCTATTTTTGTCCACGCCGTCTTATTATTGTATTGCTCACACTACTATTTCTGTCACGATCCGCCTGGCAGCTCCTACCTTTTGGACTTTATTATTTGTATTTGTTCTTTTTATGTGTTTGCAGCAGTACCTCTGATGTCCAGAGGTGCTGCTATTGTGCATTTCTTGTGCTTTAGGAGTTAAACTTTCTGTTCACTAATTATCCCTTGCACCTGGGTGTGGTCTCATTTTCCTTACTTATACAGGCCCGGCGCTCCCATTAGGCAAGGTTAGGCACTTGCCTAGGGCGCCGGGCTCTGGAGGGCGCCTGGAGGGCGCCACAGAATTCTAAAATACTTTAAAACTGTGCGGCGACCGCTGACCATACCTGTCACGGCCGCCGCACAGCATTTTGATGCACGGGGAGGGGGGAAGAGGCTATTTTGTCACCACCGCCGCCTCTCTGCTCCGTCTCCTCCGCTCCACTTACTAGTGTCAGTGAGTGGAGGGGAGGAGACGGAGCAGAGAGGCGGCAGTGGTGAGACAAGGTAAGGAGAGGAGGGAGGAGGGCGGCGATTTTTGCGGGGGGGGCGGAGATTTTTGCAGGGGGGGGGGGGGGCGCCGCATTTTTAAAAATGCCTAGGGCGCCGTGGACCCTAGCACCGGCCCTGTACTTATACCTGTCACTCCCAGCACACATTGCTGGTTATTGATGTCATATCCTGTTGTTGCACCCTGTGGATTCTTCCTCCGCCTTGCTCCTCTGGTTACATGCTGCATGGAATCTGTTCATACCTCCTGCTTCCCTGCATTAGCTGTGTACCTGCTGGTTTCTGAACATTCATATTCCTTCCTGCATCAGCTTGTACCTGGTATCTACTACTACTCTTGATTACCTGTTATTTATACTTTTCTGCAAATAAACAGAGTGTTTTCACCATATTCGTGGCTCCTAGCTGTACTCCTGTATGTAACCGTGACAATTTCAGAATATGCTAAAAATATATTTTCCTATAAAATCACAAAAGCTGCATTTAGTGGTTCCAGTACATAAAATGTGCCTGGCTGGCTTCTGCAGCACTCAGTGTGTCACAGCGTGTTAGTACTGGGCAGGGGGCTTCTCGAATCTCCCCCTGGTGTATCTCAAGAACACCCCCCAAAAGAGAAAGCAGCGATTCGGGTGTAGGCACTGAAAACCATGTACCGAGGTGAGATGCACCTACATCATTCAATATATATATATATATATATATATATATATATATATATATATATACACACCCTCACAACACATAATACAGCAGTGGGTGTTACATACGGATGCATGTAAAACAGTAACCCCCACACACCCCCAATGTCTAATCGCTTTCTACATTTATTTAAGGCATATACAGTACAAAGCTAGATCACTATGTCAGAAGAAAAACAAAAAAAAATGAAATAACTAAAGAGTGACTCAAAGAGATATTATGTTCCTCTATATGCATTAAAATCCCACAATCCTTCTACAATTTGCGCAGAGTGTTTTTACAGCGCCAGTGCTAATAAATATATGGGAAATGTGCTAGATGGACAAAAAGCTGCATTTGTGCCAACTTAAATGCCTGGTTCCCATTTGGTAAATGACAAATTATTGGGCATCAAACTTCACCAACAATGACCACGTATAGAGATAAGACTTTTCTAACTAAGCAGATGGCGTGAAGCTTGTATGTAGTGATCACAGGGGTTACTCATTATGTATGTGCAAATATGCATCACATTTACGTTGCCAGGTCTGTTTTTTGAGTTGTACACACCAAGATATGTGCAAACATAAATCTAGCATATAGATGCATCTGGAACAAATATACAGAAAACATCATCCGCTCGAAAACTGCACCCATCTAGTGTAGAGTTTGCTCTTGGTATGAAAAATATTTCAAAGTAATGTGTAACCCAAAATAAGGCGCTTCTCAAAGGCGTGTGATTATATTGCACCCAGCCTCGCTTTACTCCAATTGCACGAGGATGGCCTGTCAAAGTGTAAGGGGCAGCAAGTGATGGATACATGCAGCTTGAGATACAATTGCCACAATTTGTGTATATGTGCGACTAAGTTTACATGTGGCACCAAATTAAAATGCACTTAAGTGCAACTCTAAATCACTCTCACAGTATATCTAAAATATTATGTATACGTTCTGTGCTGGAAAGACCAACAAATCACAGAAAGGGATAAGAACCACAGCTTGTGCAGTGCTGGAAATAGCGGTAGAACAGAGTTAGTTCCTATTTGAGCCAGTAATTCTGATCTGATCCTGGGCAGCTGTTATCCTTCCCTACTGCTGCCTATGGATATCTCTATTCACACTTTGGAGTCAGTGACTAAAGCTGAGTACACACTACAGAAATTTCGACAAACTTTTTATGCCGAGCGATTTTACATGCGATCGATGGTCCGATCGCTCGGTCCATGGACTGCATACACACTAGCCTTGTTTAGGACAATAAAGGGAAGAGCGGACGTCCATTTAGCGACTTTTTACAGCCATGTTGGCGTGAGCAATGACTGTAATTTCGTACTCCCTGTGGATCGGTCGGCAGTTTATACACACTACACAGCGGAAACGAGATTGGAACGAAAGTATTAAACGGTACGACCAACCAAATGAGGCGACAGTTGTCCATTTGGGCAGACTTTTGACCATCGTGTCACTGCACACACTGACCCGACTTTTGAACGAGAGGTCGTATGTTGGCTGATTTAGCCGATTATTGGTTGAAAACTGTGTATTGTGTACCCAGCTTTACTGTGTGTATATTCAAAAGGATTCACTGAATACTTGTGCATATTATACACACCACGGATGAATGAGATGGATCAGGCTTTTAGTCTTTGACAAAACACAACTTTAAGTGGTAGTATTGCACATTAATCATGTCAAACTGGTTGTTCAGCAACAGACAGTTGTTAAAATTTGGAAACAAAAAAAGTAAACTGCCTCCTTCAATATAAAGCAGTCACCTCTTGTCTGTCCGCTGTGATAAGGGCATGTTCTTCAATATTACAAATGGGTATCGTTTTTATTTCATGGTGTCCCTGTCTAAACCGAAACAATGGTCAGATCAGTATTCTGTATAGGACACCGGACTGTCAAGTAGAGGCCTCAGGTTATTCATCTTTGATCATTATCCTGCCGCGAAATCAAGAGAGGGACGAGGTTTTATTTCAAGGTCATAAAGACACATACATAAAAATGCTGATCTCTGATAACTATGGTTATTGGGGCTTTACGGCTCTCTGTGTTGCCAAATTATGAAATTTATGACTTTACACAGCTGCATTCCCCCTCACACACTGCCAATTTATACCCACATTTGTCCGTTGTGTGCTACAAGGCTCTAGAAATATCTAGCAGTGACTTCTCAGCACTTTGTGAGTTTCCTATCAACTTGCTTAGGACAAACCACTACAAAGGACTGGTTTATTGTATTTGTGGACAAAATTTGCATTTGAATTAAAGTAACCAATAGTCAGTTTGTATCTGTCTTGTGCAAGTTAGACAGTGAAAGCCAGTGTCTGTATGGTTCCTTTGGTTGCATTCAGGTTGCAAAATTTGCACCTAAATGCCACGTTAGGAAATGCTGGAGTTGGTGAAATGCGTGATGTGACATGGACATCACGCATTTTACATGTCGATTCTCAAAATACTGTGCACAATTCTAGTCTGTTATTGTTGTCAATGGTCCCTCACATCTAAGTACAGTCTAAGTTTTAAAGATTTGCCTCTGGAGATTTCTGTTAGGGGAAATGTTCCTATGTTTCAACATTTATCTGCCGCAGAGTGCAATCCCTCCTGTGTATTGTTCTATGAGCTTTAAAACTTAATATTTATAGAAGTATTTTAAATGTAAGAAAATAACGTTATAACCAAGTTGAGTAAAAATGGAATGCTGGGCATTGTAGTGCATCAGGATCTGTGTAGACAATAATAATGTGTTTAGATAAAGAGTCACTGTCACAATTACCCAATGTTGATGACTATTTAATATAAAAACTGACAATAAAGATTTGCAATAGCAGCAAATAGTTTATTTTGTATAACGTAGCCAAGAACCTTCCCTCACAACTGGAATATTTTGTTCCAACAATTTTCATTTTGTAAGGGGACTTTACGCCTTTGAGCAACTTTACTTTATAGGGTCTTAGGTGTTCTCCTGCAACTCCTCACATTATATTATCCTTCTGTGCTGTGTTTCACTCTTACCAAATAGTTTATGTGATCTAGGCAAGGTCGTTTATTTCCATTGCTCTTGGATACAAAACGGATCTGTGGATACAAATGTATCGAATACATAAAAGGAAAACTGAACTGTGTAGCATCCAAGGGCAATGAACCAAACAACAACTTTATCTATAGATCATTAATATATCGTATAGAGCCTTCAGTGCAAAATATATATATCCCCTGTTTGTATGTGTATACAGTATATATTCCATTAATAAAGTTGTCTGACGGCAGAAAATTCCATAGTGTTATTTCTCAGGGTTTCATTTCTGCAAAGTGTAAGTTGAAAAAAACTTCACTACTGTGGCCATATTTCTGTTTAAGTCATTCCGACATCACAATTACTTGGATCAATGAATCAACAACTCCATATAGTACAGCAAGCCTGGCCTGCAGTGTTTCCTTATCACACAACGCATTTCCATTATCATGGGATTTCCTCTGCAACACGTTTAGCACTTTCAAAATGATGAACAGATGCCTCTTTTTAGAGTTTTAGAATTCGTGTTTTCATTGTTAAGGTGCGCTTGATGGAGAAGCTTTTTTTTTTTACCATTCTTAATCCGTTTAGAATTGTACGGGGTTAGGGACACTAAAGCCAATCAGCCCTGTGTACTGTTTGCAGCAGTGCAGAGTGCTTCAGGAAATAAATGCACCGATCTTCTTGGAGACATACCTGCAGTGGGAATTGTTGCATTGTACACTAAACACTGTAATAATTCTATTTATGTAGCAACTGGTGTCTGCGCTGGATCTTTCGTGTGGCTTTTCTTCTTTCCACAACATTACCATTGTTATGGAAATTCTTCTGTCTATTTACAGCATTAATCTCTATGGAAATGGGCTTTAAAAGCAAAAGTGAATTCTGCAACAGAGGCAGAAATGATGCAACACTAAATAATGAAATTTAACTTGCAAAAATCCAAAGGAAACAGATAAATAGAGAAAGTGAGCAATAAGGAGACTTAAAGTTTGTAGGACATGTCCTGAACGATCCTTTTCAATAATGCAAGCGGCGGTCAGGATATCCCTTACCCATAATCCTCTATTTGCTTGTCACAATATGCAATATCTATTTCTAGGCGTTTGGTGTCACAGGGCTTTTTTCCATAGTTATTTTGTTTACTGATGGTTTGTAAATATTAATGTCACAAAGTTCCTTTCGCTTGCAAACTTGCCACTTAGTCTATCACCTTTCATCCAGAATGTGGAAATGAGTAGAATCGCACTCGATCACAGCCTATATGCTCTACCAGCCGCTGCTACATCCAAGTGTGACATTATAAAAGGCTCCCCTCTGGCTCACCGCAAAGCATTACAGCACACGGACACTCCGCAAAAACAGGAAGTCCAGCAGACAAAGGGTCAAGGCAGCTAAACACCAGCTATTATCTAAGTAAAGGCTTCAAATTATTTTTAAAGCATCAGTATTTCTGGGTTTTTCTAAAGTAAACAAACTATTGTGTTGATGAATTATTATTTTTTTTGCTGTTAAGAGGTCACTTTGAGGCACATTTAACAAATGACGGTATTGCACTATCGTGCACTTACCGTGTAATTAGGTAAAGGAAGTCTGCAATTGATATTTATGATAGCTCCGTTCGACTGTTCAATCTCCAAAACCATTAATTTTCGCTGCAGTTCGTTTTTTCTAACAGTCACCATACAACAGTATGGTGACTGCTCGGGGCCGGCATTTAACAAGTTCCGAAAAAACAAATTTTTCGGAAACTTGTAATGTAAATGTACAGCTGAAGCTGGCGTACATCATCAGAACTGTAACATGTTCTTTTCTTCCTCGTTATGTCCAGCTCTGCTCCGGAGAGCAGAGCTGGACAGCGCATGTGTGGAGGGATCACATGATCCCTCCCTGTCACTCACAGCTCTCTCTCTGCAACTATCGTTGCAGAGACAGAGAGGGGATCTGTGTGCGCATGTCCAGTTCTTGGAACTGGACATGCGCACTTGAAGAGTGAAGAGAAGACCCGAAGACAGCGCTTCCGAAGAGGGGGGTAAGTATGTTTTTTTTTATCACTGAAACAGCAGTTTTTCGGAACTGCTGTTTCTGTGCAGGGCTGTACATAAATGTGAGAAGTAGTTCAATCCTTATCATTGCGATAAGGATTGAAAACTACTTTTCACTTTATGTGAATAATGATAAATGTGCCCCTTTATCTCTTAACAGATGCTTTCAATTAATGAACAGTGTGGGTGAAGAGGACTTTAAAAAACATTCTACTCGCTGTCCTCAGCGAACCTCTTCATCGGCTTTTCGGCTTTCTATTGTCAGGCTCTTTCAGTCATTGCGCTCACACACCACGCTCCTGTATGGTAACCAGGGGCTGGCTGGCAAATTTTAGGCTGCGGGTGGGGGTGTCGAGACTCTGCTCAGCAGCCTGTTTTTAACATTTTAAAGGGGAAAAATGTAGCCCAAGGTAGCCCACTATGGGACCTGCCCAGGGAGAGGTAGGGAACAGATGAACCCCTACCCCCCCAGCCTACACATGCTTTTCACAAGGCTCCGCTGCAGCCCTGCCCAGCATTAGAGGCAGCTTTGTAACTGGCCACTGGCAGCTTTTTCAGTGTGTAAGCAAGGATGTGGTAGAAAACAATCTTTGCATAAAACACACGGCAATACCTCATTCTGAGTGGTAGAATGGTGTATCTGTGGCTCAAATGATTGAAGCGCGAGAAAGGGGTATAGGCAATGGAAAACACACCCAAAGGCTTTTCTGCCCTGGGTGCGGTTGCGGCACTTTCGACAAGAAGCTGCACTCAACTTACTTTGGACAGTTAGGGGCACATTTATCATTATTCACATAAAGTGAAAAGTAGTTTTCAATCCTTATCGCAATGATAAGGATTGAACTACTTCTCACATTTATGTACAGCCGTGCAGAGAAACAGCAGTTCCGAAAAACTGCTGTTTCAGTGATATAAAAAAACATACTTACCCCCCTCTTCGGAAGCGCTGTCTTCAGGTCTTCTCCTCACTCTTCAAGTGCGCATATCCAGTTCCAAGAACTGGACATGCGCACACAGATCCCTGAGCTGTGAGTGACAGGGAGGGATCATGTGATCCCTCCACACATGCGCTGTCCAGCTCTGCTCTCCGGAGCAGAGCTGGACATAACGAGGAAGAAAAGAACATGTTACAGTTCTGATGATGTACGCCAGCTTCAGCTGTACATTTACATTACAAGTTTCCGAAAAATTTGTTTTTTCGGAACTTGTTAAATGCCGGCCCTGAGCAGTCACCATACTGTTGTATGGTGACTGTTAGAAAAAACGAACTGCAGCGAAAATTAATGGTTTTGGAGATTGAACAGTCGAACGGAGCTATCATAAATATCAATTGCAGACTTCCTTTACCTAATTACACGGTAAGTGCACGATAGTGCAATACCGTCATTTGTTAAATGTGCCCCTTAGTCCTCTGGCTCCAATTACAGATGCTATAGTCTAGCACATAACAAATCATAGTACTGCAGAGCACCAGTTAGGAAGTTCATCATACCTGACATATGGTCACCCTGCCACAAAACTGTCCCTGTCAAGCCCCAGATTGCTGCAGGGGTTCCCCGCTGACGCCCTCATCATGCTTCACTCATAACTATGGCCCTTTTGTCCTCCCAGTTCCTCTCCAGGTCCTCGGGGTTACTCACAGCAGGAACAGGATACAGTGTCTACCACACATAGAGATCAGTTCATGGTGGTATCACAATGATTTTGTCATAGATTACATTTGTACAGCAGTAAAGACAGCCAGGTGTCTGGTACTTTAATGGCTTATAGCTCCCACTGACCCTTCTGATTGGCTGGAACAGAAGAAAGCAAATGGAGATTTTGTATGAGAGGGACCAGGTGATGCGCTGATACCCACTGTGTGGGGTCTCTGCTCTCATTTGTACGCAGGAGTGGAGGATGGGGTGGGGGCTCTTGGTAATAGTAGACTCCCCCTAGCTGAACAACTGATACATTGCGCTAGGCACAATAAAGTGGATACATTTTTTGGGTCTATAGTCCCTTTACAATCACGTATGCAATTACAGACACGCCATGGTTGGCTTGCATAAATTTCAAATGCATGCTACACGTCAACTCCAGACATGCAGCATACATCTGAACTAATTGCAGGGCAACCACACATCATGTGTATTCCAACCACTAGCATTTTCCATCCAGGCAGAAATGAACCAATACGATCACATTAGTATTCCAGCACTGGATTACGAGCAGCGAGCAGGAATCCAGAACATCATTCAATGTCGCTATGTCTTGTTGATGCGTACCTCACCAGCCAAGGGGATTGCAAAGTGAAAAATAGTCACAGGGCACAAGTCCAGCAGTTTAAGTGGTAACATTAACATAACATGGGGATTATTGTATGATTGAAAGATGATTTCTCTGGATTCCCTTGTGCTCATCTCCTGCAGATGTGTGTATGTGAATCGATTATATTTCACTGTTGTTCTGATAGTCAGAATACAACTAAAAAAACTAAAAAAAAAAGATGATGTTTGGGATACTGAAAATTCACACTTTTACCAAGTAACAATTGACCAAAATAAAAAACAAAAAATATCCCCACTCCAAAAACCCCCCAAAAAAGCAGTCCTATGAGATGTCGATCATGGTGGATGATACTGAATGCCTGTAGTGCCCAACTAGTCACCAAAATTACCCGCTGCTAACAGGGCCCTCTTAAGAACATCTTGGGCCCCCGGGCACAGCAGTGCACTGGGGCCCCTATATATACAAAAAATAAATAAATTATTATATATATATGGGCCTTGCAGCCCAGGGAGGCCCATCGGAGGCAGGAAAAAAAAAAAACCTGAAAAAAAAAGAAAGCTGGCGATCCGACTCCCTCCATGGTCTCCTCCTCCGTCGCGCTCCGCAATGGATGTCGGGCGGGCGTGATGACATCACGCCCGACATGAACGGCGAGCGCCGCACGGAGAAGGAGACCATGGAGGGAGCCGGATCGCCAGCTGACGGCAAGGTAAGTATTGTTTTTTGGGTTTTTTTCAGGTTTTTTTTTTTTTCCCTGCCTCCGACAGGCCCCCCTGGGCTGCAGGGCCCCCGGGCACCTGCCCATTGTGCCCAATGGGAAAGACGGCCCTGGCTGCTAATATTCCAACCCTGACTCTGAAGCAGGGAATGTTTCAAACATACCAAAACTGTATAATACAGGATTAGGCAACATGTTTCTGTCCAGCTGTTCTGGAGTCACAAATCCCAGCACACAGTGACAGACACAGGCTTGAAGGGTATGCTGATACTTTTAGTCCCACAACAGCTAGATAGTTCCAATTGCATATACCTAGTAGAACCTGTTCATAGTAAAAAGCCTTATAAAACATTTGCAGCAAGCATGGATAAAACCTTTTGTTTAATTTTTCACCCTTTATATACTCATTATTGGCAAATGTGCCCCAGCAGAGCATTGTGCCTATCCCGTCTCCTGCTACACCTTTATACCACTTCAGCCCAGAGTTCCAGCGTGTGATGGAGCCGAAACTTTGGGCAGCCTGAAGCAGTAAGCTCTCAGGGCTTCCATGTGGCCTACTTGCAAATGACGCCCTCCCTTGCAAGGGCCCATCAAGGACCTCAATAGCGTAGAGGACGAGGGCTGCAGTTGTGTGCCCCCGCAGTTTGGGTAAGGGAGTGTGGGATAATACTTTTTACAGATATTTTTCAAAAGGTGGAATTTGCTTATAAGATAGGTTTTCCGTCTTCCTGACAGTCCCCAGATACCATACATATGAATGTGACATTCTTCTATACAAACTAGCATTGTGTATATTTCTAAACCGAATGAACTGCATATATGACAAATATCCATCTCTGCGTCTATCGGAAAGAGAATTTGAGAATTTATTACCAGATTATAACCCTCATAGACCACCCAGGCGGCTCTTGAGTCCTCGAAGTGGAATTGAAAAATGAAGAATTTATGATTGTACTGTTCATCGACTTTTTTGTGACTGAAAGTAAATCAATACATTAATGAAGGACTTATTGAATGTTCAAAATTATATATATATATATATATATATATATATATATATATATATATATATATATATATTCTATTATATATTTATATATTTCAAGATAAACTGAGGAGGAAAGTTTGACGATTCAAAATGAAAATATCTGCACCACCAAGGCATGTGGCTTTCTTTTTAGAGACCTGATAAAATCTATATTTTATACAGGAAACTTTGCAAAAAATAATTGTGCTTACGTTAAAGTAAGTTAATGGTAAGTCACTGGGACATGACATACCCCAGCATACTTGCCTACTTTTTTGGAACCCCCTTTCAGGATATCCTAGAGGGGGAAGTTCAGTGGTCAAGAGCTGTTACATGTTGACATGATTTACCCGCC